>NW_027361672.1:19380000-19820000 GCF_039654945.1 Dendrobates tinctorius
CACATACAAGCACTCAATGACATTAGACCCATTATATATATATATATATATATATATATATACAGGATGGTCCAAAAGTAGGTGGACAGTATGTGTAATAGGGTTATGAAGGGGGAGAGTGATCAAACATGGTGTAAAGGGAAACTGACTAAGTGGCCCTTAGCAACCAATCAGATTCCTATCAGATTACACGTTTCATTCCTCACAGACTCTTTGGGAAATGAAAGGTGGAATCTGATTGGTTGCTAAGGGCAGCTGAGTCAGTTTCACAGATCCAGTTTTCTCCTATAAATCTCCCCCAAATCTGTTTTCTCTTCAGATAATTCAGATAACCCATAATGGAAACTAATTTAAATATAGATAAAAAAAAATGGATTTTAAAAGAGTATTGGAAATCTCAAAATGCTGAAACAGAACAAATTGGATTGAAAAGTTTGGTACTCAAGCCCCAAAGAGATAAACCATTTACCGCATTCATGACAAGTTCGATGCCACTGGCTCAATCCTTAATGCTCCAAAAACTGGTCGACCCAAAACAGCCTGTACAGAAAATGATAAACAACTTGTTGCTGACACATTTGTTCAGAGTCCAAAAAAGTCCACCAGAAGAGTCTCTTTAGAATTGGGAATTTCACGAGCTTCCATTATGCGAATCCTGAAATCTATTGGGTGGAAAGCTTATCATCCATGTCTAATTCATGGTTTATTGGAGGATGATCCAGACAGGCGGCTGCAATTTAGTGAGATTATGCTTAACGAAATTGAAAAAAATCCAGTAATTTTAGATAACATTATGTGGAGTGATGAAGCTTATTTCAAATTACCTGGCCATATTAACAGACATAATTGTATTTACAGGTATAATGAGAACATGCAATTAACATTAGAGCAACAGCTAAATGAGCCTGGTGTCAATGTTTTGGGTGTTATTTCAAGTTTTGGTGTTTTTGTACCATTTTTTTTTATGGAACAGTCACAGGAGATAAGTATCTCAAAATTCTAATGAATCAAGTTGTTCTCCAGTTACAGCAACAGCCTAATTCAAATGACCTTTATTTCAAACAACATGGGGCCACTCTACATTATTCAAGAGTAGTCAGCAAGTATCTTGATGAAACATTTCCTAATAAATGGATTAGCGGAAGAGACCGACTTGATTGGCCGGCACGTTCACCAGACTTGACCCCAATGGATATTTTCTTTTGGGCAGTACTCAAGGACAAAGTTTATAGTCGAAAACCAAAAAGTGTCAGTGATTTGAAAAATTACTTAAGAGATGCATTTCAAGAAATTAATATCCAAAGAGACTTGTGCAAAAATGTTTGTCGAAGCGTAAGAGGCAGACTTCAAAGCTGTGCAAATTGTGATGGAAAACAGTTTGAGCACCTGCGTTGATAAAAATTAAGGCCATTTGTATTATTGTTCAGAATAAAATTTAATTGCCAATGTTATGCTTGTGTTAGTAAATATAATTTTATATATAAATTAAAATAAATTTTATTATATTCTGTCCACCTACTTTTGGACCACCCGGTATATAAAAAAAAAAAAAAATTGGAAAAATTTGCTAAATAGAATGAATTTAATGTTTTTCTGTGTATTCACATGGCCTAGATTCATGCACATGTGCTGCTGTGTTCTTTCTTGTCTATATAGTGCAGTTTTTGCAGCTTGCACATGTTCACACTAGGAGGTGCTGATCAGTTTTTTTTGCCTTATTTAAGTAATACTGGATGCTTGCTGCCTCCAGTCTGATCTTGCACCCCTCCCATTTGGCTTTGCAGGTGCCGCAATCATCTCTACCAGCCCATAAATTGTAGGCTGAGCCCAGTAGTGACATGTTTGTACAAAATTGTAGGCTGGTGGCCCAGAAGTGGCTTGTAGTGTACAGCAGGGACCCATCAGAGGGAGGTCACCTTTCTTTTTAACGGCGGTAGTTAAGGGTACTTAAACCACAGCGCTGAGGAGTAAATAAATAGCGCACCCCAGTGTCGGATTTTCTCCAGGGTCTCGGCTGGCAGGGGTAGCTGAGACCCCAGAGAACATGAATCGGGTCGGTTCTAACTATCCCTGCTTTTGAGATTGCCATTATTAACCCTATAACGGCGACCGCAAAAAACCTGCGATTTTGCATTTAATTTTTCTTTCCTCTGATGTGATCGCACATCAGAGGAAAGAGAAAAAAGGTCCCCAGTTCCCCCTATAACTTTTGGTGGTACAGGGTCCCCTCCAAGTGGTCCTGTGTCCCGCCGGCATCCTCCGGTGGGCGCCGCCATCTTGGATCTGGAAGAAAATGGTGGATGCATGTGCAGTGCACCCGCCGCAAATCTGCAGGCTCCGGCTGGCAGATTCCATTCATTCATTTTGATCATTATGATAAACTATCATAGTGATCAAACTAAAAATAATAGTAAATAACCCCCCATTTATCACCCCCTTAGTTAAGCAAACATAATGAAATAAGGAAAATATTTTTTTTTCATTTTTCCATTAGGGTTAGGGTTAGGGCTAGGGTTAGGGTTTGGGTTAGGGCTAGGATTAGGGTTAGAATTAGGGTTAGGGTTGGAATTAGGGTTGGAGTTAGGGTTAGGGCTAGGTTTAGGGTTAGGGCTAGGTTTAGAATTAGGGTTAGAATTAGGGTTAGGGTGAAGTAGGATTAGGATGAGAATTAGGATTAGGGATTAGGGTTGGGATTAGGGTTAGGGTTGGGATTAGGGGTGTGTTGGGGTTAGGGATGGAGCAAGAATTGAGGGGTTTCCACTCTTTACCAACTTTGGGGGTGTAAAAATTGGGGGCTAAAAATCACTTTTGTGGAAATAAAAAAGACTTTTTATTTTCACGGTTCTGCGTTATAAACTTCTGTGAAGCACTTGGGGGTTCAAAGTGCTCACCACATATCTAGATAAGCTCCTTCAGGGGTCTAGTTTCCAAAATGGGGTCACTTGTGGGGGTTTATACTGTTCAGGGGCTCTGCAAACGCAACATGACGCCCGCATATCATTCCATCAAAGTCTGCATTCCAAAATGGCGCTCCTTCCCTTCTGAGCTCTTCCATGCGCCCAAACAGTGGTTCCCCCCACATATGGGGTATATGTGGGGGGAACCACTGTTTGGGCGCATGGAAGACGTCAACGTACTCAGGACAAATTGCACAACAACTTTTGTGGTCCAATTTCTCCTTAGGAAAATATAAAACAGCGGGCTAAAAAATCATTTTTGAGGAAAAAAAATTATTTTTAATTTTCACGGCTCTACGTTATAAACTTCTCTGAAGCACTTGGGGGTTCAAAGTGCTCACCACATAGCTAGATAAGCTCCTTCAGGGGTATAGTTTCCAAAATTGGGGTAACTTGTGGGGGGTTTATACTGTTTAGGCACATCAGTGGCTCTGCAAACGCAACATGGCATCCGATCTCAATTGCAGCCAATTCTGCATTGAAAAAGTCAAACAGCGCTCCTTCCCTTGCGAGCTCTGCCGTGCACTGAAAAAGTGGTTTACCCCCACATATGGGGTATCGGTGTATTCAGGAGAAATTGCACAACACATTTTGTCATACATTTTCTCTTTTAACACTTGTGAAAATAAAAAAAATTGGTTCTGAAGTAAATTTTTTGCAAAAAAGTTAAATGTTAATTTTTTCTTTCCACATTGCTTTAGTTCCTGTGAAGCATGTAAAGGGTTAATAAACTTCTTGAATGAGGTTTTGAGCACCTTGAGGGGTCTAGTTTTTAGAATGATGTCTGACTTTAAATATGATGTGGTCCCTAAAAAAAATGGTTTTGTAAATTGTGTTGTAAAAATGAGAAATCGTTGGCCAATTTTAACCCTTATAACTTCCTAACAAAAAAAATTTTTGCTTCCAAAATTGTGCTGATGTAAAGTAGACATGTGAGAAATGTTATTTATTAAGAAATTTGTGTGACACATCTCTCTGATTTAAGGGCATAAAGATTTAAAGTTTTAAAATTGCAAAATTTTCAAAATTTTTGCCATATTTCCATTTTCTTCATAAATAAACACAAGACATATCGAAGAAGTTTTACCACTAACATGAAGTACAATATGTCATGAAAAAACAATCTCAGAATCAGCGGGATCCATTAAAGTATTCCAGAGTTATAACCTCATAAAGTGACAGTGGTCAGAATTGTAAAATTGGCCTGGTCATTAAGCTGCAAACTGGCTCTCTCACTAAAGGGGTAAACAACAGAATATAACTCCAAGTAAATCAAACTTCTGTGAAATCAAACTGTCCACTTAGGAAGCAACACTGATTTACAATCAATTTCACATGCTGCTGTGCAAATGGCATAGACAACAGATGGAAATTATTGGCAATTACCAAGACACCTTCAATAAATGAGTGGTTCTGCAGGTGGAGACCACAGACCACATCTCAGTACCAATGCTTTCTGGCTGATGTTTTGGTTACTTTTGAATGTTTGTTGTGCTTTCACACTCATAGTAGCATGAGACGGACTCTACAACCCACACAAGTGGCTCAGGTAGTGCAGCTCATCTAGGATGGCACATCATTGCGAGCTGTGGCAAAAACGTTTGCTGTGTCTGTCAGTGTAGTGTCCAGAGGCTGGAGGCACTGCCAAGACACAGGCCAGTACACCAGGAGACTTGGAGGGGGTCGTAGGAGGGCAACAACCCAGCAGCAGGACTGCTACCTCCTCCTTTGTGGAGGGACCTTCCGGGACCTTCCTGATTGTCCAATCCGAGCTGGAGAAGGACCTGAGCATATGACCTCCGATCTCCAATGAGAGATTGTCCCACGAACATGCTCAGTAGACCAAAAGGAGGACTTATTCCCTGGAGTAGCTCGCTGCTGACCAGCATGCGCTGCTATAGCTGGACCAGGGGTGGCAGCAGCAACCAAATCCACAGTGCTAGACTGAGCAAGACACCGGGAACAACGTCTTTGCTGAGCAGGCTCTTCTGCGGCTGGAGAGGAATTAGCAGACCACAGAAGGCAAGGGTTGGGATTCCTCCTGTGCAGAGGCAGAAACCTGACGCCTAACACATTGCGTTTCATCACCAAACTGGCATCTTTTTCAAGTTACAGTATAGAAAAGTTAATAAACAGACACATGGAAGCTTTTAACGCATTCACATCCACCGTACATGTATGGTACAAGAGAGAAACAAGTGTAAGGAGCAGGCTTATGAAGCGAGCCTGCCCCAAACCCAGTGGGGGATGGCTGTGTATTACAGCCAGGAACTGACACTAACAATCGTGGGTGGAGTTGTGCTCAGTCCATGATTGTAAACCTGTTAAATGTCACTGGTAATCTCTGACAGCGGCATTTAACACGTGCTGGCATGCATGCTCATCATTCTTTCCACCCATCGCCGTACCCGTGGCATGATCATGGGTCACGGATGGGTTGTTATAACAGCTGGGGGTCAGTTAATGAGCATGGAGAAAAGAAAGAAGACCAAAGAACTGTCTGAGGACTTAAGAAACCAAATTGTGAGGGAGCATGAGCAATCTCAAGGCTACAAGTCCATCTCCAAAGACCAGAATGTTCCTATGTCTACCGTGCGCAGTGTCATCAAGAAGTTTAAAGCCCATGACACTGTGGCTAACCTCCCTAGATGTGCACAGAAAAGAAAAATTTACAAGAGATTTCAACGCAAGATTGTGCGAAAGTTGGATAAAGAACCTCAACTAACATCCAAACAAGTTCAAGCTGCCCTGCAGTCCGAGGGTACAACAGTGTCAACCCGTACTATCCATCGGCGTCTGAATGAAAAGGGACTGTATGGTAGGAGACCCAGGAAGACTCCACTTCTTACCCCGAGACATAAAAAAGCCAGGCTGGAGTTTGCCAAAACTTACCTGAAAAAGCCTAAAACGTTTTGAAAGAATGTTGTCTGGTCAGATGAGACAAAAGTAGAGCTTTTTGGGCAAAGGCATCAACATAGAGTTTACAGGAAAAAAAAGAGGCATTCAAAGAAAAGAACAAGGTCCCTACAGTCAAACATGGTGGAGGTTCTCTGATGTTTTGGGGTTGCTTTGCTGCCTCTGGCACTGGACTGCTTGACCATGTGCATGGCATTATGAAGTCTGAAGACTACCAACAAATTTTGCAGCATAATGTAGGGCCCAGTGTGAGAAACCTGGGTCTCCCTCAGAGATCATGGCTAGTGTTGAGCATTCCGATACTGCAAATATTGGGTATCAGCCGATATTCACTGTATCGGAATTCCGATACCGAGTGCCGATATTTTTACAATATCGGATACCGGAATCAAAAGTTCCCATAATGCAATGAGCCACTGTTGTGGCTGTGATTGGCTGCTGAAATGATGTCATCATGATGCGCGGTCTGTGCGCATCATGATGCGCGGTCTGTGCGGGCCTGCCGGGGCTCTGTACGGGCCTGCCGAGGGTCTGTGCCGGCTGCTGGGGGTCTGTGCGGACTGTCGGGGGTCTGTACGGGCCTGCCGGGGGTCTGTGCCGGCTGCCGGGGTTCTGTGCGAGCCTGCCGAGGGTCTTACGGGCCTGCCGATAATAAATGACTGTTGTAATGATAAATGAATTGTGATGCAAGTGTGCAAAAAAAGAACCATTTTTTTGTTATCATGTAATGTAATTTTAGTCATTATTTTCACTAGGTGTCAAAATATTCCCCAGCTTCATGTTTTGTACTCTTTTGAGGTTAACACTGTTATTCAATGGTTTCAAATATTATTTAATAAAATATATATTTTTATAATTTTAAGCATATTTCTCTTCCTTATCTTGTGTTTAAACATATACACAAATTGTGTTTAAGTTACGTTCATTAAGTATGCACTAACTATACTTAGGGCCAGTTGATTAAATATGGTTAGTACTGTTAAGGGCTAGCTGAATGCACTAAGAAATAAAGGATGGAAACAAAGGTGTGTTCGCATCCCAGGGCCCACTGTGCAGAGTTGTTACCTGCTGCTTGGTAATGTCGGAGGTAATGCGGCAAAATAACAGATGAACACTTGCGGGTTAGCGTCACCCGATGTGTACTGGAGCGAGTTCTGGTGCGTCATAGAACCGCCTAGCTGCTAAGTATAAATGCTGAAGCCTATTAACCTCACAGGGCTCGGCCGGGTGAATGCTAGTAAACAGTCACAGGACTCTGGCCCAAGGCAAAGGGTAAGAGTCCCTCTAGACCACTACCGCTTGACGCCACAGCTGCGGTGCCAGAAAGAGGGTAACCGAAATGTAAGAGCACAACGTGCACACTGCACTGCTCTGGCGGACGCCATTATCCACCTAGACTAGGGAAGGAAAATGCTAGACTTGCACACAGCATCGTACTGGCGAATGCAGCGGCTTAAGGCGGTACTGCGGAACCTTGAGCTGAACGGCACATTGAGGCGTTAAGTGAGGTGCTGTGATTAGGTAGCACAGTGGCGCAAGGCAATGCCACTAGTAGGTGCTGACTCTATACCCTAATCTACAAACAAGCACAACCAAATGGAGGGAGTCTTAATGAGTTAGTCACCAGCTTCATTGTTGTGAGTTCATTTTTCCCTTCACTATTGAGGTCTGATGAACTTCCTCCTCTGGTGAAGGAAGGTAGTGAGGCTGATTATCAGACACCTGGGCAGCTAGATGATGACTGGGTGGCTGGAATTGAGGACTGGATAAAAGGCTGCCGACGCCCTTCTTCCTGGCTGGTGATTTTCCTGCTGGATTCTTGGAGACCAGTCTGATTCCTGCATCTCAAAGCTAAGTTTTTCTGCTCTGCTTTGTACTCTTCAGTTTGTTTTTGTTTTGCCTTGTTTTTTGGGAGTTCTGCCATCCCCGGCGGGGGTGAGCTGAATTCCATTTTTGTCTCTGATCTGTTGATCTTTTGCTCTGTCTTCAGAATATACCTGAGTGCTGATATAGTCTTTTGAAGCCTAGCGACTTCAGGGCCTGTTTTTCCTATCAGTCGGTTGGCTCATTTTTATAGGGTTTTTGCGGATGGCAGACAGCAGCTTTCCTATCCTGTCCTATGTAGTTAGCTTGGGCCCCATCATTTGCTCAACCTATCTTTCTATCTGTGTTAGTGTTTTCATCTTGCTTCACCGTCATTATATGTTGGGGGCTGCCTATTGCTTTGGGGTCTGCTCTGGGGCAGTTTAGTTTTTCCCCTTTCTGTCTTTAGGCTATATAGTTCTCCGGCTGTGATCGAGGGGTCTAGGGCACCATAGGAACCCCACACGGCTACTGCTAGTTGTTGTGGATAGGTTCAGGGGTCTGCAATCCGATAGCTGCCAACCTCTCTGGTTTTTCTGGACTTAGCTGGTATTTTGTTTTTTCCTCCCTCGGCGACTCATCATAACACTTCATGCATCCGTCATCACTCACACAAATAGCCATAAGTGTCTATACTAGTGCATGGCCGAGCGGCAATGCAAACCTTTTATAGCAGCTTCCTTCCGGGACCTTCCTGAGGGTCCAATCCGAGCTGCTTGTGGAACTGAGCATGTGACCTCTGACCTCCAATGAGAGGTCGTCCCATGGGCATGCTCAGTAGGCTGCAAAAAGGACTTAGTCTCTGGAGCTGCTCGCTGCTGGCTAGTGCAGATTGCTAAAGCTGAACCAGAGGTGGCAGCAGCAACCAACCTGACATCATTAGCTTGAGAAAGGTGCCGGGATCGACGCCTTTGCTGAGCAGCCTCCTCTGCGGCCGGAACAGAATGGGAGACCGCAGAAGGCAAGGTTCAGGCTTCCTCCCGTGCAGAGGCAGGAACCCAACGCCTAACAAGTACTTAGTAGCACCCCCTTTTGCAAGTATCACAGCTTGTAAATGCTTTTTGCAGCCAACCAAGAGTCGTTCAATTCTTGTTTAACGGATTTTAACCCAGTCTTCCTTGGAAAATTCTTCCAGTTCTGTGAAACTCCTGAGTGGTCTTGCATGCACTGCTATTTTAGGGTCTAGCCACAGATTTTCAATGATGTTCTGATCGGGGGACTGTGAGGGCCATTATAAAACCTTCATCTTGTGACTTTTGAGGTACTCTATTGTGCATGTTCATGTGTATTTAGGATCATTATACATCTGTAAAAGCCATGCACTTTTCAACCTCAGCTTTTTTACAGATGGTGTTATGTTTGCAGCAAGAATTTCTTGAAGTTTCACTTAATCATTTTTTCTATGACATTGGTGGAAAAAGAACCCCCCAAAGCATTATTGATACATCCCCATGCTTAGTGGTTGGCGAGATGTTATTTTCCTGAAATTCTATGCCCTTTTTTCTTCAAACATACAGTACCTTTGCTGATTATGGCCAAAGAGTTCAATTTAACTTCATTGGTCCAGATGACTTGTTTCCAAAATGCATCAGGCTTGTTTAGATGTTCTTTTCCATTCTTCTGATCCTGAATTTTATGGTGAGAGCACTGGAGAGGTTTTCTTCTGATAGCACTTCCATGGCTATGTGCAGGTGTTTTTGATCAATAGTACAATGTACTTCAACACCATTGTCTGGTAGATCTTTCTGAAGGTCTTTTGCGGAGAAGCGGGGGTTCTGATTTGCCTCTCTAGCAATCCTACAAGCAGCTCTCACTGAAATTTTGCTTGGTCTTCTAGACCTTATCTTGAGCTCCACTATTCCTGATAACTACCACTTCTTAATTACAATTCAAACTGAGGAAAGGGCAACTTGAAAACGCTTTGCTTTCTTCTTATAGCTTTCTCCTGCCTTGTTGGCCTCCACCATTTTCATTCTCAGAGTGCTAGGCAGCTGCTTAGAAGAAATTTGCATCACTTGGCCTTTCCTAGCGATGATTGTGAACGAGCAGTAACACTATCAGGCTGATTAAAGCTTGACGCCTTAAGGTACTGTCACACTTAGCGATGTACCAGCGATCCCGACCAGCGATATGACGCGGTCAGGATCGCTGGTAAATCGCTAAGTGGTCGCTAGTGAGCTGCCACACAGGCAGATCTCACCAGCGACATCGCTGGGGATGGGGGTTGCTACTTACCTGTCACACCAGGCTATCCTGCGTACTCCCGCCTGGCTCCACGCGTCGCTCGTCGTCACAGCAGGAAGCGCCACAGGAAGCTGACGACGAGAAACGGTCCAGCCTGTTCTCGCGCGATCAGCGATAACCAGCGGGGGAGCGGGTTGTAGGTAAGTATCACACACAGCGATATAGCTGGCAATATCGCTATAACGTCACAAGTTATAGCGATATTGCTAGCGATATCGCTTAGTGTGACATGCCCTTTAGTCAAACTTATCTGAGCACACAAATTTTTGCATCTGCCCAGTTTCCTTTTTGT
Source organism: Dendrobates tinctorius (assembly GCF_039654945.1). Taxonomy (NCBI): domain Eukaryota; kingdom Metazoa; phylum Chordata; class Amphibia; order Anura; family Dendrobatidae; genus Dendrobates; species Dendrobates tinctorius. The sequence continues at coordinate 19,390,273 of NW_027361672.1, forward strand.
ACATTTTAAATTGTAAAAAAATTACTATATATACAGTATGCATATCTACTAAAATACATATGGTAAACATGTCATCTTTATCTTTAGCCCTTTTAGAGATCATTTCATCTTCAACTTGATTAACTGTTCACAATAACATTAATTTTGACCAGGTATGCCCAAACTTTTGCGTACCACTATATTACAAACAAATAATATTACCCTTGTACAATGACCATATGATGGAAATTATCAGTATATGTAGAACATGTAGATTCAGACACTCACAAGTAACATTTTCAATCCGAGTAATTAATTTTCATTTTTTCTTGATCCAGTTCAGATTGCTATAACTTCATCCAGCTATGACTCGTCTCTGCAAAATGTAATACACACACAGCTATGGATAAATAATTTTACAGCACCCGCCCCACATTTTCCTAAAATTCTACAGTAACAGTACTTTCTGTTTGACCCTCAGTAACAGTATCACCAAAAGTAAAACACTTAACTATGGAAAAGTTCCCATATACTAGTAATGTTTATGTCCCCTTTGTGCCAAAACAATGTAGAATTGCCTTGACTGTGGCACCGATAAAGTAGTACTGTCAACCTTTTTTCCACTGTACAGTCCTTCTTTGTGGCTCAATAAAGTTGTAATATTTCATTTTGTTCCCTTATACTGTTCATCGATAATGTATCCTTAGGTGACCCTATACATTGAAAATGTCCCTTGGTGTAGCCTATTAAAGTCACATTGCCCCATTATGTGTCCTCATCCATTTTTTAACATATGGGCCTATGGAGGGAGACATTATTAATGTATAACAGCTGCATTGAGTACATGTAGTGTCTTGCAGCTGTTATCTCTTATGATATGTATGTGTCTGTAGACTACGTGTGGGGCAGTGGTTTAGGGATCCAGTTGTTCTCTGATTAGTAACGGTTTTAAACTTTTAGCTGGTCCATAGTTTCAATGCCATCTTACTGTGTACCACTATAGATTTTGAGGGAGGTGGCATGAGGTCAATAGAATACCTGTACAGATGGTTCATAGCCCGATGTAGAGCAAAAGCCTCCTGATGATTTGTATTGACACTGCTTGACACCTTAGGCCTCTTTCACACTTCCGTTTTTTACAATCAGTCACAATCCGCCAGGTTTTGAAAAAAAACGGATCCTCATTTTTTTTTGAGGATCCGTTTTTTTCCCCATTGACTTGCATTAATGGCGGATTGTGACGGATTGCTGTCCGTTGCATCCGTTTTTTTTGAGGATCCGCCAAAAGTTGCTGTCCTTCACCATCCTCAAAGATTTCAAAACGGAGCTTGTAACTTTTTTTGTGTGGCGGATCCTCCAGACACTGATTTAACCCGAAATTCTTTCTGGGTGCCGGACAAAAAAAAAAAATTCTCTCTCTCTCTCTCTCTCTCTCTCCTTCCTAGCCAGCGATTCCTTTAAATTTCGTCATTTTCAGGATCCGTCTCAAAACGGATCCTGTGCCATCCGTTCACATCAGTTGACAACGGATCCGCTTGTCCGCCTTTTTGGCGGATTATAACTGATGCAAAAAACTGAAGTGTGAAAGAGGCCTTATGCTTGGTATGTGACATTTACTTTCACTTGCAGCCTTGAATGTACTGTATTACAGAATCATATTTTAGTACAATACAAGATCACATTGATTCTACTCTCTGCTATTACAGGACACTACTGTATATACCTTTATTCAAATCTGGTGAGATTTAGCAATGCCATGAAAAAGTCTATTATTCTTACTCTCAGGATAATGGTGTGGAGTGACAGAATGTATGATAGCCTGACTCTCTAATCTTCATCCCTGGTACAGTAATAGATATTACATGGATTTGATGGTTGAACCGTCTCACACAGCATGTCCACATGAGACATTGCCTCTCTGAACCTTGCTCATATAGGTACTGTTCACATGGTCAGGTTCTAAATACATTGGATAGGACTGCTCTGATGGGTATACCTTGGCGTTAGTAGAGCGGCTTAGCATACATTTTTTGCAAAAAATGTATCAACTAAATACCCTATTTTGCTATCATCTTTTTACTAGCACTTGCTGTTTATTGTAGAAATTTTTTTTTTTTTTTACATCAGAGTATTTTTTTCACTTTTGTTGTATTGTGTTTCGCTGTGTTCCATTTCTCCAAAGTATCCTAAGAGCCATTTTTCAACACAAGTTTAGGCCTCATGTTGCTCGTGCTACTGTGAGCAGTTTATGTGACCATGGTGTAAATGCACTACCAAGACCTGCAGTGTTTTGAGACTTGACAATTCACAACTTTTCTTTCTTGGTTTTGAAATTTCAATATAAAGGGACATACAGTATTAACAGAATTTTGTCTTTCTAACAGCAAACACAATATGTTTTATTTCCCTACATGTTTAAAATGTTATAAATACTGTAAAGTTATGTATTTATTGTAACAATTTAAGTGTTTTGTATCACTATAAAAGTATGTTTTTTTAATTAACCTCTTTACCCCCAAGGGTGGTTTGCACGTTAATGATCAGGCCAATTTTTACAATTCTGACCACTGTCCCTTTATGAGGTAATAACTCTGGAATGCTTCCATGGATCCCGGTGATTCTGACATTGTTTTCTCGTGACATATTGTACTTCATGTTAGTGGTAAAATTTCTTCGATATGACTTGCGTTTCTTTGTGAAAAAAAGCTGAAATTTGGCAAAAATTTTGAACATTTCTCAATTTTACAAATTTGAATTTTCATGCACTAAAATCCCAGAACACAAAATACTTATAAAGTAACATTTCCCACATGTTTACTTTACATCAGCACGATTTTGGAACCAAATTTTTTTTATTTAATTCTTACTTTTACTCTTTGTCCCACTATGGGACTCTCATTTTGTGCCGGCTGATCGCTTCTATAGAATGCAGATCTGCATGCCATATAAGTTGTCAGCGCTGCACTCTGTGCACACTGACCTGTGAGACTTTCTGGAATGCACTGTGCATGACAGGAAGTTTCTCAGGCCTGCAGACCCGGATATCGTCATGACGACATCGGGTCTACATGGCAGCAATCGGGACCCCGCACCATGCCGCGAGGTCTACGATCCAAAGGCAGAGAGGCTGTCAGTCGCTCTCCCTGCTCCGGAATGCTGCAATAATGTTTGATCTCAGTGTTTTGGGAGTTAAAGTTCCAGGAGCGGTCCGTGACCGCTTGTGGCACTTAGTGCTGGTTGTCCGCTGTGAGAATCAACTGACACCTGGCCGTGATCAGCCACGCTCCCCCTGTGAGCGCGGCGGATCGCGTATGACATACTATTTCATCCATGGGAATTAAGTCCCAGGGTACATGGATGGGATAGTACATCTAATGGCAGAAAGGGGCTAATGTTAACTTTACGTGTGTCTGTTAGCTGCTCTATTTGATACAATCATTTTCATGCATAGCAAGCTCACCAGACAAAAAACTCTTGTTTCTGCATTAGAAGACTTTTATTTTCCTAGGAAAATGTAAACAGAATTTCCAACTCTGCTGCTGATAGCCATAAATTAGCAATTTCCCCAATCACCTATTCTTTTCAGTTATTCTTTTCCTCCTGATTAGAAGCCCTCTTGTGCCAAAACGTTGCTCCTGTGATCTGCGGGACTACTATCAAAACTCAGTTTTTTATTCTAAAAATGTTGTGCCAATTGGGCCATCCAAATGGCTGTCTTGTATGCATTTTGGCAGCAAAATATCACTCAAAAGGGTCACAAAATCTGTGAATGCATAACTAAATTTGTCTAAGGGAAAATACTGAATTTAAATAACACTTTGTAACCCAGCTAGCATGAATTATTAATATTATTGTATTGCTGGAAGCCTCTAACACCTGCTACATTCAGAAATTAAAAAGACTTTAACTGGATTAAGCTAAACTATAGACCCTTTTCATTTTACTATGTTTACAGAATGACACAAAAACCTTCTGTCTTAGGTAATAAAGCAATTTTTAAAGCGCAAGAAAACAAAACAAAACTGGAACAAAGGAAAAAAAAAAAACAATTTATCCACATTGTAAAAGCTGCACAAAAGAAGGAAACTGTGAAGGACTACAAGAGGCTTGTGCCTTATATGTTTTTATGACATAATTATATTGATCTGAAAGACACTCATCCAGAACCACAACCTTTTATACCCATAAGTAAAAGCCTTTATAATCTTTTCAAGTGCTTGATATTCATAGTCTCACTCAAAGGTCTCTGAATATGTCATGTGTGTAATACCAATGCAAAATTTGGCACCAGTCACTACTAGCAATATGTTTCAATAAGGTAATTTTCTTTCTGCCTAAGAACATCAGCAGGGTGCAATCCTGAACTAAAACAGAGAATGACATCTTATTCAAGCATACATCTGGAGGACAAAACTATACTTTATTAAAGGAAAATGGGATTTTAGGATTGTTTTGACAAGCAGTAAAATGCATTCTGCGCTTTACATACAGTACACAATTTAAAAGGAATATTGTGACAAAAGGCTACATATATATATACGTACATGTGTGTGTGTATATATATATATAGTATAGATAAATAGATACAATAATGTAGTTAAAGCACACAAATACAGTGACAAGATATTATAGAAAGGTTCCATCTAAAAAAAATACTATAAATAGCTCAGTTATCTGTTAATTTTCGATACAGAAATTACAAAAATAATGAGAAAATAGGAAAAAATTCTGAAATTGTTCCGTTGACAGCTTCCATTGTATTTTGATATTCACTACAATTTTTTTTTTTTATTTATTCATTTTTTCATATTTTTATTTCTGGAGAAATGTTATTCTTTCCCATCTTCTACATTAATAATTACTGTATTAATATATCCATGGATTAATTTTGTTTGTTTCCACCTCTCAAGTTGCGTAATCTGTTAGAGTCTGTAACAAAATGGTATAGAAAGATATTCATTTAAATTTTATTTCATTTTAACTGTAGTTCCATCCATTCGTTTTCCATATGGAAGAGTGTGTGTCTTTATGAAAATTAACATAAAATACAATTATTTCCCATAAATCAGTTCTGCATATAATAAAAGTTGTCAGCAGTAATGCAGGTAGCCCACAGTGATATTATTATCTTGATCTGGTGAATGACCCAGAATGACCCTGCAAAGTATCCTCCTGACTTTGACTAAGCTCAGAGACAAAAGGTCTTCAGGGAATCTCAAAATGTCAAGCTAAACATAAAGTATCTGATAGAGACTACAATCATTGTGCAAACACAAAAATAGGACACTTCACCACAGAAAATATGTTAGAAGATTAAAAAAATACTTATATGTACTATATACTGTGACCCCATTAATTTGCAGTACTACAAACTTCATACATCTTGATATACTAGAAATTATTATCCACTGCCATACAGGAAAGATGTATATCTTTGTACCGTGTTAGCCAGCAGATAGAAAAATATTCAGGATTGAGAGTCCTCAGTAGTTGATACCTTTTAATGGCTAACTGAAAAGATGGTAACACTTTGCAAGCTTTCGAGACTACTCAGGTCTCTTCATCAGGCTAGACTAATACAAAATCTGAAGTCACATATTTATGCACAATACAGCCTAGAAAAAATGCAATAGATAAGACAAGTGACGTGAAGCAGAACTATCAATGTGGGAGAGGGAGAAACATAAAAAATATAAACATTGGACCAGTTCATAGATAAGGAGTCCGGATGTTTTATGGTCCTCTGATTGGGGTCTAGTTCTGTGTTGTGATGCCCCCACAAGGTTTTAAAAGGAAATTCCTTAATTGATGTAAAAAGACATAAATCCATGCGACACATTCATTCCAGCACTGAGAGTGTCAAAGGTCGTCATAAATTTGTACTCCCAAACTCGTCTCTCTCTCTCTGAGAATTGAAGTTACCTTTCAATACCAGTAATTTCATATCCACGTTGCTGTGATCAGGGATACAAAAATGTTTTGCCACAGGTAGATCCATTCTTTTTTCTCTTATTGTGTGACGATGAGCATTCATCCTTGTTCTCAGTTTTTGCCCTGTCTCCCCCACATACAGACCCCCAGTTGGACATTTAGTACAAATAATTAAGTACACCACATTAGATGTAATGCAGGTGAAAGTACCTGGGATCTTGTAGTCCTGATGTGAGTTGGGGATCTTTATCTTGTCCGTGGTCATTATAAATGCACAGGTTTTACATTCCACGTTCCACGAACAGTTTAATCAATTTCATCCCACCATCAATTTAGCACTCAACTACTCCAGTACTGAGATTAATTTTTTGGACACCATCATTAAGCTAAAAAACAATGAAATAGAGACATCCCTGTATCAGAAGCCAATCGACCGTCCAACATACCTTAAATGGGACAGTTTCCATCCAAAACACATAAAGAACTCTATAGCCAAGCCATCAGATACAATCGTATATGTTCCAACCCCATGGATAGAGACAAACACCTTGGTCGCCTCAAAAAGACCTTTTTGAATCAGGGTTACCATCCAAGAACAATTGAAAACCAAATTACAAGAGCCACCAGATTGTCAAAGAATCACCTGCTACATTACAAAGCTAAAGAAGGAAATAACTGAGTGCCTCTAGTAGTCACCTACAACCCAAATCTGGAGGTGCTAAGGGGAGCTGCATGGAAATTACAACCTTTACTACAAAAAGATGCCCGATTAAAATCCATTTTTCCAGACCTCCCACTGCTGTGTTTTAGGCAGCCCCCAAATTTAAGAAGCATCATTGTCAGAAGCTCCCTGTCCTCTCCAACAGCTGCAGGAACCTTTCCTTGCAACCAGAACTAATGTAAAACCTGTCCATTTATAGTGACTCAACAAGGCATTATTTTTATGCGTGGGGCAACAAAATGGAACTTCGACTATGGCATCACATAATTTCTATGTATGTCCCTGCTAGGTGAGCGTAGTTTTTTTTATTTTTATATTATGATCAGCTGCTTCTCAACATGTCAACATGGAAGAAAGGTGTAAAACTCATTTATTAACGTTTAATCAGATATGTTCCTCCAAATGGTATCAATGAAAAAAAATAACAAACTTTCATATTACAATGCAAATGGGAAAAGTTGTGACTCTGGGAATGCTTGTGCTGAATGATTAAGATTAGGGATGAGCGAGTAGTGAAATACTCATAGTTATTAAGGTTGAAGGGAGACTTTAAGTCCATTTAGTTCAACCCATATCCTGTCCTAACCTGCCCTAACATGTCGATCCAGGGGAAGGCAACAAAAACCCATGTGCAAACAGTAGGCTTCACATTTGGGAAAAAAATTCCTTCCTGACTCCACATACTGCAATCAGACTAGCTCCCTGGATCAACGCAATATTAAGGAAACTAGTGTATATATCCTGTAATATTATACTTTTCAAGAAAGGCATCCAGTCCCTTCTTAAATTTTAGTAGGGAATCACTCATTACAACATCATATGGCAGAGAGTTCCATAGTCTCACCACTCTTACAGCAAAGAATACGCATCTGTGAGTATGCTTAAACCTTTCATCCAGACATAGAGGATGCCCCCTTGTCCCCATCACAGGCCTAAGAGTAAAAAGATCATTAGAAAGGTCTTTGTACTGTCCCCGCATATATTTATACATTGTAATAAGATCACCCCTAAGCACTCGATTCTCCAAGCTAAATAACTCCAAGTGTAATAGCCTGCCTTGGTATTGCAGACCCCCTAGTTCCCTAATAACCTTGGTTGCTCTTCTCTGCACCCGCTCCGGACTCGCTGTACTCGTTACGAGTAGCTCCTAATACTTGGGTACTCATAACGAGTAGCGAGTCCAATGTAAGTCTATGGGAAATGAGAGTAATGGGCAGTGAATGTGTATGGGTGGAGACTATGTGTGCTTGGAGAATGGTGGATGGATACCATGTTTTGGCATAGGTGGTTTCCTTCATTGGAGACTACCCTTCCCGTGGTTTTTCCTTTCCAGGGAAAGACCTGGCTAGTCATTGCTTGCTTTGAGAAAGATGTGATGGTGTCTCTGCGGGTTGTGTTTTGCATGTTTTTACATATTTCCCATAAGGGATGGGGGCATTGCTCTAGATTCACTGCGTTGAGAAACATCTGATGGTGTCTCCGCAGTGTTGGAAGTTGATCTCCATGAGTTCATTCATCCTCATTTTTCACAGTCTTCTTCTAGGCATTGCTCCTACTGGCCAGTTTCCTACTCCACACTGATGAGGGGCAATACCCCGAAACAGCTGTCTGTGGATGTATACCATGTTTTGGCATAGGTGGTTTCCTTCATTGGAGACTGCCCTTCCCGTGGTTGTTCCTTCCCTGGGAAAGACCTGGCTAGTCATTGCTTGCGTTGAGAAACATGTGATGGTGTCTCCGTGACTTTTGTTTACCATGAAATAATTATGTCCCACTATTGTGGCCTCATGTATTAATAATGTTGAGCCAGCATGTGCATGTAAATGTTTGGGCACTCGTCTAAATTAGTGCTATTGTGAACAATTAAGCAAGTTTAATATTAAATGGTCCCTAAAATGCCTAAAGTTAAAGATGACACCTTTCTTTAGAATTTTAGGAAAAAAAAATATATATATACTATATATATATATATATATATATATATATATATATAATGATTTCAATTTAAAAAATTGTGTTTAAGTTATGATCATTAACCCTACAATGCGTGACGGGCCTTTTAGGCCCCCGCGACTACTTTTTGCTATTATCTGCAAAATTACTTTAGTTAGAATTTTGAAACTCTAGGTGTTCCTTAAATTTGTCGTTGTTGGTAATATCCAGTTGTTCATATAATTTTTTTGATAGGCATTTTGGTGTAACAATGCTTTTTTGGGGAAAACCACATCTGTACGGAATGGGGGCATTTAAGGACCCTGCTGTTTTTATCATGTACTCAGCAGTCTTTGTGTCTCAAGTTACTTTATTTGTAGTCAGGGTTGCTGGTGGAGGGGCCGAGGGATGGATCATGCCACGTGAGTCTGTCATTTGATTTTGGGACGAAGTGAATAGGCCATGACATCATCTCAGGTTCTTCTGAACCCAGTAATGAGCTGTGTAGAGAGCACTGAGGACAGTGTACACTGTGAGCTAATTGCTGAAGGACCTGTGATGATATGAGGAAGGACAGGAGATGCCAAATCTTGAAGGACCTTTGCCATAAACTTGTAATGCTTCACGTGATAGAGCACAGCAACATAAAATGCTTGCCAAAGCAAACTAAAGAAGCAATGAAACGGTGTGGCGTACAGTTTCAGGATATTACAGAGCCAGGAGAAATAAAACAAAAGTGTTTTTTCATTTGTCCAAAAAGCTTAGAGAGGAAAACTGAATGATATTGTACCACTTGTGGGGAAAATGTCTGTAAAGAACATACTTCAGAAAATATAACATGTGAAAATTGTTTGGAAGACCAATAAAATTGAAAAGAAAAAGTTAGAAAAGAAATGTACGCGTAGCTGCTGCTAGTCTACTCTAGATTTATATACCCTTATGTGTTTTTCATATCTTTGTCTGAAACTTGGAAAAGAAATGTTTTTTTGTGTTTTCTGCAAAAAAATGATAATTATAATGTGAATTATTCATATTTTATTTTGCAATTTTTAAATAAACTTGTAAAAGTTATTTATGTGAGTTTCTCCATATGATTTGCACGGGGCCTAAAAGACCCCCGTAACGTAAAGGTACAGATTTTTGACATCACGCATTGCTAGGGTTAAGTATGCACTAAAAAATACTTAGGGCCAGTTAATTAAATAGTAGCACCCCCTTTTGCAAATATCACAGGTTGTAAATGTTTTTTGTTGCCAGCCAAGAGTCTTTCAAATCTTGTTTGAGGGATTTTCATTCATTCTTCCTTTGAAAACTTCCAGTTCTTTGAGATTCCTGGGTCATCTTGCATACATGTATCTTAACCCCTTTACAACCTTCGACATATAGGTATGTTCAAGGTCACCTCCCATCAGACTTTGGTGATGAGCCCGCAACTTTTCCGGCACCATCCATCAGCTGACATGTGCCCCTAACAGCAGCAAGGTGAATTGCATGTTAAATCTCTGACAGTGACCTTTAACATAATCACACCAGAAGTGCATCATAAACACCGCCCATTGATGTCTGTGTCACATGACTGTTGGTTGCCAATGAGTTTGCATGCCAATCGGAGTCTGCAGGAGATCCCTGTGGTTGTCCTTGACATATAGTTATGAGTGCCGCCCTGTGGCCGGCACTCATAGCAGATGAGCATTTCTGCTACACAGAGCAGAAAAAAACAATGATGCCTTTCAAAAGTACAACTGCTCCTGCAAAAAACAAGCCATCACATGGCCATAGTAACAAAGAAATAAAAAAGTTATGGATCTGGGAATAAGGGGAGCAAAAAACAGAAACTCAGAAGGGGAACAACCCAAGGTGGTGAAGATCTACCCACAAATTTTCAATGATGTTCGATCAGGGGACCATGAGGGCCATTCTAAAACCTTCATCTTTTGAGGTAGTCTGTTGTGTATTTTGATGCGTATTATCCATCTGTAGAAGCCATCCTTTGTTCAACTTAACCTTTTTTACAGATAGTATTATGTTTGCATCAAGAATTTGTTGAAATTTCATTGAATCCATCTATTCATGAAATGTGCTGTGCCATTGCCTACAACACAACCCCAAAGCATGATTGATCCTCTCCCATGCTTAATGGTTGGGGAATGTTCTTTTCCTTAAATTTTGTGTTCTTTTTTCTCCACAAATGCCTTTTATCATTGTGTCCAAAGAGTTCAATTTCAACCTCATTGGTCCTCAGGACTTGTTTCAAAAATGCATTAGGCTTGTTTATATGTTCTTTTGCATTATTATGAAACTGAATTTTATGGTAAGGATGAAGGATAAGTCTTCTTCTAATGATTATTTCATGAAGCAAGTATTTGTGCAGGTGTCCCTAAAAACTGGGACAATGTGCTACAACTCCAGAGTCTGCTAAATCTTTATGAAGGTCTTTCGCAGTCAAGCAGGGGTTCTGATTTGCCTCTCTAGCAATCCTACATGCAACTCTCACTGAAATTTCACTTGATCTTCAAGACCTTATTTTGACCTCCACTGCTCCTGGTAACTGCCATTTCTTCTGATAGCCTTCTCCTGTTTTGTGTGCATCCACCATTTTCAAATTCAGAGTGCTAATCAGCTGCTTAGAAGAACCAATGGCTACTGTATTTGGCACAAGGTTAGAGGAGGCTGGGCTTTTATAGAGTTTGGAAATTTACATCACCTGGCCTTTCCTAACGATGATAGCGAACAAGCCATATTTTAAAATGAGTGCCCCTCCCAATGGTAGCCATAACATAGTAATTAAAGAAAGAACCATGCCTCTTTCCTGTTCCCGCTCCTAAGACAAATGTCTTTGTTATCATCCTTTCTTCCTCACACTGGCAGTGCTATACCGTGATGTTCTTACACTCACTGAGACGGGATGTCAATGTTATTTCGGGGAAGGTAGCTTGTGGTCATCTGCTATAGTTTTCCACAGGATGTTCAAGCTTAGATGCACTTTCAGTTGAAAATAGTACTGGCCATTGTCATACAGCCCTTCTTTATGGGCCCCAACATTACACCCTTGTTTATATATCATTAGCACAAGAATACTGTTTGCTATGCAGATTATGACAGCTAGGGTGTGGACAAGTATGTATTTCAGAATTTGGCTCCTTAGTCACATTAGAGAAAATTATCCACCTATGCAGGACACAGTCACACATATGTCAACAACAAATTTGCTTCTATCACAATACACAAAGATCATCATCATCATTATCACCACCAGTAGAGACCAATAAGTTGCATGTAATCAACTCATAAAAAAATAAATCCTAATGACAAGTAATTAGCTCCAAAATCAACTCCAAAATGGTTTGTCTTTTGCATGACTTGTGAAGTCCATTGCTGGGTCAAAACCTAAGGCCATATCCTCTTTTATTCTGATGGACTAGTCTGATGTTCCCTTTTACTTCAAGATGCTGAAAATGCAGATAAATATTGTATTTATATAAAAAAAAGAATTTATATTTTTTTGGTAAATAATAATAATAATAGCTGGAAATATGCAAGCATACATAGTTGATGCTAATTTCAAAGAAGGCACTAAGACCTTAGCAACTCGTGTTGTTAAGCAAAATACATTTAATTTATCTCACTGTATTACAAACAATATAATCCCTCTTCTGATTTCAACATGATCAACTAATCTGCTCAAAGGGATAAGCCTTGTCCCAGCCATGATGACAAGCTTAGAGAATGATAAAAATTAGGACATTCTTACAGATTATAAACTGTAACAACAGATAAGGCTTATGAATAAGCAATTTTCTACAGGTGGTTATTTAAGGAAATGCAGCATGCAAGATTAATGGGTTAATGTCAAGTAGAATGTCATTTTCTACTCAAATAGGAGATGTCTCATCAACAATACAATATTATTGAAAGAAGATTTATTAGATCCCAATTGTAAAAAGCCATATATTTTAATCTGTCAAAACAATTAAAATTAACCGTTTAATTATCATGTTAAAGTGTTACTGCATGTAAAATGTCTACAAGAGCCTGCATACTTGAATAAACACAGCTAAATGATCTGTGATGTATACATAAGACACGTTGAAAATATTGACAACATTGTGCTTCATGAAAACGTAGTACATAATGTTAAAGGGAATGCCCGATATTCTGATAAAAGTCTGCAGTCACTCTCTTTGACTGTAGATTTCTGAATCCTGGCGGCATGTGACACGCACACAGTCAGGATACACTGACAATGCCAATAGGAGCAGCTGGTCATTTGATGTACAGTAAGTGTGTGATTTGCTCTGCATGGTTGGCTTTTCTCAATTCTATTGTATTGAGAGAAGCCATGCACAGTTAGTCGTTATGTGTCCGGAAGAATGCGAATCACATACTAGTGGTCATGTTGCCATCTGCTCTCACCCACAATACCAACGAATCCTGAAAGCATCCACACAGCATGCTGTCAGAATTCAGGAGTCTGCAAGAAGTCAGTAGTCTGGACAACCCCTTTAAATCATGTCCTATGGAACTAAATGTGGGCACCACCAATACAAATCCAATAAGTTGCTGAGTCCAAAAAAGCATAATAAGAAAGAAAGAATGCTGTACTGCGATATGTGGTAAGTGGGAGAACGCCACTTTAGTTGAAATGCGTTTCGGTCTCTCCACAATCACTTACATTTAGGCTTTCTTTTCTTTTCCATTTGGCTCTAAGTATAATATGATTTTCCATTTGTGTTGTAATACTTATACTCTTTAAATAATTCAATAGAGTTTTACCTACTATACTGTTACATAGTTACATAGTTATAAGGCTTGAAAAAAGGCGTATGTCCATCATGTTCAGCCTTTCTCCACCAGTTATACTGTACATTCTTTATTATTATTATTTATAAACCATCATGCTGTTTGTTGTAGCAACGTCTATTTATTGCCTATCTATTGGACTTTTTCACTTTTTAATTTTTCCCTTTGCACACTCTCACATTTGGTATATGTATTGTAAGCATCACTTTTATCTATATCCAGACCAGGGTTTGAACTGGTTCACTTATCAGGGTGACTGATCCCAGTGTTTGTAGAGTATGTGCTATTTTTGCACTTTTTAAATGCTTTTAGCGGTATGTTTTGTGCTTGTTTATCAGGTCAAATTTTTCTTATGAAGATGTAAAAATGTAAATATTTTAACGCTACCTTTGATGTGCATAACCTGCTACATAGTCCTCTTTTTTCTGTTAACAGTTATGGGGGGGGAATATTTATCAAAAAAAATCTACATTTAAAGACTGGGGAGGTGGGGGTGTAAGTTTGTGAATTGAAATAGAATCCAGAAATTTGAATTAGAATCCAAAATATTTAAATTGTACTTACATAATTAATGCCCTGCAATATCCCAGCTGTATAATTTGTTTCGTCATTGCTCATTTTCATCCATAAATTTTATAACTTGTAATTTTGCACCACTGTTTCATGTAATCTCTAATCCGTCCACCAGTCTGGTACATGTTATTTTGTGTAGACATAATATAAGTCAGATATAAGACAGTTTCTTATAAAAATATGGTAGGTGAGTTTGTAACATGATGAGCTGCTGAGTTTTAAAATGTCTGTATTGCAAGTGCCGTGTTCATAGTTTCCAGTTTGTTTCTATGAGATGCAGGATGAACCTGTTTCTTATGCCTCCTGCTTGGGGTAACATACTAAGTAGATTGAGCCACATTCTCTGTGCGTTATTATAAGATGTGGACATTTTATATTATTTTGCTGACACAGTGCTATGATTATTATTCCTCGCTCGTGAGATATGCCATTGATTTAAGTGGCTATTAGCCAAATAGGATTGTCCTATATGTGATATTTCCATGCCAGAGTATTTCAGCTACTATTGGCTTTATTCCCCTTTTCCCAGATCCTTAGCATGGGTCACACATGTACGTTGATTACATATTGAACTGACTTTGTCAACATCATCAGTCTTAGTGTCATTCTAGTTATTCTGTCGGTACCAGTAGCTGATATCAACTACTGTACTTACATAGTGTATTACCATCTACGTATTTTTTTTATTATTATTGTGCAATCAGGGGCACGGCTCTTTTGCACTTTTTGTGGTTTTAAATGGTTTTAGATTTCCTTGTTCTGTCCATTTGTTAATATAGCATACTTTCATTGAATATCCAGGTGTGCACATCTTATATGTATTGGCCTTTTCTTCCCTCTATTTGATATTGCCTTTCTATACATGATGTATCACTCTCGTTATGTTCATGATTTATGTTGAAAGATAGTGCACTCTACCCTACCCATACTCAAACAAATTTATTTTGCAGAGATGAATGAATCGTGGTTGGAAAAAGCCACAATGATCTGCATCAGTGATGGGCAAATCCCTGAATGTTCGGGTCCTGTGGGTTCAGCCGAACATTTAAAAAACGATTGGTTCAGGTACCTGATCAGTGCTTGAACCCAAACTCTATTAAGATGAATAGGAGGCCCGAATGTCCATGTTTCTCCACGCTGTCATCTGCATGACAACATGACAAACACTGCTGCTGATCATCAGTAAGATTATTACCACCAGTCAGAGAGGTGCAGTTCCAATGCTGTCCGATGACATTGTGAGGCAGCAACTATGACTGGTGGTAAAAAGTTCTCCGCTGGTCACAGAGCCTTTGGATGATGTGAGCACAACTCCCATCAGCCTACACTTGCTTTTGCTGATAACAGCAAGATCAAGCGCTGCTGAAGGGAGTATTCAACAGCAGGTGCCTGCGCTATAAATTCATTTTTTTTAAAAATTACTTGGTGTCTGTTGAATTTTTGATGACCAGAGCATGCAAACCTGTCAACTGCGGGCTGCAATCCTCAGCTTCAGCTCTAGCATGGCTGGTTAACAAGAATAGAAGGGTCCTCATGCCATTTTTTAAAATTATTTGAATATATAATTTAAAAAAATGGTGTGGGGTCACCCACATTTTTGAAAATAAGCCAAGCTAAAGCAGAAAACTGAGGGCTGGCATTCTCATGTTGTTAAGGAGCCAAGATACTGCCCCCCAACCTAAAAATAACAGCCCTCAGCCGCCCAAGAAGGCACATCTATTAGATGAGCCAATTCTGGTGCTTTGCAAGAGAGGATGTGGTACCCATACTATATTGGAGCTGTAGTGTCTATACTGTATAAGGGCCTGTAGTTTCCATACTGTTTGGGGAGCTGTGGTGACTTTTCTGTATAGAGAGCTATAGGAACCATACTGTATGGGGGCTATGGTGGCCATACAAGATAGAGAGCTGTAGTGACCATAAGGGTATTTTCACACATCATTTTTTTGCTATCAGTCACAATCTGTTGGCTAGCGGATCCAGTAAA
Source organism: Dendrobates tinctorius (assembly GCF_039654945.1). Lineage (NCBI taxonomy): Eukaryota > Metazoa > Chordata > Amphibia > Anura > Dendrobatidae > Dendrobates > Dendrobates tinctorius. The sequence continues at coordinate 19,406,196 of NW_027361672.1, forward strand.
AGAACAGATCCGTCGCATCATTTTTTCCATCTGTTTCTTCAGTTTTTCGACAGATCCGTTTTTTAAAAGCCGGCAATTCAGTGCGCTGTACAGTAAAATCACACTGACATGTTAGAAATGAAAGACCAGATATATACACATAGAATACATATATATATATGCCATTGAGACACATATATATATATATTTATATTGTGGTGCAGTAACCTCTGTTAAAGCTAGGGGGCGCTGCATATGCGACTCAGAATATGCATGTGGGCATTTCCTTGATGGTGAAACAGTGACCAGCATGGTTGTAAATGTCCAGTATGTGTCGCAGAGGTTCTCTGCGCTATAAGCCAAAATAGCGTTGTCATGCTGGGACTTGTAGTCCACAAGTTATTTACCTATAAGGGCGGCATATAGGGCTAGTCAGAGAGCTGGGTGGGATCGGCTAGCCATACATACACCGCCCACTTATGGGGGTGGTTTGGGATATATTATGTGACTGAGGTCTGATCACATGGGTGTGTGTTTGATCCTGAGTGGTCAGAGTGCAAGGTCCCGGAAGGCCTGGGTGTGCTGGAAGTGTCTGGGATTGAATGTTCTGAAGAGGACATGGAAAGGCTCGGACCTGGTAGAGTCTGTGACGGCTCTGTGTAGGGAAGCTACTGCCTGGCTGTGGCTCTGCAACTGGCGGCCTAGTGAGCAAGGCACTGTGTGGAACAGTGATCCCAGTGCGGCCACTTCCCTGATAACCCGTGAGGGATATACCGTGAGTAATGCTGCCCGGGGTCAGTAAGAGACTGTGTTCTGGCTATAGAGCATGTGTGCTGGACATGGCACAGCCTGTGTGCCCACAGGCCTGAGAGAGCGAAGCTCTACTTTGGACATTAAGAATTTGTCTGTCTGATGTAAGACTGTCTTGTTCCTGTGACATTGGTTTATGAAGGAAATAAACCACAAAGACTGTTACTTTAAGCAAGATTGTTCCTGTGTGCCTCAATATCACAGCAATATCCATATGGTGGATCTCTATAATATATACATATTTATAGTTCATAGAGTTCTACATAGCATAATAGCCACTAAATCAATTGCCGGTTTCATTCACGAACCCGACATGATATGACACATGGTTTACATATAGTAATCCATGTCATATAAAAATGATTTATATATGTCAGTGTTTAATCAATTTAGTAGTTTGTGCTGGAAAAATGTGGAACTCTAGGGGTTAAATTTAAGGCTATAATCGCGGAAAAAAATTGCATGGGCTCCCGCGCAATATTCTCCATCAGAGAGGGAAAGCCAGTGGGTGAGGGCAGATATTAATAGCCTAGAGAAGGACCATTGTTTTTGGCTCCCCTGGCTAAAAAAATCTACCCACAGCCACCCCATAAAAGATGCATCTATAAGATGCGCCTTTTCTGGCACTTAGCCTCTGTATTCCCATGGCCTTTGGTGGTGGCACATGGGTTAATAATAATGGGTTAATGTCACCTTGCTATTGAAAGGTGACATTAAGCCGGGTTAATAATGGAGAGGTGTCAATAAGACACCTCTCCATTATTAACCCTAGAATAGTAAAGGGTTAAAAAAGACACACACATTAATTAAAAATTCTTTTAATGAAATAAATGCACAAAGTTTTTGACCAAATTTATTATTCAGCCAATCCAAAAAAAGCCCTTGTTCTGTAACAAAAAATAAAATGAAAAACCAACAATATCCATACCTCTCCGCCGTTCAGTCAGGCCCCCGCTGCAATCCATCACAATGGGTTTACCAGTTTACAACGGGGACTGGTACTACCGCTGATGTCAGTGAGGCTTCGCGGAGTACCTGGCTGACTTGAAGTGAACTCGATAGCATGGGAAAGTTTCTGAAGTCAGCCGGGGACTCCACGGTAGTCGGTGAGGCTGCACGGAGTTCCCGGCTGACCTGAGGTGAACTGACAGCATGGGAAAAAGTTCAGAAACTTTCTTATAGATGCACCCTTTCTGGGGTGACTGGGGACAGATTTTTTTAGCCAGGGGGGGCAAAAACAATAGTCCCTCTCTAGGCTATTAATATCTGCCCTCACTCACTGGCTTTCCCTCTCTGGTGGAGAAAATTGCACGGGAGCCAACACGATTTTTTTTCCACGATTATAGCCTTAAATTTAACGCCTAGAGTTCCAAATTTTTCCTAACACAAACTTCTAAATTGATTAAACACTGACATATATAAATCACTGTGATATGACATGGTTTACTATATGTAAACCATGTGTCATATCATGTCGAGTTCAGGAATGAGTTTACTGAAGCTGGCAATTGATTTAGCGGCTATTATGCTATGTAAAACTCTGTGAGCTATAAACATATATATATGTGTCTCAATAATATGTATATATAGATATGTATTCTATGTGTATATATCTATTCTTTCTTTTGTGTTTTAACCTGTCAGGAGCATGCTCAGATAAAAAAACAGATCCATCGCCGGAATCCATCATTTGACAGATGACAATGGATCCTGCGCCCATAGGCTTTCTTTCTAGCAAACGATGGACAGAGACAAATCCGACGCGGTCCGATTTTTCGACGGACACAAAAAATGTTGCTTTGTGCATCGTGTCCGGCTGCCGGACAAAATTTTTTTCGATGGATCCGGTGAATGACGGACAAAACATGAGGCCATCCGTCGCAATCCGTTGCTAATACAAGTCTATGAGAAAAAAACTGATGTGTGAAAGGGGCCTAATCTGTAGGCGGACTGTGTGGACTGTACTGTATAGGAGACTCTGGTGATCATACTGTATGGAGAGCTGTGGTGATCATTCGGTATTGTGAACTGTGGTGACCATAATCTATATAGTGTGAGAAGTGTTAGCCCAACTGAAGGATGGTGCACAAGTAGGTTCCCAAACTGTGCAGACATACAGTATGTAGAAAACTTGGCACACACCAGAGGATAAAGTGTAGAAATTTAATATGATTCAAAAGGGTAGATACATACAAAAAACAAACGTTTCGGTCATAAAGACCTTCCTCAATGTACTGCAATAGAAACAAAGATAAATAGGAAAATAAATAAAAAATAAAGTATATACAATATGTTCAAAAATTGGATAAAAAAGGGAGGCAAATAATGTTTGTCAGAGATCGTAGCCTTCATCATTAATCAAAATAAGCAACTAACCAAATATCGGCATTTAATGAATAGAACAATATATAGGAATCCAATAGAACAGGAGCAGCGCACCATTATGTGTGAATAAGAGCTATTTTATTTAACCCATGATTGCGACGTTTCGGTCCAAAAAAGTGAACCTTTGTCAAGGCTTGAGAAAGGTTCACTTTTTTGGACCGAAACAACGCAATCATGGGCTAAATAAAATAGCTCTTATTCACTCATAATGGTGTGATGCTCCTGTTCTTTTGGATTCCTGTATTAAAAGGTTTGGTATTTGCCTGTGGGAGCCTTTTGCACCTGGACTCTTTGTTTATCTTTTGTGCTGCTCTAATTTATTTTTTTGTAGAACAATATACACACACAGAGCATAGGACCATAGGTTGCATATGGCGACGAAGATTAAGAAAAAAGTGGATGAGGGGAGGTAAATGATAGATTGAAGATGGACCTACTCAAATGGTAATTAGTGGAGCTGTTGGGATCACCCTGCAAAAGAAAATAATCCTGTGTGGGTGAACTAATATAATAATATAATGGGGATCAAATGTGCTTGATAAGATATGGAAAGTAGACAAACCGGTTATGTACATACCAGTATGGATGAGACAACTAGCTTAAGGTAATGCCAGATAAGAGTGGCTGAGAATATCTGCATGGTATAAGTTGTAAGGTATGGAGCACCACAGAATATAACGAATAGATGTGACCAGTAAAATAGTATCTAAACTGACACTTACCCAGTCCTAGTGGTCCTAGTGTAGGTTTATAGGGAGTGCAGGACATGATGTCCACCGCTAGTCACGCTACTACATGTGGCTTGTGTAGCCATATATAGAGTGTGTTGTAGGCAGAGCATTGCCGGTGAAGTGCCGCGGAACCGGAAGTGACATACCAGATGTGACGTGGTGCGCTCCAGTGACCGGCGATACAAGCGCTTGCGTTTCACTAAACAGGAAGAGAGGCTTGCATTCCACTTGGTGTGCTCTATGCATTCCACAAGCAGGAAGTGGAACCACAGTGTTCATGGAACAACTATGCACTATGTGCAAATCCATAACGAGGCAAGAATGCAAGATCATACAGGAGAGAAGGAATGGGAATGTGCAGGTAAGTTGTCATGAAGGGAGACAATTTCATCATCAATGTAGGCGACTCTGTGAATGAAATATAAGCCATTAGTGACTGGATAATAAAAACTATTCCAAAACATTGTGATTCGAGCATAACCTTTTTGAACAGGATAATAACATGTCATAGGCTAGAAAGATTTTATTACAGGTAATCCCCTTACTGCATGAAGGATTGGAGATCATATTCCCTATTCAGGCCTTTTGGGGCTAATGTCTGTAATTCATGGATCCATCACGCCTCTCTGCATTTGAGAATCCTAACACGGTAACTCCCTCAGCATAGAAGTGGGATGTGTTCAATAATTTGGAAACGTAACTGAGAAATCCTATGTCCACTAGAAGTGAAATGATGTGGTATGGGTAATAAGAGGTTACTATATCTTATGGTGGACTTATGTTTTGATATCCTGTCCTTGATGGGCTGTGTGGTCTCACCAATGTACAATAGTCCACATGGACATTTGATCAGGTAGACCACGATTGATGTGTCACATGTAAAGAATTCCTTAATGGTATATTTCTTGCCTGCATGGGGGTGGTAAATGGTGCTCCCCTTCTGGACATTATTACATTTGTTGCATTGTAAGCATGGGAAGGTCTCTGCCTTTTGATTCTGTAGGAAACGCTGTGTCTGGATTGGGTGTAAGGAGCCTACATCTACCTTAACCAATGTATCCCATAAATTACATGTTCTTTTGAAACATGGAAGGAAGGGTTCCTTAAATTCCTCAATTTCAGGGTGAGCAGTCTGTAAAATTTTCCAGTGTCTCCTAATGGTTTTATGAATAATATATGCAAACGGGTGGTATTTGTTTACCAATGGAATACGGCTCATGGTTTTGGTCCGTGAGGAAGTTGTCAGTGTATTGGATGTATCCATGATTTAAGCTGGATAACTTTTTTTCAATTAACTTAGATCGCATTTCCTCAGTTTTTTATTATGTAGAGTAGGATTTGAGATGATTCTGTTAACCCTTTGTAGCTGGGATTTGGGTATAGAATTTTTCATTTTAATTTGATGTAAACTGTGATAATGTAAAAGACTGTTATGATCCGTAGGTTTGGTGTATATGTCCGATGTTAGAAGGCCCGAATTGTCCTTCATGACCAGGATATCAAGGAAATTGACTTGTTATGTATCACATGTCATATTGAAATCCAGTCCCGGCCATGATGGTCTGAGGAAATGGAAAAAGCAATCAAGGGACACAAGTGTGTCACTCCAAACACAGAAGATATCATCAATGTACCTCTTCCACACCAGAACATTTAAGTGGAAGAGGTCACCGGTGTATATTTTGTTCTCCTCATAGTCTGCCATATAGCATTTAGAGTAAGGAGGTGCAATGTTTGAACCCATCGCTGTGCACCTCGTCTGGAGATAATAGGTGTCCTCAAAGAGAAAGAAGTTCTTTGCGAGGACCAATGAAAGTAGGTCATAGCATAGGTAAATCTCATCAGGATCCATCCCCGAGGACGTGAGAAGGCAACATACTGATTGTATGCTCTGCTCTTGTGGTATTGATATGTATATATCTTTGACATCAAAGGATACAAGGAAAGCTTCCCTTGTAACTGAACCAAGATTTTTAATGGTATTTAGAAAGGCTCCTGTATCAAGAAGAAAATAAGTTGTTTGTTTGATAAGAGGTGTGAGGATCCCCTCTAGGTAAATGGAGATCAGTGATAAAATGAATTCCGTGGATGCTACTATCGGTCTCCCTGGTGGATTTTCCAGGTTTTTGTGTATTTTAGGGAGTATATAGAAGACAGGTGTAATAGAGTGTTTCTTGGTGAGAAATGCACAAGTTTTCATTTCTAATGCTCCTATTTCAGTGAATTTGATCAGTACACTTTTAATTAGGCCCTAGGTCTGACTGGTAGGGTCTCCGGGGAGTATCTTATATATTGTAGTATCCCCCAACTGGCGATAAACCTCCTGTTCGCTGGTTTGTTGATTAATTCCCTTTTCTCCTGTTTGGATTTAAGTGCCTGTTGGTCAAGGGGGGACAGATTCGAGGGGTAGTGTCATTTACTCCTATATATGTCTTTTCTTAAGCTTTGGAAGGAGTCATCTACGAAACCAATGAAAGTTTTGAGTGCATGAGAACCTAGTGGGGGTCTATAACAACTTTTATTCCGTAAACCCAGACTATCTGCTGATAGGCATTTTGAGTGTATAATAGCCCCTTGATCACTTTCAATGCTGAATCTGCCCTGATGAAGTGAGCCAGCAGGCTCAGGAAACGCATTGGCTGAATAAAGAACCCTTTACTCTACCAGAAGCAAGCGCAGTCCTTATTGCACTTCCACGTCATTTCTGCAATTCTGTCCTAGGACCCTGTGCAGACTTGCTGCTGCTTCTTAAGCGTTCATGGGTGTTGTGACTTCCTCACAACCCCAATAGGTGAGCACCTTCCTTACTGTTCCACAATTTTAATTGTTTTATACGGATTTCACACAGTGGATGCGCCCTGTATCTCTCCTTTTAATGCTGAATCGGTGATATGCAATTTAAGTCTTAGCTGTCTATAAAAACTCTGGAGGTCCATCTCCAGGTTAAATGTATTGCACTTATAGCTTGAAAAAAAAGAGAGGCCTTTTTGCAAGATCTGACATTTCCCTATTCCCTTGGATTTAGAGGAAATGTTAATAACTAAGGGGTTAGTACCTGGGACCATGTCACCCATGTAAAGTCCATACTTCTGCATACGTTGCTTCCCTCATCGGGTCCTCTTCTTCTTGTTGGTCTCCTTCGTTGGCCTAAAAAACATCAGGAGTTGGGGTATCTTTCTTGTCTCTCCTGGTTCAAACCGGAAGTGGAAAGTTCCGTCGATGATCGGTAGTTTGGTCTTGCGCAGTTCTTTCTTGATGTATATTTGTCCCTCCATTTCTACACTCTGTCCAGTTCGTAATCCTTCACATCTTTTTGGAATTTATTTCTCTTCCTATTCTCCTTGATCTGATGATGCTGTTCAATATTAGTGTTGATTTTGGTTTTCAGAGCGTTGAGTTTTCTACATTGCTTGAAGATGCCAATTAACTTTCAATATTAGTTATTTGTTCCTTGCGGGATGTGATTCCTTTGTGGAGATGCTCTGGTGTGAGGGTGATAAGGTCAAAGGAACGTTTATTTAGGATTTGTTCAAAGCTAGAGCAAAATTCTGAGGAGTCACTAAATAGGGTGGGGCGTAACGGAACCCTCAAACCTCTAGGCATCCTCTGTACTTTTAGGTACTATGTGAGGGTGGCACAGTGCAGCTTAAGATTAGTGCAGTGTCATAACTCTCGCACCAAATCCCTACCTCGTGCTTCCTTGGGAGGAATGTTATAAAATCGCTTGAAACTTTAGATTGAGTAATGATGTTGGATGCTTCCTCAGCATTGTATGAAAATGTAAACTCCTCCATTATCTCCTGTTTGAAATTGTAGGGAACAACGTCTGGAACATTTTAGCTGCCTTGTGATGAGGCAAAGAAACTCAAGCTCCTTCATGGCCCACATCCTGAATTGAAATGTGCAACATTTTCTCTAGGAATGTAAACTTATGATGATGGTGGTGATTATTGCCAAGAAAGAGTCCTCTCATTTCAGCCTCCTGTCTTTGGAAAAATAATATAGTCTTCCAGAGTACTGCCTTATTTGAGACATCACAACCCACTGAAATCAATGCTGCTTATCTTGGAGCATCTGTATTAGCAGCGTAAAGAAGTTGAGATCTGTTACTGGCATCTAATGACTAACACGTGTTGCCTATTAAAAGAAGCTGCAAAATTTGTCATTAGAGACAACTGTGGAAACAACAATGTAATCTTTCTCATATTTATGCTGGAAAAACCCCACCAGAATGCAAGGAGGGATGGCGGAAGAACAGTAACTTTTCTAAGCATGGGCTATTGGCACTGGTGGCAGCAAAATTGTGTAAAAGAAAGATGCCCTAAGATTGAGTTGATTTTTCTGACTCCATTAACCCCTTAACTACATGCGCTGTACATGTACTGTGCATGTCGTGTCTCTCCCTTTGATGTGGGCTCCGGCGCTGAGCCCACATCTTTCCCGACACAGGTCAGCTGACAGCGGCTTTTAATGTGATCTGTTGTGAATGGGTCATCAAGGAGGAGAGCAAGCCCAAGCTAAGCCACAGAAAACCAGAGAGGTTGGTAACTAAGCGGATTGCAGACCCCTGATCCTATCCACACAACTAGCAGTAGCCGTGGAGCGTACCTACGATGATCCTAGATGCCTCCGCACAGCCGGAGAGCTAACTAAGCCTAAAGCAAGAAAGGGGAAATCTAAACTGCCCCAGAGCAGACCCCAAAGGAATAGATAGCCCCCAAACATATATTGTCAGTGAGACAAGGTGAAAACACAAACGCAGGCAGCAAAATAGACTGAGCAAATGATGGGGCCCACACTGACTAGACAGGACAGGAAAGGAAAGACGCTGTCTGCAATCACGCAAAAATCCCTGCAAAAAGTCCCAACACGTCTGATGCAAAAAATACTGAAGTTGCACTACTTCGCCCACTACAGTTGTGGCCAAAAGTATTGACACCCCTGCAATTGTGTCAGATAATACTCAGTTTCTTCCTGAAAATGATTGCAATTACAAATTCTTTGGTATTATTATCTTCATTTAATTTGTCTTAAATGAAAAACGCACAAAAGAGAATGAAGCAAAAAGCAAAACATTGATCATTTCACACAAAACTCCAAAAATGGGCCAGACAAAAGTATTGGCACCCTCAGCCTAATACTTGGTTGCACAACCTTTAGCCAAAATAACTGCGACCAACCGCTTCCGGTAACCATCAATGCGTTTCTTACAATGCTCTTCTGGAATTTTAGACCATTATTCTTTCGCAAACTGCTCCAGGTCCCTGATATTTGAAGGGTGCCTTCTCCAAACTGCCATTTTTAGATCTCTCCACAGGTGTTCTATGGGATTCTGGTCTGGACTCATTGCTGGCCACCTTAGAAGTCTCCAGTGCTTTCTCTCAAACCATTTTCTAGTGCTTTTTGAAGTGTGTTTTGGGTCATTGTCCTGCTGGAAGACCCATGACCTCTGAGGGAGACCCAGTTTTCTCACACTGGGCCCTACATTATGCTGCAAAATTTGTTGGTAGTCTTCAGACTTCATAATGCCATGCGCACGGTCAAGCAGTCCAGTGCCAGAGGCAGCAAAGCAACCCCAAAACATCAGAGAACCTCCGCCATGTTTGACTGTAGAGACCGTGTTCTTTTCTTTGAATGCCTCTTTTTTTCTCCTGTAAACTCTATGTTGATGCCTTTGCCAAAAAAGCTCTACTTTTGTCACATCTGACCAGAGAACATTCTTCCAAAACGTTTTAGGCTTTTTCAGGTAAGTTTTGGCAAACTCCAGCCTGGCTTTTTTATGTCTCGGGGTAAGAAGTGGGGTCTTCCTGGGTCTCCTACCATACAGTCCCTTTTCATTCAGACACCGACGGATAGTACGGGTTTACACTTTTGTACCCTCGGACTGCAGGGCAGCTTGAACTTGTTTGGATGTTAGTCGAGGTTCTTTATCCAACATCCGCACAATCTTGCGTTGAAATCTCTTGTCAATTTTTCTTTTCCGCCCAAATCTAGGGAGGTTAGCCACAGTGCCATGGGCTTTAAACTTCTTGATGACACTGCGCACGGTAGACACAGGAACATTCAGGTCTTTGGAGATGGACTTGTAGCCTTGAGATTGCTCAAGCTTCCTCACAATTTGGTTTCTCAAGTCCTCAGACAGTTCTTTGGTCTTCTTTCTTTTCTCCATGCTCAATGTGGTACACACAAGGACACAGGACAGAGGTTGAGTCAACTTTAATCCATGTCAACTGGCTGCAAGTGTGATTTAGTTATTGCAAACACCTGTTAGGTGCCACAGGTAAGTTACAGGTGCTGTTAATTACACAAATTAGAGAAGCATCACATGATTTTTCGAATAGTGCCAATACTTTTGTCCACCCTCTTTTTTATGTTTGGTGTGGAATTATATCCAATTTGGCTTTAGGACAATTCTTTTAGTGTTTTTTCATTTAAGACAAATTAAATGAAGATAATAATAACAAAGAATTTGTGTTTGCAATAATTTTCAGGAAGAAACTGAGTATTATCTGACAAAATTGCAGGGGTGTCAATACTTTTGGCCACAACTGTATATCAGCACTCTGGTATATTCTGAAAGCAGAGCAAAAAGAGGCCAATCTAATAAGGGACAAAAACAAACTGGCACAAGCAGTAACCTATGGACGGTGATTCAGCACAGCCCCAGCCAGAGCTGGCTGACCCACACAAAACTGAGATAGACAAAACCAGATCAAATGCAAACAGAATAGCAAATGAACACTTAGCTGGGACTGAGCTGGAAACATCAGACCTCAGGAGGCAGAAGAAAATCACCAGCAGGGATAGAGGGAGTCTGCTGTCTTAAATCCCAATCTGAAACTCCACATCTCCAATCGTCATCCTCATTATCATGTGGCAAGCCTCTGTTAATCAGATCAGCTCCATTACCTCCAGTAACCACCAGAGGGAGCCCAGAAAGAGAACTCGCAACCCATCTGTCAATCTAACCAGCTCCTCTACCTTCAGTAATAACCAGAGGAAGGCCAGAAAGCGAATTCACAACAGTGATCGGTCCAGAAGCGCATCACTAATCCCACACATCGGCACCCATGTCCCATGACCGCGCTTTTCTGATAGGTTGACATGACAACCATGGGTCTGCAGCAGATCCCTGTGGTTGTCATTGCCATATTGCTATGAGTGCCACCCAGCGGTCGACGCTCATAGCAAGTGAGCATTTCTGTGACAAGTTTTTCTTCTATCAAACAGTTCTACTTTGGTTTCATTAAACCATATGATATTCTCCCAATACTCTTCTGGATAATCCAAATGCTCTCTAGCAAACGTCAGATGGGCCCGGACATGCATTGACTTAAGCAGGGGCACACATCTGGCACTGCAGGATCTGAGTCCCTGGTGGCATAATGTGTTACTCATGGTAGCCTTTGTTACAGTGGTCCCAGCTCTATGCAGGTCATTCACTAGGACCCCCGTGTGGTTCTGGGATTTTTTTCTCACCATTCTTGTGATCATTTTGACCCCATGGGGTGAGATCTTGCTTGGAGCCCCAGATCGAGGGAGATATAAAGTGGTCTTGTATGTCTTCCATTTTCTTATTATTGCTCCCACAGTTGATTTCATCACACCAAGCTGCTTGCCTATTTCAGATTCAGTCTTCCCAGCCTGATGCAGGGCTACAGTTTTGTGTCTAGTGTCTCTCGACTGCTCTTTTGTCTTCATCATAGTGGGGTTTGGAGTGTGATTGTTTGAGGTTGAGGACAGGTGTCTTTTATATTGATAACAAGTTCAAACAGGCCCATTACTACAGGTAATGAGTGTAGCACAGAGGAACTTCTTAAAGAAGAAGTTACATGTCTGTGAGAGCCAGAAAGTGGTTTGGTACCGTGCTAGCCAGTAGAAAAAAATATATAAAGTGCTCTCAGTGAGAGAAACAAAATAGGAATCTTGTGGGTATGATACCTTTTAATGGCTAACAAATAACAGTGAATGTTGTTGCAAAGCAAGCTTTCGGGATTGCTTACGTCCCTTCATCAGGCTGATATCAGCCTGATGAAGGGACGTAAGCAGTCTCGAAAGCTTGCTTTGTAACAACATTCACTGTTATTTGTTAGCTATTAAAAGGTATCATACCCACATGATTCCTATTTTGTTTCTCTCACTGAGAGCACTTTATATATTTGAGAGCCAGAAATCTTGCATGTTTTTAGGTGACCAAATACTTTTTTTCCACCATAATTTACAAAATAAATCTTGAAAATCAGACAAGGTGATTTTCTGGATTTGTTTTCTCATTTGAACTCTCATAGTTGTGGTCTACCTATGATGTTAATTACAGGACCCACCAGAATGCAAAGAGGGATGGTGAAAGAACAGTAACCTTTATATGTTTACTTCCACCCTGAGTTTGTTGAAGACTCTGAAGGTGTATGTAAAATGCTGGAAGATATAAAGGAGAGGAAGAGGAGGAGAAAGTTACAGCAGCAGGTTATCATGGATGGGGACATAAAGTTGGCACAGGCTGGTTAACGTCACTTGGGCGTTACTAAGGCTATGGTTGTGTTGAAGAGTTCAAAAAGTGTCATTACAATCTTAGGAGACCTTAGGGTTTTATACTCAATTAAAGGCATTGCAATATTATGATTTGCTGTCAATTTATTTATCGCAAATCAAAGTTTTTGAGAAAATTTGCAGCAGCTGGAGAAATTGCATATTAAAAGATGAGCTTATATTCAATGGAACACCTTTCAAGCCATACAGAAAAAATATGCTGTTTTTTGCTCCTGCTTTACTCATTTCTCTAACGCTTCAATTAATTAGCATTTTGTAATACAGAAGTAGGCTAGCAAGGAACTATAATTAATGTGCTATTCAATGACAGCCAATGTAACAGATTAACATTGTCCAATGACAGAACTTTTTATTAAAATAAAGCTAACGCATGGATTATACAAACACACCATTTTTTTACAACAAGCATCAGCAATGCGAGTGAAAAGTTCATGTTTTGCTTGAAAATGAAGCATATATTTATTCAAGTAAACCATAGTTGTTCTCAAAAATATATGTGCAAATCAATAGATAAAATTTTATAGTGAAGAGCACTACCAGATATAATTCATGATGTGCAAAATGAGTAAATGCTGACAGTAGGATAAAACACAAAGTGCATGCTCCAATGGCAACCATCTTTAGACGCTGATTCCAGGAAAGGAACACTTACACTAGCACTTGCATGCAGAACAGACTTTAATTGGTCTCCAGACAACAATTTGCAGCATCATTTACATTCCAGATGAATCTGTATCAAGTTATAAGTGCATAAAAATCCTACTTGTCTAGTTTTTTTTAAAGATTGCATTGTGTTCCGTCTTTCATTTTTTGCATATATTAAACCTGAGCTTAAAATTGGAGAATGCTTTCAAGCATTTCTAATCCTCAGTAATTCTTTACTAGTCAGTACCTGTAAGAGAGTCGAAATAATGTGCCTCACCTTCTAACAGAAAAAGTGCTCAAACATTTAATTGGACCCTACTGTTCTGTCCTGATTTTTTTTCTATCCCTTACTGGTTGAATGGGTTACCACAGACTCTGTAGATATGGAGTTAACACCTGGTTGCCTAAGTAATGATATTGTGCTGCAAAAGTTCATAATGTTGCTTATTGCATACTATTTCAAAGTTATATCACAGAAAGTAATATTGTGTTATTGTATGTGTGCTGTGCCTGGTCAGCAAAGTGTTAATGTTAAATAGTATTAGGCTCTTGCATTTAGATACCTACAGTAGTGACAATCCAATGTATGTTTGATGCTCTTTGCTATGTTCTCTGATTTGACAGATGTGTGTGCATATTGTTCCACCTGGAGATGTGAGTGACCAATGATATCATAGATAGTGATAGTATTGGAGAAATGGCCTGCTGTAAACCAGATGTATGGCAGTATAGAGCCAACAAAGGTAGCCCTGGCATGGCAAATGTGCAGTATAGATGACGTGATGGACATGGAATAGATACCTTTCGAAGCATGGGCTATTGGCACTGGTGGCAGCAAAGTTGTGCAAAAGACAGATGCTCTAAGATTGAGTTGATTTTTCTGTTAACCCCTTAACTACATGCGCTGTACATGTACTGCCCATGTCGTGTCTCTCCCTTTATTGTGGGCTCTGGCTCTGAGCTCACATCTTTCCCGGCACATGTCAGCTGACATCATTAATCCCACCCATCCGCACCCATGTCCTATGACCATGCTTCGCCGATAGGTTGACATGACAACCATGGGTCTGCAGCAGACTCCTGTGGTTGTGATTGCCGGATTGCTATGAGCACTGTCCAGTGGCCGACGCTCATAGCAAGAGAGCATTTTGATGATGAGTTTTGCTTCTATCAAACAGCTCAGACCATATGACATTCTCCCAATACTCTTCTGGATAATCCAAAAGCTCTCTATCAATCTTCAGATGGGCCCTGACATGTACTGACTTAAGCAGGGGCACACATCTGGAACTGCAGGATCTGAGTCCTTGGTGGCATAGTGTGTTACTCATGGTAGCCTTTGTTACAGTGGTCCGAGGCGTTTTGACTTTTTTTTTTGCTACGCCGTTTACAGATTGGATTAATTATTTATATATCTTGATAAAGTGGGGGAAAAAAGGATTTAGTCAGCCACCAATTGTGCAAGTTCTCCCACTTAAAAAAATGAGAGAGGTCTGTAATTAGCATCATAGGTAGACCACAACTATGAGAGTCAAAATGAGAAAGCAAGTCCAGAAAATCACCTTGTATGATTTGACAATATTTATTTTGCAAATTATGGTGGCAAATAAGTATTTGGTCACCTAAAACATGCAAGATTTCTGGCTCTCACAGACATGTAACTTCTTTTTTAAGAGGCTACTCTGCCCTCCACTCATTACCTGTAGCAATGACACCTGTTTGAACTTGTTATCAATATAGAAGACAACTGTCCTCAACCTCAAACAGTCACACTCCAAACTCCACTATGGTGAAGACCAAAGAGCTGTCGAAGAACACCAGAAACAAAATTGTAGCCCTGCACCAGGCTGGGAAGACTGAATCTGAAATAGGCAAGCAGCTTGGTGTGATAAAATCAACTGTGGGAGCTATAATAAGAAAATGGAAGACATACAAGACCACTTATAATCTCCATCGATCTTGGGCTTCACGCAAGATCTCACCCCATGGGGTCAAAATGATCACAAGAATGGTGAGAAAAATCCCAGAACCACACGGGGTCCTAGTGAATTACCTGCATAGACCTGGGAACACCATAACATGGCTACCATGAGTAACACACTATGTTGCCAGGGACTCAGACCCTGCTGTGCCAGATGTGTGCCCCTGCTTAAGCCAGTAGATGTACGGCCCCATCTGAAGTTTGCTAGAGAGCATTTGGATTATCCAGAAGAGTGTTAGGAGAATGTTATATAGTCTGATGAAACCAAAGTAGAACTGTTCGGTAGAAACAAAACTCGTCATGTTTGGAGGAGACAGAATGCTGATTTGCACCCAAAGAACACCATACCTACTGTGAAACATGGTGGTGACAACATCATGCTTTGGGGCTGTTTCTCTGCAAAGGGACCTGGAAGACTGATCCGTGTTGTGAAAAAATGAATGAGGCCACGTATCATGAGATTTTGAGTGCAAACCACCTTCCATCAGCAAAGACATTGAAGATGAAACGCGGATGGGTCTTTCAACATGATAATGATCCCAAGCACACTGACAGGGCAATGAAGGAATGGCTTCGCAAGAAGCATATGAAGGTCCTGGAATGGTCTAGCCAGTCACCAGATCACAACTCCATAGAAACCCTATGGAGGGATTTGAAAGTCTGTGTTGCAAAGTGACAGGCCCAAAACATCACTGCTGTATAGGAGATCTGCGTAGAGGAATGGGCCAACATACCAATAACAGTGTGTGCCAACCTTGTGAAGACTTACAGAAAACTTTTGACCTCTGTCATTGCCAGCAAAGGATGTATAACAAAATATTGAAATTAACTTTTGTTAATGACTAATACTTATTTTCCACCATAATTTGCAAAATAAATATTGCCATATCAGACAAGGTGATTTTCTGGTTTTGTTTTCTCATTTTTACTCTCATAGTTGTGGTCTACCTATGATTTCAATTACAGGCCTCTCTCATCTTTTTAAGTGGGAGAAATTGCAAAATTGAGGTTCCCCCTGCTATAGTGAAATAACAATTCCCACTCGTTGCTCCTCATCTCCAGAGGAGTATGGAGGAAGTTCAACCCCTTAATGACAGCCAATACGTCTTTTTACTGACCTGAGATATAACAGAATATCATCCCCATACAGGTGACAATCCAGTAGCTGTCGACTGTACACTATATCTGACAACTTGCTGCATCACAAAATAAATTAGCTTTTTAAAAATGGTGCTGATGCAAGGCAGACATGTCGGAAATGTTATTTACTAATGTTTTGTGTAGTATGACAATCTGGATTAAAGGGCTAATCATTCAAAGTTTGAAAATTGTTATTTCTTTTAACATTTTTGTAAAATTTCTGATTTTTTTTACATAAACACAAAACATATCAACCTAACTTTACCATTATCATAAATGATAATGTGCCACGAAAGAACAATCTCAAAATCAATGGGATTTGTTGAAGCATTCCTGAGTTATTATCACATAAAGTGACATTTAAAAAATTGACCCCATCACTAAGGGGTTAACCCCTTATTGACCGTTCAAATTTTTCAAATCTGACCAGTGTCACTTTATGTGGTAATTACTCTGGAATGCTTCAATGGATATCACCGTTTATGGGAATGTTTTTTCGTAACATATTGTAATTAGTGTTGAGCATTCCGATACCGCTAGTATCGGGTATCGGCCGATATTCGCTGTATCGGAATTCCAATACCGAGTATCGATATTTTTTCAATATCAGATACCGGAATCAGAAGTCCCCATAATGCAATGAGCCACTGTTGTGGCTGTGATTGGCTGCTGAAATGATGTCATCATGATGTGCGGTCTGTGCGCATCATGATGTGCGGTCTGTGCTGACTGCGGGGGGGCCTGTGTCAGCTGCCGGTGGTCTGTACGGGCCTCTCGGGGGCCTGTGCCGGCTGCCGGTGGTCTGTCTGGGCCTGCCGGGGGTCTTGTGAGTGTGCAGGCATCGTCGGATGGGACTACAAGTTACTACGTGTAGCTTCAAACTTGTAAAGGAAGATGGAGCAACAACATTGCAGTATAGTCGTGGGGTAAACAGTAGCTGCATTGGACTATTAAAACAAGCATTCAAAAATTATGTGTCCTTTTTTAAAAGATGAAAACCATAAATAAGTAACACTTCCTGCGGGCCTTTGAAATGGTGTAAGGCATATTTTTTTGTGATTCTCTTGTGTAAATTTGCCGGGATTTGCAAATTTCAAGAAATTCTACTGTAAGTTAATTTGCAGCATCACAATCCATTCATCACTTGCTAAGCATATATACTTTATCATACATGGGGGCCCTATAGAAGTCTATTTCTATTGTATAATACATGTCCAGAAGCTTTTATTTGTAAAAACATGGTGATAACTAAACCACATAAAGTTGAGTGAGTAGAGTAAAATAATCAGTGGCTTAAAGTGTTTTGGACTGGAAGATATCACATAAGTTTTCTTGTTCTCTGCATTTTCCACTGTTATGTGTCTATGTTTTTATTTATGCCTCTCAACAAAATCCAGATTTATTTTGATGAATCAAAACCATGAAATCATGAGAATACGTTCAAATGTTTTTTATGCGGATAAGAGACTGTGGTATGTGCATCACAGTAAAAGACATAACATTAGGATATTTGTTCTATTGTATTTCAACATTTAATCCAAGCAATATGAGTTGATTGTTAGATTACAAAAGTTTACTTTATGTCTCTGCCTGACACATGTGGGATTAGGTACACAAGAACACAAAATTTATGACCCTTAACAAAACTACCGTCCTTTATAAATTTACATGTAGCCTTCTGTCAACCCCGTGCTGTTCCATCTTAACATTCTTGGAAAAAATATATCATAGTGCTTCTGGCTATTGACATTTGATTGTCACTGGATGTAGACCACCATGAATACAGTTTGTCAATGTTTTCAATAAAAATGAAAGGTCATTTACTTTAATCAGTGCCAGATGTCACTGTCCAGTTTCTGAACCACAATGTGACATCAGTTTGTCTCTTAAAATTTACAATATGAAATATAAATGATTTGTTAGCAGAGGTAAAATGATCACAGTCACAGAGGACCGGGCGACCGGGCCGAGAACACTGGGGCCTGGAGGAGTCACTGCTATTTTATACTATATGTGCACTCTCAGACACACACTCAGTTGACAACTATTGTGGAGTCAGTGGTATTTTAGACTAGATGTGGACTCTCATACGCACATCCGGTTGACAACTATTGTGGAGCAGAGTCACTGACTCCCCTTCCTGTAATAACTACAGTATAAAACCAGCTAGTGAATATAGAAACTTGGCACACACAGTATGTATGATTTCCAGTGAAAAAAATGATTTTTAATATACAGTACATACAGTATAGACGTTTCGGTCACATTGATCTTCATCACAGTACTATGTATTGTATTGCTGTCATTTGCATAATGCTCAAAAGAGGGAGAGCCAAAAGGTTAGTGGTCCCCCCAGTAGTAGGGACAAAAGGCAAAGCTTTGCAGTCAGTCCGGTCAGTATGCAGCATGTAGGGCAATGACACGGCATCCACCGCGGGTCAGACAGCAAATGACAGC
Source organism: Dendrobates tinctorius (assembly GCF_039654945.1). NCBI lineage: Eukaryota > Metazoa > Chordata > Amphibia > Anura > Dendrobatidae > Dendrobates > Dendrobates tinctorius. The sequence continues at coordinate 19,424,874 of NW_027361672.1, forward strand.
AGTACAATACATAGTACTGTGATGAAGGTCAATGTGACCGAAAAGTCTATACTGTAGGTACTGTATATTAAAAATCATTTTTTCACTGGAAATCATACATTCTGTGTGTGCCAAGTTTCTATATTCATATGATTACGGACTAGGATCCTACTTGTTGCACCACCACTTTATAGCTGTGCTAATCGGTTTTGTGTTATAAAACCAGCTAGTGTCAGACAGTCACAGAAGGTGCCAGGCTTCACTGGGCGATGTAGGAGGAAGAAAGTCCTGCTTGTCATGAAAGGTGTGAAACAAATCGGGGGGCTAAAATGGGAACTTTTCAAAGGGGTAATCTAAGACTTTTACACAGATGGTGTCAATATCTGATCAGTGAGGGTATGACATCTGGCTCTCCTGATAAATAGAGATGAGCGGATCTTTTAAAATTTGAATTTGCAAAATTTTCCAAAAAATGTATTTGTATTGCAAACAACAGAAAGCTAATAAAAACAATGGAAATTGATATTAGACTGCTTTCTGATGCTTCAGTGGGAAAAATGGTGCCGAGCAAGTTTTCTTTTTTGTAAACCAAAAATTTTATTTCAAAATGTTTGAATTTGCATGAAATAAAAAAATTCAGAACATTTGACTTGAACTCAATCCTCTGCAGAATAATCTTCTAATATCAATTGCTGATCAGCTTTTCCTGGTGCAAGTGTCAGCCAGAAGTGCTTAACTGCAGAGCTGTGCAGCACAGCTCCTTCAATGGTACAGTGGCCATTGCTGGGTACTGTACGTCAGCCCCCTATTCAAATCAATAAGGGGCAGAAGTACAGTTCCTGATCACTTCCACAGTATTGTTGACAGAACTGCAGCTCCAAAACTGGGCACATTCATTCAGCGACAGCATAATTTACTTATTTGCTTATTGGGTATCACACCCCCACTGTTCAAATATCGATGACCTATCCTAGGGATAAGCCATCAATGTAGACATCCCAGACAACTTCTATAGGTAGATGGGAGCCAGAATAATTGGCATTTTAAGCAAATGGAGGCCAGAATAGGGAATATATATAAGCATATTTGATACCAAAATTGTTGACTTTACAACTGTAATGAAGCATAAAGGGTAGACTTTATTACTGTTTGAGGATAGAAAAAGTGTACATTACTAATGCATAGATGACATTAGATAGGAGCATTACTTTTGCAATTTGCAATTTTTTTTATTTTCACAACTCACATTGTTATAAGCATTTGTGAAGCACATGAGGGTTCGATGTGGTCAACACACATCTACATCAGTTCTCTGAGGGGTCTAGCTTCCAAAATGATGACACTTACCAAGATGTAACCATCTAGGCTGAGAACCACTAAGGAATGAGCTGCTGCGAGCACACTGAGTTCAGCTCAGTGAGTTCCCCGCAGTGACCTCAGTGAACTCAATGACTTTTTCTCATGGTAGAAAGGTCACCACCATTCAGCCCAACTGGGAACGGAACCTCACTGACGTTGCGCTCACAGCATCTCATTCATCACTCATTCCCAGCCTGGACGGTCGCATCTTGGCACCGTCCAGGTTGAAAATTATTTATCCCCAGATTGTGGATTACAGTTTGGGACCTAATGTTGGACAGATGAGGGATGTTGTTGTTTTTTCTGTTTTATTCTATTACAGAAGATGTTGACATCAATGGAATGCGCGTTAGGTGAGTTTAACTGTTTGTTATTTTTAAGTAAAAATTCAAAAGTTTGCTTTATTTTGATTTCAAATAAAGGACTTTATACTTGCTTTGTCTTCATCTCTATATATAAAACTGAATGTGTGTGTGTGTGTGTGAGTGTGTATCACCAACCAATCATGAAGCATCTTTCATTTCAACAGAGCTGTTCAACAGAAGCTGAGCTATGATTGGTTGTTATGAGCAACAGTTTTCCTTGCAACCAATCACTAAGCATCTCTCATTTCACCAGCGCTGGTTAAATGAAGCTGAGCTGTGATTGGTTGCTATGAGCAAGTTTTCCCATTTGACAACACCTCAGCAGACACTGACATGGTGGGAGAAATCTAGCATCCCTGGGAACATTAGCTCCCAGCCATTGTCTGCCCCCAAAAAGGAGCACAGAGCACATGACAGAAATGAATCCCCCCTCCCGTGCCCATATACACATCACACATCCTCCATCATATAGGCACATCTTCCCTCTTAAATGGATCATTGGTATGGAAATCAGAGCAAATCCATCCAGCACTTTGGTTTTGACCCCAGGCCTCTCTTAAAGGGATCTCCGGTATGGAAGTTAGGACCGTTCCACTCAGCTCTGTGGTTCTGACCCCAGGGTCTCTTAAAGGGATCATTGGTATGGAATTTAGGGCAAATTCACTCTGCGCTTTGGTACTGACCCCAGGCCTTTCTTAATGGGATCTCTGGTATGGAAGTCAGGGCAATTGCCTTCAAATGCTCTGGTACTGACCCCAGGCTCTCTTAAAGGGATCTCCTGTATGGAAGTTAGGGCAAATCCCTCAGCACTCTGATTCTGACCCTAGGGTTCTATTAAATGGATCATTGGTATGCAAGTCAGGGCAAATCCACTCAGCGCTCTGGTTCTTATGCCAGGCCTCTCTTAAAGGGATCCTCGGTATGGAAGTTAGGACCGTTCCACTAAGCACTCTGGTTCTGATGCCAGGCCTCTCTTAAAGCGATCCCCGGGATGGAAGTTAGGGCAATTCCACTCAGCGTTCTGGTTCTGAGTGACCCCAGGCTCTCTTAAAGGGATCCCTGGTATGGAAGTCAGGGCAATTGCCTTCAAATGCTCTTGTACTGAACCCAGGCTCTCTTAAAAGGATCTCCTGTATGGAAGTTAGGTCAAATCCCTCAGCGCTCTGATTCTGACCCCAGGGTTTTATTAAAGGGATCATTGGCATGCAAGTCAGGTCAGGGCAAATCCACTCAGTGCCCTGGTTCTGATACCAGGCTCTCTTAAAGGGATCCCCGGTATGGAAGTTAAGGCAAATCCACTCAGCGCTCTGGTTCTGACCCAAGGCCCCTCTTAAAGGGATTCCCCAGAAAGGAAGTGAGGGCAAATCCACTCTGCACTTTGGTACTGACCCCAGGCCTCTCTTAAAGGGATCTCCGGTATGGAAGTTATGGTAAATCCCTCAGCGCTCTGATATTCACCACAAGCATCTATTAAAGGGATCATTGTTATGCAAGTCAGGGCAAATCCACTCAGCGCTCTGGTTCTGACCCAAGGCCCCTCTTAAAGGGATCCCTGGTATGAAAGTGAGGGCAAATACACTCTGCACTTTGGTACTGACCCCAGGCCTCTCTTAAAGGGATCCCCGGTATGGAAGTTATGGTAAATCCATCAGCGCACTGATTCTCACTCCAAGCTTCTATTAAAGGGATCATTGGTATGGAAATCAGGGCAAATCCACTCAGCGCTCTGGTTCTGACACCAGGCTTCTCTTAAAGGGATCCCCGGTATGGAAGTTAGGACCGTTCCGCTTAGCGCTCTAGTTCTGACTCCAGGCTGATGGGATGATGTGGGATATTAGGGGTAGTAGTCCGGTGGCTCTGGCTGATAGGATGATGTGGGATATTAGTGGTAGTTGTCTGGTGGCTCTGGCTGACGGAATGATGTGGGATATTAAGGGTAGTAGTCCGGTGGCTCTGGCTGACGGGATGATGTGGGATATTAGGGATAGTAGTCTGGTGGCTCTGGCTGATGGGACGATGTGGGATATTAGGAGTAGTAGTCCGGTGGCCCTGGCTGATGGGACGATGTGGGATATTAGAGGTAGTAGTCCGGTGACTCTAGCTGACAGGATGATGTGGGATATTAGAGATAGTAGTCCGGTGGCTCTGGCTGATGTGACAATGTGGGATATTAGGAGTAGTAGTCCGGTGGCTCTGGCTGATGTGACGATGTGGGATATTAGGGATTGTTGTCCGGTACGGGATGATATGGGATATTATAGTGAATGTGGCTATGCGGAGTGGGCGGGGCTCTACACTCAGCTTTATATATATATATATATATATATATATATATATATATATATATATATAGAATTTGTTATAACTAACCGTAGTTAGTTACTATGCCTGGGCAGCGCCGGGCTCTTCAGCTAGTTTGCAATATAACTATAGAATTTGTAATGGAGAAGCATCTTATGGGCTTGATGTCATCAGACAATACAAAAGTGACATCAACCTCTCAAATATTATCTCACATGCTACCACTACAAGGCTAGAGGAAAGAGACGGGCTAAGTGCCAGAATTCACACATCTCATAAATTTGCCTTTTCTGGCAGCTGCAGGCTTCTGTTTTTAGACTGAGAGGGTCAATATCTATGGCCCCATACCAATATCAGTCCCCAACTGTGCTTTAGGAATGCTGTTTGTCAAAAATGGTGGGGGCACCACATAGTTTAAAATTATTTACTTAAATAATTTTAAAAAACACCATGTGACTGCTCTATTCTTAATAACCCGCCTTACTAATGCTGACAGCTGAGGGTTGCAGCCCACAGCTGTCAGTTTTGCCTGGCTAGTTATCAAAAATACAGGAACATCAATGAAGGTTTGTTTATTTATATTGCAGGCAGTGGCTGATAAATACTCCCATCAGCCACCACCTTCTGTCACTGTTATTAGCAGCAGCAGGTGTAGACTGATGGGAGTATTAATCCCATCAGCCTTTGCCTGCTCTCACCATTTTCAGTTGACTATAACTCTCAACATTCTCCCCTGCTCACCCTGATAGCAGGCAGAGCTGGGAAGAATGATGAGAGTTGTTTTAGCACCTGGTGCCAGGAAACAGCGCTAACTGTACCGATGCTTCTGTGGTGCCGGTACATGTGGTACTGATGTGGCACATGGACTGCACATTGTTGTCCACGTATGCCACAAGTATGACACACAAGGACACAGATATCTCCGGTACCGTTTTTTCTGGTACTGGAGGTGTGAAATCTGCCTAAGAGTGATACCTTTATTAATAAACAAGAAAAATTATATTTGCAATCTTTCAGAACACTGAGGCTCCTTCTTCAGGCAAATTTACAAATGAATTACTGAAACAAGAGAACAATATTTAAGAGATGGTATAGCAGGACATTTGTACATGGGGTGGAAGCAGTGAAACCACCTAAAGATAAGCTAAGGTTATACAATCAAGGTATACATAAACCTTAATTTTGAAGTTTCAAATTTGAGTGAAGGAGCAAATTTCAGGAAATTTGACTCAAACTTAATTAATCTGCTCATTTATACTGATTTGTTGTGAATCAGTTCTAGAATTTTGATTAATTGCTGATTTTAATGCACTAGAATCTACAACATAATGTGGTAAATTACTGACGCCTATCAAACTCACTGCTTTATAGTCACTGCTAGCAAAATTTTAATGAAAAATAAGAATACGCAGTAGAGTTTAATTTTCTTGGCACAATAGACCATTCATACTATAGAAGTTTCTTTGAATTCATAAGCTGTGGCAATATGACAATGAAACATTGAAAAAAATTGTCACAATAATTTAGCATTCAAAATTCGCAAATATTAAAAAAATAAATAAAAATATTAATAAAAAATAGTTTGCATTATAAATTAGATGTGCTTTAACCTTTTCATGTCTTTGTGATTTTTTTTTTTAAGCTTTCCATTTTCCTCCCGTTCTTTTAAAAGCCATAACATTTTTTAATTTCTAAATAAAAATAGCTATAAAATAGGAAATATATTAAGTGGATTTCATTAACACAATTTTAATATACGATTTACTAAAACCAAAAAATAAAAATTTGAAGTGAAATGGAGAAAAATTGCAGCTCAGACATTGTTTTTAGGGGTCTATTTTTACATCATTTATTGTTAGGGAAAACTTACTTGGCACCATGATTATTCTAGATCAATGCTATTATGGTATTGTCAATTTTACAGCTTTTTTATAAGTTAACGGTTTTAAAAAATTTAGAACTTTGTGAAAAATACAAAAGGTTAATATAGGTATTTTCTGAGACCTATAAGTTTTTTTATTTTTCGATCATTGAAATAGAGAGGGCTTGTTATTTTGTATGGCTAATTTCTATTATCATGGGTTTTATTTTGGAATACCAGCAACATTTTAATGACTTTTTATTACTTTTTAGGGGGGAGGTGCAGTGATCGAAATAAATGGCAATTCTTGCATTTCATTTTATGATGTTTAGCATATGGGTTAATTTATTTTATATTTTAAAAAAATCATAGTTATAATATGTTTCTTTATCAAAAATGAGTTTCTCAATTTTGATTGGGAAAAGAAAGTTGATTCACACTTTATTTTTTGTTGTTTTACTTTTAACTTATTTTTTGTTCCGTTAACCTGTGATTCTTTGATCATTTGTACTATATAATCTGTTACAATATTTTTGTAATAAATAGTAAAAAATGACAACCTCCTATAAATCTCAGCCAAAGGTTCAGTTTCATATGTGTACAAATATCTTGCCTACAGGCACCCAGCTGCCAAGGCAACTTATCGGCATCCCATATTTACTCAGGGGCTGAGCTATGTTAGCTAGAATGGATGCAATCGCACATATTAAATCCTGCAAAGTTTGACAGCAGCGTTTAGGTTCTTAAAGTGATTAGTATTAGCCGTTAGAGACAGACACTTGCTATGTAACACAGCTTGCGCCTGCACATACACCTGCACCCTATGTGTGACATAAATATTTGTCACATCTGCAAAGAGGTAATAAAAAACACAGAAAATAAAAATATATATTTACTTATGCTCTAGCATATTAATGCATATTAAAAATGTCTTATCCCTATACATTCATTGCTTTCAAAAATAATTTCAGCTGTAAGTACTTGTAAAAGTGACATTTGATTAAAAGCTGATCACAAATTTCCAGCTGCTCTACGTGCAGCAACTGACTGTCTTGTAGGATGACTTGACAAACTGTTCAATAATTGGTTGTTTGGGAGAATCAGATCTGTTTTTAATTAGAGGGAAAGGGTTTTGAAACAAATGTTTGTTGGTAGTAAATTCTTTTGTTTACCTAGCTGTGCAGCTGTGATTGCATTACAACATTGCTGCTTTCTCATTGAGTAATTTGTATTTCTTTTCCTTGAATTTTAAAATGACGAGAAGCCAGGCACATAAAACCTAGAATGGAGGTATTCCTAAGGTTCTTGTATACTACAAGACAGCACTGCATTTCCAAGTTACCCATTAATCACTACCTGTTGTATAGTATATATTTTGATTATGCATTAAAATTACTAAATTATTAATTACACAGATTTTATACATCAGACACCTCACACTTTATTTTTCAATAAATCTTACCAAACTTAACACTTGACTAGGTACACCTGCACCATATTTCAATAAAACATATTTCTTCTGTATGCCCTAAGGATTAGCAAAGACAGATGAGATGCTTAGCGCAAAATTTGGCCAAAAAATGTGAGCCCATTCACCAACGTCAAGGTGATCTCATGATCGAATGGGTCCCTAATATTACTGCCTAGAGTGAACACTTACCTCTGGCTAATAACTTGGTCAAGCCTAAATTTCAAGAGAAATGTGCTGTCTTCCAGGTGCAAAAATTAAAGATGTGTCTGACAGGATATCAGGACTCTTCAGACCTACAGATGACTACCCATTCCTGCTACTACATGTGGGGACAAATGACACCGCAAGAAACGACCTGGAAACCATCTGCAGAGACTTTGAAGACTTAGGCAAGAAAGTGAAAGAACTGGGAGCGCAGGTGGTCTTCTCTTCCATCCTCCCAGTGGGTGGCCATGGAACAAGGAGGTGGAATAAGATTCTGCAGGTGAACAACTGGCTACGTCGATGGTGCTGTCAGCAACGATTTGGATTTCTGGATCACGGAGTGAACTACTTATACGATGGACTACTTGCTAGAGATGGGGTGCACCTTACGAAGACTGGAAAGCATGTATTTGGAAGTCGCCTTGCTACACTTGTAAGGAGAGCTTTAAACTAGAACAACATGGGAAGGGAAGCAAAAGACCAGAAAAAGCCATACACCTGACAAATGCTATTGAGAACTCTGCTATTAGAAGTGGAAAGGAAGAACAAAGACGAAAGAATCTAATTAATAAAAATATTGGAGAAAGAGAAACCAATCACAAACTAAAATGCTTCTATACTAATGCACAAAGCATGGGCAACAAACAAGGAGAATTGGAACTACTAACACAGGAAAAGAAATATGATGTCATTGGAATCACTGAAACTTGGTGGGACAATTCACATGATTGGAATACAAGACTAGAAGGATACAACTTATTTGCAAGAAACAGACTTGATAAACGAGGAGGGGGTGTCGCATTGTATGTTAGAAACACGTATATCTGCACAGAGATTGAAGCTTCAGAGACTGGGAGTTCTGTGGAAACTGTTTGGGTAAGAATACAAGGACAGAACAATGGAAAGGACACCATTGTAGGCATTTACTACAGGCCGCCTGTGCAAGCTGAAGATATGGATGAACTCTTTATGCATCAAATGGCCAAGTTCTCCAAAAAATATGACATAGTTGTCATGGGAGATTTCAACTATCCAGACATTTGTTGGGAATCTCTCTCAGGCAAAACTAACAGGTCAAGGAAATTCTTATCCTCTCTTGCTGACAACTTTATCTTCCAAAAGGTAAGGGAGAAAACAAGGGGAACTGCTACCTTGGATCTAATCCTTATAAACAGGGAGGAAATGGTTGAGGAGGTAAAAGTGGCTGGGACCCTAGGAGGTAGTGACCATGCTATTTTAGAATTTTGGATAACTAGAGGTGGAAGACCTGTGAAGACTCAGACGTCAAGGTTAGATTTCAGAAAGGCAGATTTTAAGGGATTCGGAAAGAGAATTGGAGGGATCCAATGGCTGGATATCCTAAAAGACAAAAATGTCCAGGAGGGATGGGAAATCTTGAAAAATGAAATTCTCAAAGCACAGTTGTTAACAATTCCGAAAAGAGGGAAGAATAGGAAGCATTTAAGGAAACCAGGATGGATGAACACAGAACTTAAGCACATGCTAAAAAGGAAGAAAAAAATGTTTATAAAATGGAAAGAGGGAGGCATATCTAAAGAAGAATATAATGCTGTCTGCAGAACCTGCAGGGCACAAATCAGATTATCTAAAGCTGAAAATGAATTGAGGCTTACAAGAGATGTCAAAAACAATAATAAAGGATTTTGGGGATATGTCAAAAGTAAAAGAAAAGTCAAAGATGCTATAGGATTTTTACAGGATGAAAATGATGAAATGGTAAGACAGGATGTTGAGAAGGCTGAACTTTTAAATTCCTATTTTGCATCTGTTTTCTCTCAGAAAGGAAATGTAACATCAACTGTTATTCACTGTCCTATTAAGGGAATAGAAGAATCCAGGATATCTATAAACAGAAAGATAGTGAGGAAACACTTAGCTAACCTAAATGAATTCAAGTCTCCAGGTCCAGATGAATTACACCCCAGAGTACTGAAGGAGATAGCAGAAGAAATTTTTGAACCACTCTCCATAATCTTTGAAAATTCTTGGAGAACAGGAGAAGTGCCAGAAGACTGGAGAAGAGCAAATGTTGTTCCTATCTTCAAAAAGGGGAAGAAGGTGGACCCAGGGAACTATAGGCCAGTGAGTCTGACTTCTATACCAGGAAAGATCTTTGAACAAATTATTAAACAACATGTATGTCAATACCTGGATAAGAATGAAGTGATTAAACAGAATCAGCATGGGTTTGTAACTAATAAGTCATGTCAGACTAACTTAATTTCCTTCTATGACGGTATCACTGATTGGGTGGATCAAGGAAATGCTGTAGATATAGTATATCTTGACTTCAGCAAAGCATTTGACAAAGTCTCTCATACAATCCTTATTGAAAAAATGACTAAGTATGGAATGGACAAGGCAACTGTTAGGTGTATTCATAACTGGCTTAGTGATCGGACCCAAAGAGTGGTCGTAAATGGCTGCACATCCAGTTGGAAGAATGTCTCAAGTGGGGTACCACAGGGCTCTGTCCTGGGCCCTGTATTGTTCAACATCTTTATCAACGATTTAGATGAAGGAATTGAGGGTAAACTGATTAAATTTGCTGATGACACAAAGCTAGGAGGGATAGCTAATACTAGAGAAGAGAGAGAGAGGATTCAAAAAGATTTAAATAAACTGGAGAAGTGGGCAGCAACTAACATAATGGTTTTTAACAGGGAGAAATGCAAAGTACTACATCTGGGCAATAAAAATGAAAAAAGCATATATAAAATGGGAGGAATAGGGCTAAGTGACAGCACATGTGAAAAAGACTTGGGTATACTAATAGATCACAGACTGAATATGAGTCAACAGTGTGATGCAGCAGCAAAAAAGGCAAATGCAATTCTAGGATGTATTAACAGAAGCATACAGTCTAGATCACGTGAAGTCATTATTTCCCTCTACTCCTCTTTGGTCAGACCTCATCTGGAATATTGTGTCCAGTTTTGGGCACCACATTTTAAAAAAGACATCAACAAACTGGAGCAAGTTCAGAAAAGAGCGACCAGAATGGTGACCGGTCTGCAAACCCTGTCTTATGAGGAAAGGTTGCAGGATTTGGGAATGTTTAGTTTGCAAAAGAGAAGACTGAGAGGAGACTTAATAGCTGTCTACAAATATCTAAAGGGCTGTCACATTGTAGAAGGATCAACTTTATTCTCATTTGCACAAGGAAAGACTAGAAGCAATGGGATGAAACTGAATGGGAGGAGACACAGATTAGATATTAGAAAAAACTTTTTGACAGTTAGAGTGATCAATGAGTGGAACAGGCTGCCACGAGAAGTGGTGAGTTCTCCTTCAATGGAAGTCTTCAAACAGAGGCTGGACAGACATCTGACTGGGATGATTTAGCGAATCCTGCTTTGAGCAGGGGGTTGGACCAGATGGCCCAGGAGGTCCCTTCCAACTCTACGATTCTATGATTCTATGATTCTATGATTCTAAGATAGGAACCAAATGTGATTGGATGTAATTAAAATCACAGCTTGGTGAAGGGCGGAGTGCTCAGTCAGAAAGCTAGCATACAAATAACAGAAAAACTGACGGTACATCAAGAACTACAGCAAAAAGCAGCCGACAGCACAGCGGAATTTAAGTAGATGCAGGTTCAAAGGTTCATGGACCCAAATGAACAATAGTCCAAATAAGGAAAAGGAACAGCATCCGGTCCAGGTGAAAAATCATATCAAAGATTTATTCTGCCAGTATTTTATAGGCTTTACCAAGTTATCTGACAGAGGTAAGTGTTCACTCTGGACCCCGAGAGCGTCATAGGCTATGTTGTGAGGCAAAATTTTAACCCCGCGCTTTCCAATTCACCAAACAATTTTGCCCCTGTCTACATGATGGGGAAAAAGTGAAAGGAAAAGTGTTGGAGGCAAATTGACAGCTGCCAGATGTGAACAAGGTGGACTTGAATGAGAGTGATGGCACCAAAGAGTATATACCATACAGTTGCTAAGGTGGGGCCCTGACATGGGATACTCACCACACATGGGGATAAGAACACACACGCAAAATGCGCCACACACTACCACGCGCTTCAACACATATACCACCCTCAGCACACATTTCACCACACATACACCAACCTCGCCACATAAAAGTCAAAGCACAAAAGTCGCCACTCAAAACTCACCACGCTGTCCCAGAGCTGTTTAAAAGATGAAAAATGAGCTGTGATTGGTTGCTATCAGCAACAGTTTTCTTTGTAGACAGTTGTGGTAACTGAGGCCTATTATTCTTATCATTACTATGGTGTTATTGTCCTTCTGTAAAGCTGGAAATAACAAAATTTATTACCATGCCAACACAGACCACCCTCTGACATAGAATTAGAAATACATTTAGGAAAAATTGGGTTATCAAATACATATTCCTCATTGAAAGGATACTCTCAAAGATACTGAGTCATACAAAAAGGACTACCAGAGAGTCATTTTGAGTCCAGAAATTCCATAATACTCAATTATATATCATTAAAGACCAAAGTAAAAAAATCAGTCTTTATTTCACAGAACAAAATTACAAACAAGTTCACAAGTTATAAAATATAAGTAGTAGAAGAACAGGCGGGCAGCTTCATAACCACATATGCAATGGTAAGCACCATCCTTATGGTCTAATAAATTGTCTACACATGATGAGCATACAAAAATTACAACAAAAATGTATAGTGAGTCCCATCATAAAATGACAGTAAAATACTACAAAATATATGTCCATTAAGCAAGGCTCAGGAGTAGGGAAATGGTATTAGAATATAAAGGCCCAAGGAAAGGCCTTCAAAAATACTGTTCGGCCTATGTAGTGACTCACAAAGTGTGCCCATTAAATAACAACATGGTCAAAGACATATATAACCCTATTACCCAACAAATCCTAGGAAATGCTTACCCATGGTGGATGCGTGACCAAAGCGCAAGTGCCCCAACGCGCGTTTTGCTGTGGCTTCCTCGGGAGGCAGTCAAGCCACAGCAAAACGCGCATCGGGGCACTTGAGCTTTGGTCTTTAATGATATATAATTGAGTATTATGGAATTTCTGGACTCAAAATGACTCTCTGGTAGTCCTTTTTGCATGACTCTCCCTCTGACACAGACTGCAGGGGGAGCCTAGTATCACACAGGATAGGATTAGATACACGACTCAGCAGTCAGTATCACACAGGATAGGATTAAGGTACTGTCACACTTAGCGATGCACCAGCGATACCGACCAGCGATATGACGCAGTCAGGATTGCTCGTGCATCGCTAAGTGGTCGCTAGTGAGCTGCCACACTGGCAGATCTCACCAGCGACATAGCAGCAGTCAGGGGTCGCTACTTACCTGTCAGACGAGGCGATCCTGACGTCCTCCCACCTGCATCCACACGTCGCTCGTTGGCGCCACAGGAAGCCCAGCAGGAAGCTGACGACGAGAAACGGCCCAGGACGTTCTCGTGCGATCAGCGATAACCAGAGGGGGAACCGGTCTGAGGTAAGTATCAGACATAGCGATATCGTCACAAAACCAGTGAAGTTATAGCGATATTGCTAGCGATATCGCTTAGTGTGACAGGCCCTTTAGATACACAGCTCAGCAGTCAGTATCACACAGGAGAGGATTAGACACATGGCTCAGCAGGCAGTATCACACAGGATAGGATTAGATACATAGCTCAGCAGACAGTGTCACACAGGATAGGATTAGATACACAGCTGAGCAGACTGTATCACACAGGATAGGATTAGATACATGGCTCAGCAGTCAGTATCACACAGGATAGGATTAAATACACAGCTCAGCAGTCACTATCACACAGAATAGGATTAGATACACGGCTCAGCAGACAGTATCACACAGAAAAGGATTAGATACACGGCTCAGCAGTCAGTATCACACAGGATAGGATTAGATGCATGGTTTTTATGTGCAATATAATCATTATAATTTGTTTTAGCTCACCACAGTTGGTTACTATGCCCGGGCAACGCCGGGCTCTTCAGTTAGTCTATTTATAAATATATAGATAACTGCAATACTGTATATTGACAACATGCTTGTGAAAGGCTCAATGTTTTTCTAGAGCTGAAACTTCACAAAGATATGGGTCAATAAAGTACCCCCACTTATTACATTTTTAATTGGAGTGCTGCCTACATTATATCTTTATAAATTGACAACAGATATTCACCAGTTGGTGACATGTCCTTCAAAATCTGATATTGGAGAAACAGTGCTGACATTCTCATGTCACAGGAATAAGCCCATTTGAGAAGGGAAATTGAAAAACCCAGCCATTTATTCAGTGTCCCTGAAGCCATCTTTCAACACCACAATGCCAGGCCGCATGTTGCTTGTGTTAATATGAGCAGCCTGTGTTGTCTAATTATGCTATCATAGCTTGCAACATCTCTGGGGTTATCTCCCTTGAGCACATTTGGGACTTTTTAAACCAATGATTGCAAAGAAAAATGCAAGCAATGGATTTGGGTGACTTTTACAACTAGGACATCATTGATTGGCAGTTGCAAAGGCAGCTGCCAGCAGCAGATCTTGATGATTTTTGTGCCAAAGTGTATTCATTAGGGAAGAACACATCTCAGACAATTTTAACAACATCATTTATTTGTATTCCATGGTGTGTAAATGTGTGGTGCTCATACTCAAAACTGAATAAATTCAATCTTTATTCGGAATAACACCCAAAGGTACCCGAAAATCAAGAGATCCAGCAATATTACAAAAAATATTAATTTTATTATTACAATATTTTCAAAAATAGTAAACAGCAATGCCCAGTAGAAGACACGAAAAAAACACTGATTTAAGTATCGCTACTATAATCTATTGTATATAAATATACCAAATCATGCAGCATAAATATTTTATAACTTGAATAAATATAAATATTAAAGAACAATGTATATAAACACTTCATTCATGTGCCACATTTTCCCTAATATAAAGGGACCCAATACATATCACTTCCAAAACAGTATCCACTATCATTAAGAATCAATCACTGTACCCATAACTATACATGAAGAAATATCACGGCCATGAAAATAAAAAACACTACTCTAAATAGCCAGGGTAATTCCGATGTAAATATAAAAAATGGGACATCTATGATATTACCTCAATTAATGGAGCATTGGTGGCACATTGTATCGTGTCCTCCCTCACCCCTACGCGCGTTTTGCACTGGCTTCTTCTGGGGGCGTGTACCCGAAAATCAAGAGATTCAGCAATATTACAAAAAATATTAATTTTATTATTACAATATTTTCAAAAATAGTAAACAGCAATGCCCAGAACAAGACACGAAAAAAACACCGATTTAAGTATCGCCACTATAATCTATTGTATATAAATATACCAAATCATGCAGCATAAATATTTTATAACTTGAATAAATATAAATATTAAAGAACAATGTCTATAAACACTTCATTCATGTGCCATATTTTCCCTAATATAAAGGGACCCAATACATATCACTTCCAAAACGGTATCCATTATCATTTTATCAAACGGTATCAAATAACTTTGGGTGTTATTCCGAATAAGGATTGAATTTATGCTTTTAAGTGCCAGATTTTTGGTTAGCATTTATTTGGACATCTTGAATTTAATCAAAACTGAATAAGTCAAGATGTTTTACAGATTTTGTTTCCATCTTTTCAAGATTTGCATATCATTAACATGTCTATCCAACATGAGATTTGCGCAACTCCTTTCCTTACTTGTGTTGAAATATAAATGCTAAGAAGTGTATATATATTCTGTCTTCATCCAGTTATGTTAAAAAATATATTGTTTGTGATCTGAAAGGAATTGTATTTGAAACGGTTCTCTTCATCTCATGCTGAGGTGACTGATCCAAGCATTTGATATAAGAACAAGAATGTTGAATCTATATATTGGCAAACTTAAACCCAAAGGAACTAAATACCAATCAGTCATACATGTATCTTATTTGACAGATAAGGGTTATATGGATGATGGTCACCAGTTTTGCTGCAAGAAAGGCATTTTCTAATTAAGCAATACAGCTAGTTGTCATTCTAGTTTAATGTGGCAAAGCAGACTCTCGATCAGCAATGAAGGGTTTTTCTGGTATCTGATAAGAGGTACAGTCACAACTAGAGTTGAGCGAAATGGGTCGAAAAAATTCAAAAGTCGTCGACTTTCGCCAAAGTCGGGTTTCATGAAACGAAACCCGACCTTAGCGTGAGGTCGGCCACAAGGTCGGTGACCATCGCGCCAAAGTCGCGTTTCAAAAGATGTTTTTGCTCCCTTTTTCAGCCAATCAGGAAGAACGGACAATGTGGGCAACGTGATGACATAGGCAGCGGTTACCACCATGTTTGTGAAGGGCATGCAAGTGATTGGCTTGCTTTGTGTGGCATCACAGGGGGTATAAAAGGGCGGGGACGCCAACCACCATGTTACTTATGCTGATCTCAGAATAGGGAGAGCTGCTGCTGCTGCTGATTCTGTAGGGAGAGTGTTAGGCAGGGAAGAAGATACCAAAAACTACTTCTGCTGCTAGCGATTTTGCCTGTACAACACACCAGTTACTGTGCAGTGCAAGGGGAGGCTATATTTCAGTGCATCAGCTCTGTTGGTTATTAGGCTGCCTTTTAAGGCTCCCTGAAAGCTGCATTGCTGTTTGCACACTGCTGAGCAAACTGCTTTTTTCAAAGCAATCCAAATTTTATTGTTTTGTCCTGGTGAGTTACTGAGGGTTCATTTTTTCACACACCGTACAGCTGTGTACACTCCTCACACAGAACCGTGTACCGGATGTTATCACGGCCAAATTGAAGCTATCTACGTGTGTGACTCTGTAAGGAAACGTCGAGGAGTTTGTCCATTCTTACAAACCTACACCTTATAGTTTTGTCCGTTTTTCATACAGTTTAGTATATTTGCTGTTTGACTACATTCAAAACAAGAGAGAGACAGCGTGTGTCAGTCCGTATACAAAAACACGGAGCTTGACAATTTTACATACACCGTACAACAGTGTATGTGCATGCTCCTCTCTCAGTACCGTGTAACGGCTGTTATCATGGCCAAATTGAAGCTATCTATGTGTGTGACACTGTAAGGAAAAGTCGAGGAGTTTGTCCATTCTTACAGACCTACACCTTATAGTTTTGTCCGTTTTTCAAACAGTTTAGTATATTTGCTGTTTGATTACATTCAAAACTACAGAGAGACAGTGTGTGTCAGCCCGTATACAAAAACACGGAGCTTGACAATTTTACATACACCGCACAATGGTGTACGTGCACGCTCCTCTCTCAGTACCGTGTAATGGCTGTTATCATGGCCAAATTGAAGCTATCTATGTGTGTGACTCTTTAAGGAAAAGTCGAGGAGTTTCTCCATTCTTACAGTCTCCGTTCTTACAGACCTACACCTTATTGTTTTGTCCGTTTTTCAAACAGTTTAGTATATTTGCTGTTTGATTACATTCAAAACTAGAGAGTGACAGCTTGTGTTAGTCGTATACAAAAACACGGAGCTTGACAATTTTACATACACCGTACAGCGGTGTACATGCACGCTCCTCTCTCAGTACCGTGTAACGGCTGTTATCACGGCCACATTGAAGCTATCTACTTGACTCTGTAAGAAAAAGCCGAGGAGTTTGTCCGTTCTTACAGACCTACACTCTAGGGAGATTCCAATTCTGCCCAATTCTATATACACCTTGTAGTTAGTCACACACTAGGCAATTTCTGCCTGTCACATTGCGGTGTAATCTGTCCTGGGCCAGAGACAATAGTTCAGCGTCCTCCAATCTACATTAAGATTCAAATTCTCACCAATACTCTATACAGCTTCTGCCTTCTCATACACCAGAAAATTTCTGCCTGTCACATAGCGGTGTAATCTATACTGGCCCTGAGACAATAGTCCAGCGTCTTCCAATCTACATTGAGATTCAAATTCTCACCAATACTCTATACAGCTTTTGCCTTCTCCTACACCAGCCAATTTCTACCTGTCACATTGCGGTGTAATCTATACTGTGCCTGAGACAATAGTTAAGCGTCCTCCACTCTACAGTGAGATTAAAATTCTCAGCAATACTCGATACAGCTTTTGCCTTCTCATACACCAGCCAATTTCTGCCTGTCACATTGCGGTGTAATCTATACTGGGCCTGAGACAATAGTTCAGCGTCCTCCAATATACAGTGAGATTCAAATGCTCACCAATACTCTATACAGCTTTTGCCTTCTCATACACCAGCCAATTTCTGCCTGTCACATTGCGGTGTAATCTATACTGGGCCTGAGACAATAGTTAAGCGTCCTCCACTCTGCAGTGAGATTAAAATTCTCAGCAATACTCGATACAGCTTTTGCCTTCTCATACACCAGCCAATTTCTGCCTGTCACATTGCGGTGTAATCTATACTGGGCCTGAGACAATAGTTCAGCGTCCTCCAATCTACAGTGAGATTAAAATTCTCACCAGTACTCTATACAGCTTCTGCCTTCTCATACACCAGACAATTTCTGCCTGTCACATAGTGGTGTAATCTATACTGGGCCTGAGACAATAGTTCAGCGTCCTCCAATCTACATTGAGATTGAAATTCTCACCAATACTCTATAGACCCTTTACCTTGTTTTACAGTACCATATAGCTGTTGTTATTTTGGGCATCTTTTTCATAAAAATGAAGAAGTATGGTGGAAGAGGCCGTGGAAGTGGGCGGGGGTTGCCAGCTGGTCCTGATGGTGGTGTTGGTGGTGGTGCTTCTGCTGGTTGTGGCAAAAGCACAATAGCACCTAAGGCAGGAGGTGGTGAGCTGGCGTCATTGTCTGGCTCCACAAGGCCTCGTAGGCTCCCTTTTCTGGGAGTAGGTAAACCGCTTTTAAAGCCAGAGCTTCAGGAACAAGTTTTGGCTTACATTGCTGACACAGCCTCCAGCTCTATCGCCTCCTCTTCTGAAGTTTCAAAAAATAAAAGCACTTCAGTGGAGGCTCCTAGTCAGGAAAAACACCTTTCCTTTTGTCCTTCACCACTACCAAAAGTGAAGGATGCAGCAGGCCACACTACAGATTACTCCATGGAGCTCTTTTCTCATACCATGCCTGGGTTATCAAGTCAAATCGTGAATTCCCCAGTCCAAGATGAATCTGACATGGAGTGCACTGATGCACAGCCACTGCTAGATTTATCTGCTGGTACATTCACTAAGAGCACTACATTGTCCTCGCAGTGTACTGAGCCAGAATCTGACCATGATGAAACACAGTTGCCCCTTCCCGCATACTATACCATCATACAAGGTGACTAGAGTTGAGCGAAACGGGTCGAAAAAATTCAAAAGTCGCCGACTTTTGGCAAAGTCGGGTTTCATGAAACGAAACCCGACCCTAGGATGAAGTCGGCCACGAGGTCGGCGACTTACGCGCCAAAGTCGCGTTTCAAAAGTTTGTTTTGTGCTCTTTTTCAGCCAATCAGGATCCACGGACACTGTGGGCAACGTGATGACATAGGCAGGGGTCACCACCATCTTTCAGAAGGGCATGCAAGTGATTGGCTTGCTTTGGTGGGCGTCACAGGGGGTATAAAAGGGCGTACACGCCGACCGCCATCTTACTTCTGCCGATCTCAGTATAGGGAGAGGTTGCTGATTCTGTAGGGAGAGCGTTAGGCAGGGAAGAAGACAAAAAAACTGCTTCTGCTGCTAGCGATTTGGCCTGCACAACACACCAGTCACAGTGTGTGCAGTGCAAGGGTAGGCTATATAGTGGTGTATCAGTGGTGTTGGTTGTTGGGCTGCCTTCTAAGGCTTCGTGACATTCCTGCATTGCTGTTTACCCACTGCTCCGCAAACTGCTTTTTTAAAAGCAATCCAATCTCCCTTATCCTCTAGTCACTTTTGTCACAGCTGTGCCATCGAGCCTGTGACATAGTGCTCAGATATCAGTGGGCCTCACACAATCCAAAAGTGTCCAGTGTCCAAAAGTGTGTGCAGAGATTCAAAATCTCCCTTATCCTCTAGTCACTTTGGTCACAGCTGTGCCATCGAGCCTGTCACATAGCGCTCAGATATTCATTGGGCCTCACACAATCCAAAAGTGTCCAGTGTCCAAAAGTGTGTGCAGAGATTCAAAATCTCCCTTATCCTCTAGTCACTTTGGTCACAGCTGTGCCATCGAGCCAGTCACATAGCGCTCAGATATTCATTGGGCCTCACACAATCCAAAAGTGTCCAGTGTCCAAAAGTGTGTGCAGAGATTCAAAATCTCCCTTATCCTCTAGTCACTTTGGTCACAGCTGTGCCATCGAGCCTGTGACATAGCGCTCAGATATCAGTGGGCCTCACACAATCCAAAAGTGTCCAGTGTCCAAAAGTGTGTGCAGAGATTCAAAATCTCCCTTATCCTCTAGTCACTTTGGTCACAGCTGTGCCATCGAGCCAGTCACATAGCGCTCAGATATTCATTGGGCCTCACACAATCCAAAAGTGTCCAGTGTCTAAAAGTGTGTGCAGAGATTCAAAATCTCCCTTATCCTCTAGTCACTTTAGTCACAGCTGTGCCATCGAGCCTGTGACACAGCGCTCAGATATCAGTGGGCCTCACACAATCCAAAAGTGTCCAGTGTCCAAAAGTGTGTGCAGAGATTCAAAATCTCCCTTATCCTCTAGTCACTTTGGTCACAGCTGTGCCATCGAGCCTGTCACATAGCGCTCAGATATTCATTGGGCCTCACAAAATCCAAAAGTGTCCAGTGTCCAAAAGTGTGTGCAGAGATTCAAAATCTCCCTTATCCTCTAGTCACTTTGGTCACAGCTGTGCCATCGAGCCTGTCACATAGCGCTCAGATATTCATTGGGCCTCACACAATCCAAAAGTGTCCAGTGTCCAAAAGTGTGTGCAGAGATTCAAAATCTCCCTTATCCTCT
Organism: Dendrobates tinctorius; assembly: GCF_039654945.1. Taxonomy (NCBI): domain Eukaryota; kingdom Metazoa; phylum Chordata; class Amphibia; order Anura; family Dendrobatidae; genus Dendrobates; species Dendrobates tinctorius. The sequence goes on from NW_027361672.1 coordinate 19,445,358, forward strand.
AGTCACTTTGGTCACAGCTGTGCCATCGAGCCTGTGACATAGCGCTCAGATATCAGTGGGCCTCACACAATCCAAAAGTGTCCAGTGTCCAAAAGTGTGTGCAGAGATTCAAAATCTCCCTTATCCTCTAGTCACTTTGGTCACAGCTGTGCCATCGAGCCTGTCACATAGCGCTCAGATATCAGTGGGCCTCACACAATCCAAAAGTGTCCAGTGTCCAAAACTGTCTGCAGAAATTCAAAATCTCCCCTGTCCTATAGACACCTTGTACCTTGTTTTACATTACTATATAGTTTGTTGGATTTTGTCTACATTTCTACCAAAAATGAGGAAGGCTGGTGGAAGAGGCCGTGGAATTGGGCGGGGGTTGGCAGCTGGTAATGATGGTGTTGGTGGTGGATCTGATGGTAGTGGCAAGAGCAAAATAGGACCGAATGCAGGAGGTGTTGAGCCTGCGTCATCGTCTGGCTGCATAAGGCCTCGAACGCTTAGTTTTCTAGGAGTTGGCAAACCGCTTTTAAAGCCAGAGCATCAGGAAAAAGTTTTGTCTTACATTGCTGACTCAGCCTCCAGCTCTATCGCCTACTCTTCTGAAGTTGTAAAAAGTAAAAGCACTGAGTCGTCATTGGAGGCTCATGTTCATGAACCACACCTTTCCTTGTGTCCTTCACCCCAACCAAGATTGAAGGATGACGCAGGCCATACTACTGATTACTCCATGGAGCTGTTTTCACATACCATGCCTGAATTATCAAGTCAAATGGTGAATTACCCAGGCCAAGATGAATCTGACATGGAGTGCACTGATGCACAGCCGCTGATGGATGATTCTGCTGGTACATTCACTCAGAGCACTACATTGTCCTCGCAGTGTACAGAGCCAGATTCTGACCCTGATGAGACTCAGGTGCCCCTTCCCGCACACTATACCACCATACACGGTGACACAGAGGAAGGTGCACATGACATAGAAGAGGAGGTGATGGATGACCCAGTTGTTGACCCAGATTGGCATCCATTGGGGGAAGAGGGTGATGCTTCCAATAGCTCAGATGAGGAGCATCCACAGCAGACATCGACATCGCAACAGCTGTTATCTGGCAGGCCCGGAGCACTCCAAAGACAGGTTCCAAACATCAAAAGAGTTGCTGGACAGCTTGTCCAGAGGGTCAAAAGATCACAGCGTGCTAGGCCGCAAAATGTCTGCCAAAGTAGGAAGAGTGCAGTGTGGCACTTTTTTGAACAAAATCCTCATGATCAGGCCAAGGTTATCTGTAAGAAGTGCGCAAAGACCTTTAGCCGAGGGAAAAATCTGAAAAATTTGAATACCAGTTGCATGCTTAGACATTTAACCAGCATGCACTTGCAAGCGTGGACACAACACCAAACCTCAAGTGCCACATGTGCAACTGATCACAACGAAGGTAGTCAGCAACGCTACATTGTTTCCCCCGCTGTAAGCCCACCGGTTAGCACAGCAGCAAATGTTGAGGTGTCGTTGCAAGGCCACAGCAGTCAGGGAATCCCACTGTTATATCAACGAAAGACTGATTCTAGGCCATCAGAAAGAACACCAACTCCATCACCATCATCAACCCTCTCTCAGTCCGCCCTGTCCACCGCTACTTCCACCATATGCAGCTCTCAAGTCCAGCTCACCCTCCCAGACACTATGAGTAGGTCAAAAAAGTACTCAGTCTCTCATCCGCGTACACTGGGTTTGAACGCCAACATTGCCAAACTAATCTCGTTTGAGATGATGCCCTTTCGGTTGGTGGAAAGCACAGCTTTCCGCGAACTCATGGTCTATGCAGTACCACGCTATGACCTACACAGTCGCCACTTCTTCTCTCGCAAAGCCATCCCAGCCCTCCACCATCATGTGAAAGACCGCATTGTCCATGCACTCAAGCAGTCAGTGAGCGGAAAGGTGCACCTCACAACTGATGCATGGTCCAGTCGGCATGGCCAGGGCTGTTACGTGTACATCACTGCGCACTGGTTTAATGTGGTGGATGCAGGGTCCACAGGGGACAGCGGTGGTGGGACAGTGCTGCCTAGCCCACGGTATAGGAAACAGTTGGCTGTAGGCGTTCGACCCTCCTCCTCCTCCTCCACCTCCAGAAGCGAAAGCTCGTCCACAGAGCGCAGTCGTACGAGCACTCCATCTGCAGCTGACACTGTTGCACACGATGTGTCCCCCTATCGAGCAGCTAGTGGAAAGCGTCAGCAGGCTGTGTTGCAGATGATGTGTTTGGGCGACAGACACACCGCCGAGGTGCTGGCCGAGTACTTGAAGCGACAAACTGAGTCATGGCTGGGCAGTGTACATCTTGAGGCAGGCAAGGTAGTTAGTGATAACGGCCGTAATTTTGTGGCAGCCATAGCCCTTTCAAAACTCAGCCACATACCTTGCTTGGCTCACACCTTGAACCTGGTGGTGCAGTGCTTCCTCAAAAATTATCCGGAGTTAACAGCCCTGCTCCAGAAGTTGCGAAGACTGTGCGCGCACATTCGCCGGTCGCCTGTACACTCCGTTCGTATGCAGAAGCTGCAGCGATTGCTCCACCTTCCCAACCACCACCTCATTATCGACATTGCAACAAGGTGGAACTCCACCCTGCACATGGTGGAGCGGCTGTGCGAGCAGAGGCAGGCCATAATGCATTTGTGGGAGGATACACGGCCAGGCACTTTGAGAGCAGACATGGAGTTGACAGGTGTGCAGTGGTCGAAGCTGAAAGACCTCTGTAAAGTCCTTCAGTGTTTTGAGGAATGCACACGGCTGGTAAGCGCAGACGACGCCATCCTAAGCATGAGCATCCCACTTATGCGTCTGCTCATGCAAACTTTGACGCACCTTAAGGAGCAGGCGTCTGCAGCCAATGTTGATGAGGAGGAAGAGGAGGAGGGAATCCTTGATGACATTCAGCCATTGTCTGCTCAGGGACCTCTCCTGGACGAGGTGGAGGAAGAAGAGGAGGAGGAGGATGATGATGGGGATGATTACTTAGGGGAGGAGGATGCATCTCGTGGGGCAAGTGAAAATGTTGGCGTGGCAAGGTCTGGTACAGGGTTTGTGCGTGACTGGAGGGATGTGGATTTGCCAGAAAGTGCTCCTCCACCCAGCACTCACAGTGCATCATTGACACCGGGAACATTGGCCCACATGTCAGATTATGCCTTTCAGATCCTAAAAAGGGACCCCCGCATTGCGAAAATGATGAACGATGACGACTACTGGTTGGCCAGCATCCTGGATCCACGCTATAAAGGCAAATTACAAAACATCATGCCACAGGAGAACCTTGACCTAATATTGGCTAATAATCAAGCAACTCTGGTAAATCGGTTGCTTGAGGCATTCCCAGCACACAGCAGCGGTGATGGTTCTCACACGAGCCGTACGGGCCGGGGGCAGCTTGGCAGAGGTGTTCGTGGTGCACACAGCAGAAGTGGCATTGGAGACAGGGGTTTCATGACAATGTTGTGGACTGATTTTTCAAATACCGCTCACACAATTTGTAATACTGCATCGATGGAAAGTGACAGGAGACAGCAGTTGTCAACAATGGTTACAAACTACTTTTCCTCCCATATCGATGTTCTCCCACACAGGTCATTCCCCTTTGACTATTGGGCCGCTAAACTGGACACCTGACCTGAATTGGCCCAATATGCCTAACAGGAGCTCGCTTGCCCAGCTGCAAGTGTGCTATCGGAAAGAGTCTTCAGTGCAGCTGGATCAATCCTAACAGAAAAAAGGACCCGTCTGTCAACCCAAAATGTGGATGATCTAACCTTCATTAAAATGAACCATGCATGGGTTTCCAAGGATTTTGTCTCACCTTCCCCTGATGACACATAGGGTGACAGAAAAATGGCTTGCTTTGGTCCACCTCTTCCTGGGACTTCACCTATTTCGCCTTTTGCATCAGCTGAATGTCCAACATCAACATATGCCACTTTCTAAAACTCCCTAACTGTGCTGCCTCCCCCCCATGGCCGGGGTCACCATCTAGCGCACAACACCGTGCGAGTGCCGTTGCCCTGGACAGGTGGGTAGGCCGACTCTTGGGCGCGGGCACTGGCACAGGGTCCCTCATAGTGCAATCAAGTGTCTCTGACGGTGGTGGTGCACACACGCCGTCAGACACACCGCTGTACTATGAGGGGCCCAGTGCCAGTACCGACGCCCACGAGTGGGCCCCCCTTGCTTGGGCAGGGCCCCAGCATTTGCAATCTTTACCTCTCCCTGCTCCTCCGCTGTGTAATCTGGGCCGTCAAATCCATACTGTGCCTGACACCGTCTGAGCCTGCCTCCTGATGTATAGACATATATTTTGAATGTGTACGCTATCCATACATGTTATCCGGGGAAACAGTACCCTTTCTAACCTTTGTGCAATCACGTGCAATCCATATTGGGCCTAACACCGTCTGAGTCTGATTCCTGAGACATATATTTTGAATGTGTACACTATCCATACATGTTATATGGGGATACGGTACCCTTTCTATCCTTTGTGCAATCACGTGCAATCCATACTGGGCCTAACACCATCTGAGCCTGCATTCTGAGACATATATTTTGAATGTGTACGCTATCCATACATGTTATCCGGGGATACGGTACCCTTTCTAACCTTTGTGCAATCACGTGCAATCCATACTGGGCCTGACACCGTCTGACCCTGCCTCCTGATGTATAGACATATATTTTGAATGTGTACGCTATCCATACATGTTATCCAGGGACTCGGTACCCTTTCTAACCTTTGTGCAATCACGTGCAATCCATACTGGGCCTGACACCGTCTGAGCCTGCCTCCTGATGTATAGACATATATTTTGAATGTGTACGCTATCCATACATGTTATCTGGGGATACGGAACCCTTTCTAACCTTTGTGCAATCACGTGCAATCCATACTGGGCCTAACACCGTCTGAGCCTGCCTCCTGAGACATATATTTTGAATGTGTACGCTATCCATACATGTTATCCGGGGAAACGGTACCCTTTCTAACCTTTGTGCAATCACGTGCAATCCATACTGGGCCTAACACCGTCTGAGCCTGCCTCCTGAGACATATATTTTGATTGTGTACGCTATCCATACATGTTATCCTGGGAAACGTTACCCTTTCTAACCTTTGTGCAATCACGTGCAATCCATACTGGGCATAACACCGTCTGAGCCTGCCTCCTGAGACATATATTTTGAATGTGTACGCTATCCATACATGTTATCCGGGGATACGGTACCCTTTCTAACCTTTGTGCAATCACGTGCAATCCATACTGGGCCTGACACCGTCTGAGCCTGCCTCCTGATGTATAGACATATATTTTGAATGTGTACGCTATCCATACATGTTATCCGGGAATACGGTACCCTTTCTAACCTTTGTGCAATCACGTGCAATCCATACTGGGCCTGACACCGTCTGAGCCTGCCTCCTGATGTATAGACATATATTTTGAATGTGTACGCTATCCATACATGTTATCCGGGGAAACGGTACCCTTTCTAACCTTTGTGCAATCACGTGCAATCCATACTGGGCCTAACACCGTCTGAGTCTGCCTCCTGAGACATATATTTTGAATGTGTACACTATCCATACATGTTATCTGGGGATACGGTACCCTTTCTAACCTTTGTGCAATCACGTGCAATCCATACTGGGCCTAACACCGTCTGAGCCTGCATCCTGAGACATATATTTTGAATGTGTACGCTATCCATACATGTTATCCGGGGATACGTTACCCTTTCTAACCTTTGTGCAATCACGTGCAATCCATACTGGGCCTGACACCGTCTGAGCCTGCCTCCTGATGTATAGACATATATTTTGAATGTGGACGCTATCCATACATGTTATCCGGGGATACGGTACCCTTTCTAACCTTTGTGCAATCACGTGCAATCCATACTGGGCCTGACACCGTCTGAGCCTGCCTCCTGATGTATAGACATATATTTTGAATGTGTACGCTATCCATACATGTTATCCGGGGAAACGGTAACCTTTCTAACCTTTGTGCAATCACGTGCAATCCATACTGGGCCTAACACCGTCTGAGTCTGCCTCCTGAGACATATATTTTGAATGTGTACACTATCCATACATGTTATCTGGGGATACGGTACCCTTTCTAATCTTTGTGCAATCACGTGCAATCCATACTGGGCCTAACACCGTCTGAGCCTGCATCCTGAGACATATATTTTGAATGTGTACGCTATCCATACATGTTATCCGGGGATACGTTACCCTTTCTAACCTTTGTGCAATCACGTGCAATCCATACTGGGCCTGACACAGTCTGAGCCTGCCTCCTGATGTATAGACATATATTTTGAATGTGGACGCTATCCATACATGTTATCCGGGGATACGGTACCCTTTCTAACCTTTGTGCAATCACGTGCAATCCATACTGGGCTTGACACCATCTGAGCCTGCCTCCTGATGTATAGACATATATTTTGAATGTGTACGCTATCCATACATGTTATCTGGGGATACGGTACCCTTTCTAACCTTTGTGCAATCACGTGCAATCCATACTGGGCCTAACACCGTCTGAGCCTGCCTCCTGAGACATATATTTTGAATGTGTACGCTATCCATACATGTTATCCAGGGAAACGGTACCCTTTCTAACCTTTGTGCAATCACGTGCAATCCATACTGGGCCTAACACCGTCTGAGCCTGCCTCCTGAGACATATATTTTGAATGTGTACGCTATCCATACATGTTATCCTGGGAAACGTTACCCTTTCTAACCTTTGTGCAATCACGTGCAATCCATACTGGGCCTAACACCGTCTGAGCCTGCCTCCTGAGACATATATTTTGAATGTGTATGCTAACCATACATGTTATCCGGGGATACGGTACCCTTTCTAACCTTTGTGCAATCACGTGCAATCCATACTGGGCCTGACACCGTCTGAGCCTGCCTCCTGATGTATAGACATATATTTTGAAAGTGTACGCTATCCATACATGTTATCCGGGGATACGATACGCTTTCTAACCTTTGTGCAATCACATGCAATCCATTCTGGGCCTGACACAGTCTGAGCCTGCCTCCTGATGTATAGACATATATTTTGAATGTGTACGCTATCCATACATGTTATCTGGGGATACGGTACCCTTTCTAACCTTTGTGTAATCACGTGCAATCCATACTGGGCCTAACACCATCTGAGCCTGCCTCCTAAGACATATATTTTGAATGTGTATGCTATCCATACATGTTATCCAGGGATACGGTACCCTTTCTAACCTTTGTGCAATCACGTGCAATCCATACTGTGCCTGACACCGTCTGAGCCTGCCACCTGATGTATAGACATATATTTTGAATGTGTACGCTATCCATACATGTTATCCGGGGATACGGTACCCTTTCTAACCTTTGTGCAATCACGTGCAATCCATACTGGGCCTGACACCCTCTGAGCCTGCCTCCTGATGTATAGACATATATTTTGAATGTGTACGCTATCCATACATGTTATCTGGGGATACGGTACCCTTTCTAACCTTTGTGCAATCACGTGCAATCCATACTGGGCCTAACACCGTCTGAGCCTGCCTCCTGAGACATATATTTTGAATGTGTACGCTATCCATACATGTTATCCAGGGAAACGGTACCCTTTCTAACCTTTGTGCAATCACGTGCAATCCATACTGGGCCTAACACCGTCTGAGCCTGCCTCCTGAGACATATATTTTGAATGTGTACGCTATCCATACATGTTATCCTGGGAAACGTTACCCTTTCTAACCTTTGTGCAATCACTTGCAATCCATACTGGGCCTAACACCGTCTGAGCCTGCCTCCTGAGACATATATTTTGAATGTGTACGCTATCCATACATGTTATCCGGGGATACGGTACCCTTTCTAACCTTTGTGCAATCACGTGCAATCCATACTGGGCCTGACACCGTCTGAGCCTGCCTCCTGATGTATAGACATATATTTTGAATGTGTACGCTATCCATACATGTTATCCGGGGATACGATACCCTTTCTAACCTTTGTGCAATCACGTGCAATCCATTCTGGGCCTGACACAGTCTGAGCCTGCCTCCTGATGTATAGACATATATTTTGAATGTGTACGCTATCCATACATGTTATCTGGGGATACGGTACCCTTTCTAACCTTTGTGTAATCACGTGCAATCCATACTGGGCCTAACACCGTCTGAGCCTGCCTCCTAAGACATATATTTTGAATGTGTACGCTATCCATTCATGTTATCCAGGGATACGGTACCCTTTCTAACCTTTGTGCAATCACGTGCAATCCATACTGTGCCTGACACCGTCTGAGCCTGCCACCTGATGTATAGACATATATTTTGAATGTGTACGCTATCCATACATGTTATCCGGGGAAACGGTACCCTTTCTAACCTTTGTGCAATCACGTGCAATCCATACTGTGCCTGACACCATCTGAGCATGCCACCTGATGTATAGACATATATTTTGAATGTGTACGCTATCCATACATGTTATCCAGGGATACGGTACCCTTTCTAACCTTTGTGCAATCACGTGCAATCCATACTGGGCCTGACACAGTCTGAGCCTGCCTCCTGATGTATAGACATATATTTTGAATGTGTACGCTATCCATACATGTTATCCGGGGATACGGTACCCTTTCTAACCTTTGTGCAATCACGTGCAATCCATACTGGGCCTGACACCATCTGTGCCTGCCTCCTGATGTATAGACATATATTTTGAATGTGTACGCTATCCATACATGTTATCTGGGGATACGGTACCCTTTCTAACCTTTGTGCAATCACGTGCAATCCATACTGGGCCTAACACCGTCTGAGCCTGCCTCCAGAGACATATATTTTGAATGTGTACGCTATCCATACATGTTATCCAGGGAAACGGTACCCTTTCTAACCTTTGTGCAATCACGTGCAATCCATACTGGGCCTAACACCATCTGAGCCTGCCTCCTGAGACATATATTTTGAATGTGTACGCTATCCATACATGTTATCCTGGGAAACGTTACCCTTTCTAACCTTTGTGCAATCACTTGCAATCCATACTGGGCCTAACACCGTCTGAGCCTGCCTCCTGAGACATATATTTTGAATGTGTACGCTATCCATACATGTTATCCGGGGATACGGTACCCTTTCTAACCTTTGTGCAATCACGTGCAATCCATACTGGGCCTGACACCGTCTGAGCCTGCCTCCTGATGTATAGACATATATTTTGAATGTGTACGCTATCCATACATGTCATCCGGGGATACGATACCCTTTCTAACCTTTGTGCAATCACGTGCAATCCATTCTGGGCCTGACACAGTCTGAGCCTGCCTCCTGATGTATAGACATATATTTTGAATGTGTACGCTATCCATACATGTTATCTGGGGATACGGTACCCTTTCTAACCTTTGTGTAATCACGTGCAATCCATACTGGGCCTAACACCGTCTGAGCCTGCCTCCTAAGACATATATTTTGAATGTGTACGCTATCCATACATGTTATCCAGGGATACGGTACCCTTTCTAACCTTTGTGCAATCACGTGCAATCCATACTGTGCCTGACACCGTCTGAGCCTGCCACCTGATGTATAGACATATATTTTGAATGTGTACGCTATCCATACATGTTATCCGGGGATACGGTACCCTTTCTAACCTTTGTGCAATCACGTGCAATCCATACTGGGCCTGACACCGTCTGAGCCTGCCTCCTGATGTATAGACATATATTTTGAATGTTTACGCTATCCATACATGTTATCCGGGGAAACGGTACCCTTTCTAACCTTTGTGCAATCACGTGCAATCCATACTGGGCCTAACACCGTCTGAGCCTGCCTCCTGAGACATATATTTTGAATGTGTACGCTATCCATACATGTTATCCGGGGATACGGTACGCTTTCTAACCTTTGTGCAATCACGTGCAATCCATACTGGGCCTGACACCATCTGAGCCTGCCTCCTGATGTATAGACATATATTTTGAATGTGTACGCTATCCATACATGTTATCCGGGGAAACGGTACCCTTTCTAACCTTTGTGCAATCACGTGCAATCCATACTGGGCCTGACACCGTCTGAGCCTGCCTCCTGATGTATAGACATATATTTTGAATGTGTACGCTATCCATACATGTTATCCGGGGAAACGGTACCCTTTCTAACCTTTGTGCAATCACGTGCAATCCATACTGGGCCTAACACCGTCTGAGTTTGCCTCCTGAGACATATATTTTGAATGTGTACACTATCCATACATGTTATCTGGGGATACGGTACCCTTTCTAACCTTTGTGCAATCACGTGCAATCCATACTGGGCCTAACACCGTCTGAGCCTGCATCCTGAGACATATATTTTGAATGTGTACGCTATCCATACATGTTATCCGGGGATACGGTACCCTTTCTAACCTTTGTGCAATCACGTGCAATCCATACTGGGCCTGACACCGTCTGAGCCTGCCTCCTGATGTATAGACATATATTTTGAATGTGTACGCTATCCATACATGTTATCTGGGGATACGGTACCCTTTCTAACCTTTGTGCAATCACGTGCAATCCATACTGGGCCTAACACCGTCTGAGCCTGCCTCCTGATGTATAGACATATATTTTGAATGTGTACGCTATCCATACATGTTATCTGGGGATACGGTACCCTTTCTAACCTTTGTGCAATCACGTGCAATCCATACTGGGCCTAACACCGTCTGAGCCTGCCTCATGAGACATATATTTTGAATGTGTACACTATCCATACATGTTATCTGGGGATACGGTACCCTTTCTAACCTTTGTGCAATCACGTGCAATCCATACTGGGCCTAACACTGTCTGAGCCTGCCTCCTGAGACATATATTTTGAATGTGTACGCTATCCATACATGTTATCCGGGGAAACGGTACCCTTTCTAACCTTTGTGCAATCACGTGCAATCCATACTGGGCCTAACACCGTCTGAGCCTGCCTCCTGATGTATAGACATATATTTTGAATGTGTACGCTATCCATACATGTTATCTGGGGATACGGTACCCTTTCTAACCTTTGTGCAATCACGTGCAATCCATACTGGGCCTAACACCGTCTGAGCCTGCCTCCTGAGACATATATTTTGAATGTGTACGCTATCCATACATGTTATCCGGGGAAACGGTACCCTTTCTAACCTTTGTGCAATCACGTGCAATACATACTGGGCCTAACACCGTCTGAGCCTGCCTCCTGAGACATATATTTTTTATGTGTACGCTATCCATACATGTTATCTGGGGATACGGTACCCTTTCTCACCTTTGTGCAATCACGTGTAATCCATACTGGGCCTGAGAACGGCTGGCGAGCTGTTAAGCAAGCTACAGCACCTGTGGTTTGCACACGTAAGATTTTCATTTTTTCAGGAATGACGGTTAGGCCTAATTCCGGAACTGCGATTGACCTGCACTTACTGGGAAATCATTGTTCGCGGTAATAATTGTAATCAGTGATCCCCATCACTAACGTTGTTCAGCGGGTTATCTGCACCTGTAAGTGACAAACGCTGGCCTTTTCAGTGTAGCGCACATGCAGCCACGGACATGTAAGGGCATGACACACCAGTTATTGGCCAATCTCATGTGCCAGAGCCTCACTTGTCCCTCTAGTAAGCCGGACTCGGACCGCGGGGCATGACGGAGTCTCATTCGTTAACGGAATTAAGCTTGCAATGTGTGCATCTGTTCTGTAGCTGGCATGGTTGAGGTTTCCCAGGTGGAGTCGAATTTAACCGTAGGCTCCACTCCTGGTGGTGCCCTTCTTGACATTCCTTTAAGGTTCAGCTTTGCAACCATACTGCCCACGTAAAACAAACACTTTGCCTTCATGAACGCTGTTTGGAGGGTCATGACTCGTGGGAATAACACCGCCCAATCAGTTAACCTGCTAGAGAGATCCTTCGTTGCTCCCAAGCATGACATCACACTCCCTAGGAAGAAGGTAATGCCACTGTGGCGACCGTACTTCTGGGGGCGACACAAGTGCACTGATGCCCAGCCACTGCTCGATGAATCTGCTGGTACATTGACCCAGACCACTACATTCCCCTCGCACGCTACCCGGCCTGAATCTGACCCTGATGAAACTCAGGTTACCCTTCCCATATACAGTTCCATCTTACACGGTGACAAAGAGGAAGCTGCAGATGAAAGAGCAGGTTCGGCCCACCCGCCATCAGACACACCACCGTACTATCAGGGGCCCTGTGCCAGTGCCGTCGCCAACGAGTGGGCCCCCCCTGCTTGCCCAGGATCACAGCACTTGCAAAGTTGAAATACTGTGCAGTGAGATGGAAGATGGGGACGACGAGGAGTCCAGACAAGTACAGGGATTCCCTAGCGAGGAGACTTATTTGATTGTTTTCAATGTTGGGACAGCAATTTTTGGGGAGCACTATACTCTGGAGAATGATAGATGGGGCCCACCATACACTGGAACATTCCAAAGGTGGACATCAGACACTGGAGCAGCATTTACAGGGCCCATTATACACTAGAGCATTAGAAATGGGGCCCATTATGTTTGGAGCATTATTTGGGCCCATAAGACAGTGGAGCTTCATCCATGGGGACCAACATATACTGTAGCATTATGTGGAGCTCATCATATTCTGTTTCAAACATTATATGGGACCAATGATTCTGTATGGAGAAATAGATGGGCCTCGTCATGAGATGTAAAAAGTGAGGTATTTTTCATTGTACTATACCGCTATTTCTCTGCCGTATCGGAGCATGATGAGTTGTGGTATGTGTTAAAGGGGCGCTCTTTCGCCCAGGGCACATGAAAACCTGCAGCCAGCCCTCCCCCCCCACAACTTTAGCCAAATAACCCCCATTTTTCAGTGCGTAACTTGTATTATGAAGTTAATTAAGGTTGACAAGCTTAAGTAAGAAGAATTGATGCTTTTGGCATTCAAATGGGCACTGTAGGTGTGTTTCCTGTCCTCCTCTCACTGCCGACTTTTATTCCCCATTGACTTACATTGGGTTTCGTGTTTCGGGACGACCCCGACTTTTCCCTATAATCGGACGATCTTGCTCGACCCGACTTTTGGAAAAGTCGGGTTTCACGAAACGAAACTCGACCCTAAAAAAAAAAAAGTCGCTCAACTCTAACGGTGACACAGAGAAAGGTGCACATGACATTGAAGAGGAGGTGATGGATGACCCAGTTGTTGACCCAGATTGGCATCCATTGGGGGAAGAGGGTGCCGCTGCCAATAGCTCAGAAGAGGAGGAGGAGCATCCGCAGCAGGCATCGACATCACAACAGCTGTTATCTGGCAGGCCCGGAGCAGTCCAAAAATAGGTTACAAAAAGCAGAAGAGTTGCAGGACAGCTTGGCTAGACGGTCAAAATAGCACAGCGTGCAAGGCCTTAAAATGTTTTCCATAGTAGGAAGAGTGCAGTGTGGCACTTTTTTGAACAAAATCCTAATGATCAGGCAATGGTTATCTGTAAGAAGTGCGCAAAGACCTTTAGCCGAGGGAAAAATCTGAGAAATTTGAATACCAGTTGCATGCTTAGACATTTAACCACCATGCACTTGCAAGCGTGGACGGACTACCAAACCTCACGTACCACATGTGCAACTGCTCGCAAAGAAGGTAGTCAGCAACGCTACATTGTTTCCCCCACTGTAAGCCCACCGTTTAGCACACCACCAGCAGCAAATGTTGAGGTGTCGTCGCAAGGCCAAAGCAGTCAGGGAATCACAATGTTATATCAACGAAAGACTGAATCTAGGCCATCAGAAAGAACACCAACTCCATCACCATCATCAACCCTCTCTCAGTCCGCCATGTCCACCGCTAGTTCCACCATATGCAGCTCTCAAGTCCAGCTCACCTTACCAGAGACTATGAGTAGGACAAGAAAGTACTCATCCTCTCATCCACGTACACTGGGTTTGAACGCCCACATTGCCAAACTAATCTCGTTAGAGATGATGCCGTACTGGTTGGTTGAAAGCGAAGCTTTCCACGAACTCATGGCCTACGCAGTACCATGCTATGACCTACCCAGTCGCCACTTCTTTTCTCGCAAAGCCATCCCAGCCCTCCACCTTCATGTGAAAGAATGCATTGTCCATGCACTCAAGCAATCAGTGAGTGGAAAGGTGCACCTCACAACTGATGCATGGTCCAGTAGGCATGGCCAGGGCCATTACGTGTCCATCACTGCGCATTGGGTTAATGTGGTGGATGCAGGGTCCACAGGGGACAGTGCTGCCTAGCCCACGGTATAGGAAACAGTTGGCTGTAGGCGTTCGACCCTCCTCCTCCTCCAGAAGTGAAAGCTCATCCACAGAGCGCAGTCGCACGAGCACTCCATCCGCAGCTGCCAGTGTTGCACACGAGGTGTCCCCCTATCGATCAGCTAGTGGAAAGTGTCAGCAGGCTATGTTGCAGATGATGTGTTTGGGCGACAGAAACACCGTGGAGGTACTGGCCGACTACTTTCAGCGACAAACTGAGTCATGGCTGGGCAGTCTATATCTTGAGGCAGGCAAGGTAGTTAGTGATAACGGCCGGAATTTTGTGGCAGCCATAGCCCTTTCAAAACTCAGACACATTCCTTGCTTGGCTCACACCTTGAACCTGGTGGTGCAGTGCTTCCTCAATAATTATCCAAAGTTAACAGGCCTGCTCCATAAGGTTCGAAGACTGTGCTCACACATCCGCCGGTCGCCGGTACACTCCAGTCGTATGCAGAAGCTGCAGCGATTGCTCCACCTTCCCAAGCACTGCCTATTATCGACGTTGCAACAAGGTGGAACTCTTCTGTAGCCGAGGTAGATGAGGAGGAAGAGGAGGAGGGAAGCCTTGATGACAGTCAGCCATTGTCTGCTCCGGGACCTCTCCTGGACGAGGTGGAGGAAGAAGAGGAAGAGGAGGAGGAGGATGATGATGGGGATGATTATTTAGGGGAGGAAGATGCTTCTCGTGGGGCAAGAGAAAATGTTGGCGTGGCAAGGTCTGGTACAGGGTTTGTGCGTGACTGGAGGGATGTGGATTTGCCAGAAAGTGCTCCTCCACCCAGCACTCACAGTGCATCATTGACACCAGGAACCTTGGCCCACATGTCAGATTATGCCTTGCACATCCTAAAAAGGGACCCCCACATTGCCAAAATGATGAACGATGTCGACTACTGGTTGGCCAGGATCCTGGATCCACGCTATAAAGGCAAATTCCAAAACATAATGCCACAGGAGAACCTTGACCTAATATTGGCTAACAAACAAACAACTCTGGTAAACCGGTTGGTTGAGGCATTCTCAGCACACAGCAGCGGTGATGGTTTTCACACGAACCGTAGGGGCCGGGGGCAGCTTGGAAGAGGTGTTCGTGGTGCACACATCAGAAGTGGCGTTGGAGACAGGGGTTTCATGACCATGTTGTGGACTGATTTTTCAAGTCCTGCTCACAAAACTGGTAATACTGCATCGATTGAAAGTGACAGGAGACAGCAGTTGTCAACTAAGGTTACAAACTACTTCTCGTCCCATATCGATGTTCTCCCGCACAGGTCATTCCCATTTGACTATTGGGCCGCTAAACTGGACACCTGGCCTGAATTGGCACAATATGCCTTACAGGAGCTCGCTTGCCCAGCTGCAAGTGTGCTATCAGAAAGAGTCTTCAGTGCAGCTGGATCAATCCTGACAGAAAAAAGGACCCGTCTATCGACCCAAAATGTGGATGATCTGACCTTCATTAAAATGAACCATGCATGGGTTTCCAAGGATTTTGTCCCACCTTCCCCTGATGACACCTTGGTTGCCAGAAAAATGACTTGCTTTGGTCCTCCTCTTCCTCGCACTTGCCCAATCTCGCCTTTTGCAGCAGCTGAATGTCCAACATCAACATATGCCATTTTGTAAACATCCCTAACTGGGCTGCCTTCCCCCCATGGCCGGGGTCACCACCTAGTGCACCCAACCATGCGAGTGCCATTGCCCTGGACAGGTGGGTGGGCTGACTCTTGGGTGCGGGCACTGGCACAGGGTCCCTCATACTGCAATCAAGTGTCTCTGATGGTGGGGGTGCACACCCGCCGTCAGACACACCGCCATACTATGAGGGGCCCAGTGCCAGTATTGACACCCACGAGTGTTCCCCCCTTGCTTGGGCAGGGCCACAGCATTTGCAATGTTTACCTCTCCCTGCTCCTCTGCTGTGTAGTCTGGGCTGTCAAATCCTTCACTGGGACAGCCACTACAAATTTGTTGAACTGATAGATGATGGTTAAGACGCAGCTATGCCCTGTCCCGCTGGCTGGGCTCTAGCTTCAGATGATCAATGGCTTCCATTTCTTATGGACCTCGACTCACAATGACATGCAGTGGTGATTTATCACCAGCTTTCACAGTTTTCCTACTCACAGACGGGTGACATTCCGGCGCACATTTTTAAATGTGCCCTCTCATGCCAATCCCATAGAATCGCCTACGGCCTGTGGCTTCTGTCTTTTGCACTCCAAAGTTACGTGACAGATCATGATAGGCAGTGAGCAACATGTTTACATCTCTCCCTGTGATTAAAATTTGATGGAGATGAGTAACGCTGATGGAATCAACGGTACTGCGATACAGCAACACTTTCTTCACAATGTTATGTTTTCACTGTCTCCACACACAAATTAATTGAGGGTCAGCATCGCCTCAGAGAATTGTGACAGCAGTTTTTCCCATAATAGTTAATTCCTAGATTTCTGCAATCACTAGACTTTATGTCAGTAATTGTATGCATCTCATTTCCTATGTCGGAGAGGCTGGACTGTCTTACTGAGACAGAAATATATATGAAGATTTAAAAATACCACCAAAAGTGTATACTGGTGTACGCTTTAAAAACATTTCCTTTTTTCTACTTTTTAGATTGTTGTCTAATCCATACTGAGAACACGGAGATTTTAAATATTTAAGCTATGCTATATATACCTGCTATCCAGTGATAATGTACCATTTCTCACCTTTGCCCAATCACGTCTAATCCATACTGGGCCTGAGACTGTCTGAGCCTGCCTCCTGATCTATAGACATAGGTTTTTAATGTGCAAACTATGCTATACATGCCTGTAATCCGGTGATACGTTACCCTTCCTCACCTTTGTCCAATCACGTCTAATCCATACTGGGCCTGAGACCGTCTGAGCCTGCCTCCTGATCTATAGACATAAGTTTTTAATGTGTAAACTATGCTACATATATTCGTGTTATCGGGTGAAACTCTACCCTTTATCAACTTTCTACAATGTTGTCGAATCCATACTGGGCCTGAGAACGGCTGCCGAGCTGTTAAGCAAGCTACAGCACCTGTGGTTTGGACACGTAATGTTTTCATTTTGTCAGGAATGCCGGTTAGGCCTAATTTCATAATTGCGGTTGACCTGCACTTACTGGGAAATTATCGTTCGCAGGGAATAATTGGAATCCCAGATCCCCATCACTAACGGTGTTCAGCCGGTTATCAGCACCTGTAAGAGACAAAAGCTGGTCCTTTCAGTGTAGCGCGCATGCAGCCCCGGACATGTAAGGGCATGATAGACCTGTTATTGCTCGATCTCGCGTGCCAGAGCCTCCTGTATCCTTCTAGTAAGCTTGACGCGTACCGCGGAGGCATGCCGGAGTCTCGGTCGTTAATGGAATAAAGCTGAGAAATCGCTAGCACAACTACAAACGGACGTACCACACCACACACAGAAACAACAAAGCTTGCAATCTGTCCATCTTTTCTGTAGCTTGTATGGTAGTGGTTTCCCGGGTGAAGTCCAATTAAGCCACAGGCTCCACTCCTGGTGGTGCCCTTTTGGACATTCCTTTAAGGTTCAGCTTTGCAATCATACAGCCCCCGGAAACAAAACACTTTGCCTTCATGGACGCAGTTTGGAGGTTCGTGGGAATAACGTCGCCCCATCGACAGTTGCCATAATTTATTGGTGGGCAGTCCGACGGTATATGATCGTGTTCGATTTCAGATCTTTTTTTTTTTTTTGGTTTGTATTTTACATTTTTATTCCAGCCTTTCTTGACTTCATAAGGGCATGACAAGCCTATATCTGTGTCTCCTCCACCTCCTCCTTTCACTCCTCCACCTCTTTTCTAAATGTAGTTGGCCTTTTCCATATGTTATTTTTGTCTTCTGAGCATTTTGTCTGCTTTGGGACACCTTTAATGGTGTTTTGTAATTGCTTTCTATGTGTTTGTATGTGTATGTGTTTGCCTGCCATTGTTTTGAATGGGGTTCGATGGTGTTCTTCGAACGTTCGACGAACATTCGACAAACTTACCTCCTGTGCGATTAACCAAAACGCTAGCGGGGTGGCTCAACACTACTCCTGATATATCGAAGTACATTGTTAATGTTTAAACTATGCTATATATACATGGTATCTGGTGATATTGTACCCTTTCTGCCAGGAAGTCCTCCTCCAACCAACACTCTAAGTGTATCATTGACACCTGGAACATTGTCCCACATGTGTGATTATTTCTTGCGGATCTTCTTGTTATATTGTGGTGTGATCCATCCTGAGTGTGTGAGTGTCTATGGGTGACTCCTGCAATTTAGATGTGCATTTAAAAATTATGCCAACACTGTATACAGCTCTACACTTGGGATACATTACCCATTTACTGCTTGTTATATTATGGTCTAATCCAAACTGACCAAGTGAGAGTTATTTTCTGACTGTGGAAATAAATACTGAAATTGACAACAATGACACCTACACTGTGTACAGCTGTACTCTTGAGATCCATTACCGTTTTACGGCTTTTTAGATTGTGTTGTAATCCAATACTGAGCCTGAGAGTGTCTGTGTGTGCCTCCTCAAATATCTACGGAGATTTAGAATGTTTAATCTATACTATATATACCTGCTATCTGATGATACTGTACACTTTGTCTAATTTTTCTATTCTTGTCTAATCCATACTGAGCCTGTGAGCGTCTCTTTGTGACTGATGGAATATATAGGGAGAGTGACAATTTTCCTTTGACTGAATAGAGCTGTACGCTACTGATACAGTGCCAAATATCTGATGTTATTTTGGGTCTATTTTCTGCAAAATTTTGAAGTTTGTGGAAGAGGCCGCAGAAGTGGGCGTGGGGGGGGCCAGCTGGTGCTGATGGTGGTGGTGCATCTGCTGGTAGTCCCAAAAGCACAATAGCAGCTAAGGGAGGAGGTGTTGAGCCTGCGTCATAGTCTGGCTCCAGAACGCCTGGAAGGCTACCTTTTCTGGGAGTAGGTTAACCGCTTTTAAAGGCGGAGCATGAGGAACTGGTTTTGGCTTACACTGCCGAAACAGACTCCAGCAAATATGCCCTCCTCTTCTGAAGTTTCAAAAAAATGCAAGCACTGAGTCGTCAAGTGCTGGCTCCTGGTCAGGAAGAACCCCTTTCTTTGTGTCCTTCACCCTCACCAAAAGTGAATGATGCAGCAGGCCACACTTCACATTAGTCCATGTAGCTCTTTCTATCATACCATGCCTGGGTTATCAAGTCAAATCGTGAATTCCCAAGTCCAAGATGAATCAGACATGGAGTGTGGGTGGCCAGCCAGGGCAGTGGAGTTAATTGGTACCGGGCTGGTGTCTCACAGGGATGTGTCACGGTGGTGGTGACCCATTCCGTGGCCCTGGGCGTCCATGCAAAGGGATGAATTACGTTTATAGGTGAATGATACATGACGCCACCTGTCGTTTCTGATTAGATTGACCAGCGCTGCAGTGTCGCTTCTCTGGGACAGATGTTGTGGTGCAGCTAAGATGTAGAAGCCCTGCACAGGTAGGGCCATAGTCGCAGGGTAGATGAAAGAGTTGGTAGATGGTGTGCAGTGCAGGATGTAGCAGAGCCGTGCGCCAGGCTCTGCTGTCATAGGCACAGTCATGCAGTTCCTTTACCTGTACTTGGTAAGTGCCGTCTAGGACCCAGAGTACAGATGGAGAAGGAGTTGGTCAGCCTGGAAGCCAATTTGGAATTCTCTCTCTGCAGATAGGTTGTGTGGCCTCCGTTCTAGCGCTTATCTGAGGTATTCGCAGTGCTGACTTCAATGAAGTTCCCCCTGTTGACTCTCTTTTGGAACTTTCTCGTATGGCAGGCAGCCGTAGCCTTTTCCTTCTGGCTCCCACACGTCGATGCTGGGGCCTCCGAGCCTTAGTTGGGTACAGAGCATTTACAACTGCTACTTCCTCTGGTTTCGGCTGCAGGAACATCAGTGCCCCTACAAACTCGGAGACCGGAATTTGGACCATGCGCTCCAGCTAAGAGTGAGCCTTAACTCTGCTCATCCTCCAGCTCCCCTTCTCACGTCCACACACTTCCCCTTCCCTGCACAGAGTGCCCTAACTTACCTCCTCCCGACCACAGAGAGCAGCTCTTCAGCAGTTAGGTTCAGAGGTCTCCCTGCTGGCCTGGAGTGGGAAATGTGTTGTGTGTTGGTTGAACTGCTAGAGAGATCCTTCGTTGCTCCCAAGTATGACATCACACTCCCTAGGAGGAAGGTAATGCCACTGTGGCGACAGTACTCCTGGGGACGCTACAAGTGCACTGAGGCCCAGCCACTGCTAGATGATTCTGCTGGTACATTGACCCAGACCACTACATTCCCCTCACACTCTACACAGCCAGAATGTGACCCTGATGAAACTCAGGTTCCCCTTCCCGCATACTATACCACCTTACAAGGTGACAAAGAGGAAGGTGCAGATGAAAATGCAGGTTCCTTGAGCAGGTGGGGGCATACTCATGGGTGATGGCACTGGCACAGGGCCCCACATAGTACGCAAAAGTGTCTCTGCCAGTGGGAGGGCCCACCGGCCCACCCGCCATCAGACACACTGCCACACACCGCCGTACTATGAGGGGCCCTGTGCCAGTGCCATCGCCAACGAGTGGGCCCGCCCTGCTTGCTCCGGATCACAGTACTTGCAACGTTGAAATACTTACCTCTCCCTGCTCCACCGCCATGACGTCTTCCGTGTGTCCTGACAGTGATATTCTGATCAGAGAGCGCAATGACATCACGTCTGTATGCCCTCTGCCTAAACAGCCAAGTGCAGTGAGATGGAAGATGGGGACGACGAGGAGTCCAGACTAGTACAGGGATTCCCTAGCGAGGAGACTTATTTAATTGCTTTCAATGTTGGGACAGCAATTTTTGGGGAGCACTATACTCTGGAGAAAGATATATGGGGTCCACCACACACTGGAGCATTCCAAAGGTGGACGTCAGACACTGGAGCAGCATTTACAGGGCACATTATACACTGGAGCATTAGAAATGGGGCCCATTATATATGGAGCATTATTTGGGCCCATAAGACAGTGGAGCTTCATCCATGGGGACCAACATATACTGTAGCATTATGTGGAGCTCATCATATACTGTTTCAAACATTATATGGGACCAATGATTCTGTATGGAGAAGTATATGGGCCTCATTACTCTGTATAGCGCACTATGCGGTGCCCATAATACTGTATGGAGTAATATACTGTCCGTTTTTAGAGCTATTGGAGAATTTAAAATCGATATCAGTCATGAGATGTAAAAAGTGAAGTATTTTTCATTGTACTATACGGCTATTTCTCTACCGTATCGGAGCATCATGAGTTGTGGTATGTGTTAAAGGGGCGCTCTTTGGCCCAGGGCACATGAAAACCTGAAGCCAGCCCTACCCCTCCACAACTTTAGCCAAATAACCCCCAGTTTTCTGTGCGTAACTATTATTATGAAGTAAATTAAGGTTGACAAGCTTCAGTAATAAAAATTGATGTTTTTGCCATTCAAATGGGCAATGTAGGTGTGTTTCCTGTCCTCCACTCCCTGCCGACTTTGCTTCCCCATTGACTTGCATTGGGTTTCGTCTTTCAGTCGGCCTTCGACTTTTCACAATAATCTGCCGATTTCGTTCGACCCGACTTTTGAGAAAGTCGGGTTTCATGAAACCCGACTCGACCCGAAAAAAGGCAAAGTCGCTCATCTCTAGTCACAACGATATAAAAATCTTTTGATCCTAGAAATTAATTACGCTGCTTATTGTATAAGCATCAATGATCGTTTCCATTCCAAGCAGCTCTTTACATTATCTGGTTACTGAAATGACATCAAGATGGAAAATAATTTTTAAGGATTATAAAAAGTAGATTTTTTTTAAGATCTAGCTTTGTTTTAAATATATCTTTTTCTTTTCAGCTTAACTTAAATTACATGATCTTAGAAAGGGTATCAGTAAGCCAACAAAATATGATTTATGTGAGAAAAGATAGTTCAAGTGGCAAATTGCCCCTGAGATGTAAAAATTTAATTTGTCACCATGCTTACATCATATCTTCAATCACTGTCCAGAAAGCAGCAACTTGTAGGGACAAAGACCTGGAGACGGCAAGCACATTGAAATGAGAAGACGTGGACTGATTAGAGTTCACCCTGTGTAGAATTGTCTCGGACAGCTCGGCAATCAGATTATTAAGTCTGATACCAGCTACTCTCTCTCTTCACTGGGATTAGCATGAAAATTTTGATATGGATCGATAAGCAATCTTTCCTTTATAAAGAATCTCTGCAAGCTTCATTAATCTGTGTGTATGTTTATGTCAACGAATTAAGACATCTTGATTACTGCCAGTTTTCCTGCTTTCTTCATCTCAAAAAAAAAATCTCATATAAATTTATTTAATACAAGCTTCACATAAAAACTTTGAAAAACACTTTAGTTAAGAGGTTTTTTTTCCCCTTTCGGTTTTTAATGTTTACTTTGCCAAGGAAAAAGAAAAAAAAAGTTGTTTTTTTTTCTAGGCGAATACTGGTAAGTGTTTATTAGTTATATAGCTGTGGATCAAAATTGTGCAAGAAATCAAAATATTGTTTACATTCCCAGACTACGTTCACATGTTGTGGCTGCATTGCACTTTTTTGCTGTGTTTGGAGTAGAGTGAATTTGGGAATAGTCCAGGAAAAACAAACAATCTGTTGTTTCTGCAATTGCCAGAAAAATGCAATACAGTTGTAATGTGCAAATGCAGTCCAGTTCAAGCTAAGCATCACTTTAACTCCTTAATGTTCTGGTGAATTTTCATTTTCGTGCTTTCATTTTTTCCAAGAGGGATAACATAATTATTTACTTATAAACATTCAGTGGTATGTAAAAGTTTTAGCACCCCTGGTCAAAACTACTGTTATTGTGAACAGTTAAGAAAGTTGAAAATTAAATGATCTCTAAAAGGGCTAAAGTTCAACATGACACATTTCCTGTGTATTTTAGGCAAGAAAATATATATGTTTTTCTCTTTGACATTTTAAAAAATGCAAAACGGAAAATGAGCTAAAGCAAAAGTTTGAGTACCCTGTATGGTTTATACCTAAAAGCACCTCCTTTTGCAAGCATCACAGCTTGTAAATGTTTTTTTTTTGCAGCCAGCAAAGAGTATTTAAATTCCTCCAGTTCTGTGAGATTCCTGGGTCATCTTGAATGCGCTGCTATTTTTAGGTCTAGTCATAGATTTCTAAAGATTTTCAGATCAGGGAACTGTCAGGGCCATTGTAAAACATTTAGCTTGCACCTTTTGGGGTAGTCTATTGAGGATTTTGATATGTGTTTTGGATCATTGTCCATTTGTAGAAACCATCCTCTTTTCAGCTTCAGCTTTTTTTTTTACAGATGGCATTATGTTTGCATCAAGAATTTGTTGAAATTGTATTGAATCTTTTTTTCCCTCTACCCATAAAATGTTCCCCTTGCCATTGGATCCAGCATAACCCCAAAGCATGACTGATCCACACCCATGCTTAATGGTTGGCGAGATGTTCTTTTCCCAAAATACTGTGCATTTCTTCTCCACAAATACCTTTGATCATGTGACCAAAGAGTTACATTTTAACCTAATTGGTAGCAAGACCTGTTCATAAAATGCATAAGACTTGTTTAGATGATGTTTTGCATACTTCTGATGCTGAATTTTGTGGTAAAGATGCAGGAGAGGTTTTCTTCTGATGATTCAACTGTACCACAACTTCACTGTCTGCTAAAACTTTCTGAAGGTCTTTTGCAGTCAAGCAGTTGTTCTGATTTGACTGTCTAGTAAACCTACGAGCAGCTGTCACTGAAATTTTGCTTGGTCTTCCAGACTTTATCTTGACATTCACTTTTTCTGTTAACTACCATTTCTTAATTACATTTTGAACTGAGGAAACAGCAACTTGAAAACACTAAAACACTTTGGTATCTTCTTATAGCGTTCTCCTGCTTTATAGGCCACCACCATTTTTATTTTCAGAGTGATAGTCAGCTGCTTAGAAGAATCCATGGTTGCAGTTTTTGGCCCAAGGTTAGAGGAGCATGGGTTTTTTTAAAGCTGGATAATTTGATTCAGATGGCTTTTCTTAATGATGATAGTGAACAAGACATAAACCTAACAGGCTAATTAAGGTCTCAAAACTTGGTCAAAGTTATCTAAGCACACAAATCTACAAGGGTGCACAAACTTTTGCATCAGCCCCTTTTAATTTTAGCAAATTTTTAAAATGTAAAAAATGACTATAAATATATATATATATATATACATGTGTGTGTTGTAATATATATATATATATTGCCTAAAGTACAAAGGAAATTTGTCATCCTTAACTCTAGCTCTTTTAGAGGTCATTTCATCTTCAACGTGCTTAGTTGTTTACAATAACAGTAATTTTTACCAGGGGTGTCCAAACTTTTACATGACACTCTAGCTATATGAGGGCTTTTTTATTGTGGGACAATTTGTCATTTTGAATTGAGCTATTAATTTCACTATATAATGTACTGAAAAACAGGGCAAAAAAATCTATGTGGGGAAAAGTGGGAAAAAAGGTGCATTTCTGCCCCAGATGTTTATGTTTGGCTTTTTCAATGTTCATGCATGATACATAGAATAGATAGAATAGAGATGTCCTGTTGGTATTTAATGTCACAAGCCCTAAATACTGTATAATAAACTGCCACTCTTTATTGCCTTTCATGTGGAAATAAAGGGTGATTAGCCTTATTAAACCTATTAAATAAATAAATAATTTTAAAAAATGACATGGGGTCCCCCCTCTTTTACCAGGCAAGGTAAAGCAGACAGCTAGGGAGTTCCCTGGTTACTCAGCCCTTCCCAGCCTAAAATACAAGCCGGCAGCTGCCCACGAATTGACACATCATGTGAGATGTGCCAATTCTGGTGTTTGGCCTTGCTCTTCCCAATTGCCCTGGTGCAATGGCAAACAAAGCAATGGTTTATGGGGTTGCTGTCAGCTTTGTAATGTTCGGTGGCATCAGCCCAGGGGTTAGTAATGGAGAATTGTCTATCAGACACCCCTATTACTAACCCAGTAATCAAAAATAAAAACATAGACACAGAAAAAATAGTTTAGGTTAAAGAACAATTCTCCACACCTTGGTAACACATTTAATGGAAAAAAAAACAAAACATGATGATCCGAACTAGTCCTGGGAATCCGAAGTAGTCGAGAAATGTGAACCTCAAATACATAAAAAGAGAGAATAAAATAAACCAATTTAATATTTTAAAAAATCCCTCAGTTCCAACATAATCCATCATCCATTACGTGATTTTGATGTCCAGCGATTCAGTACAGACACCACAGAGTCTGTCAGACTCTATGAGACTCGGAGCCTCTATTGAGTGGTGAAGTTACAGATTTCACCAGTGTTCAGAACCACCTGATCTCCCTGGAGCTGGCAGCTATAATTCAATACTGCAAGCATAGGTTACTCCTGCCTTCTGATTTACTGACCTCATTGTGTTAAGTTTAACAATAAGAAATGTTCACTAGTTGCCTGCTCATGGCCCAATGGATATTCATAAGTGTGCTCTAAAGAAATCACACCAGAGAATGTGTCGGATGTAACCTCTCTTTGATCAATCTATGGCACAGCTTCAAGAGAGCAAGAGACAGGGAGAGCTTTATTAATCCAAACATAGGTTCATATATTTCCTGTAAGGGGGCTCGGTTAACTCTAAAATGGGAGTGTTCAGATGTACTCCATTGGTTAGTGGGTTGGGCAGTGAGCTAGTCTGTGGGTGAATCCATGAGGTCATCAGGCAGGGTTAGTCCATGAGGTCATCAGAGTGGGCGGCGTCATGGGCGGATCCATGAGGTCATCAGGGTAGACGTCATCATGGGCGGATCCATGGAGCACATGGTGTGTGGTGAAACAGGAAATGTCAGCCATCTTTAGTGTCACACTTTGACCTGAAAAAGCTCATGTAAGGTGAGATAATACACTTTTTGGGTAGTTCCCCTCAATCTCTTATGTCTTGAGGTTAATTAAGTATTTGATCTTAAGGCTCTCCTCAACACTTTCTTGAGGTTAATTAAGCATTTGATCTTAAAGCTCTCCTCAACACTTGAGCATGAGACATGACCAGTAGTGACCTATGAAGCATCATTCTCAAACCGATGCTCCATAGGTTGGAGGACTGCATCGTTCGAGTGGGCACGCAAAGGATTATGTCAGAGATGCGGGAATTTTTTTCAATAATAAATTGGTGAATAAGGGAGTATTTTTTCTCATTATTTTGGCTTACAAACACTGATGCAAAATACTGACCAAATTCTGAAAGTGTTAACATGGCTTAACAATAATCTTTATATAGCGCTTTAAAGTTTGCACACATTATCATCACTGTCCCCGATGGGGTTGACAATCTAAATTCCCTATCAGTATGTCTTTGGAATCTGGGAAGAAACCAGAGTACCCGGAGGAAACCCACATAAACACGGGGAGAACATCCTTGCAGATGTTGTCCTTGGTGAGATTCGAACCCAGCACTGCAAGGCTGCAGTGCTATCCACTAAGCCACCATGCTGGCTTCATACTAATCAAACACAATTAGTGTTTTATTTGAACATTTTGTTGTTCTCTCCTCTTTTGTAACATGAAGCTTATTTAAAATCAGGACCTATTGAACAAAGAATATGAATAACTCCTGAATGAAATCCTGCAAATGCTTGTAATTTTGTAACTTGAGTTATCTACAGTAAATACAACTTCTCTCTGCAGCAGCTCTACCTTTTTTTAGGCCATGTTCACACATTCAGTATTTGGTCAGTATTTTATATCAGTATTTGTAAGCCAAAGAAATATAATAGAAACACATGTGTAACAAATGGAAGTGGAGGCAGAGATGGTGAAGTTCATATTCATTTTTTATTTTTAAAGTGGAACCTCGGGACCACGGTCCAGGGGGCTCCAAAGGGGGCATGACTAGTGAGCTCTGGGTACCCATAGTAAAGCCCCTCAGACAGGACCAGAACGGAATACCCAGAGGACACAGGTGCTACCTTCAGTTAGACCCCGGACACATGGCAGCTCTCCCAGCAGGACCAAAAGGATAACAGAAGTGACAGCAGAGTCCGTAATGAGATGGGTCCAGGATCCGGGTAGTTGGTAAGTAGCTGGTTCCGGTGACCTTGACACAGTCCTCGGACTTGGATGGCTGTTGGCGGAACGGGATGGCTTTTGCCCAGATGGTTGCAGATATAACCAGGATGATCAGGATAAGGATATTCTGTGGAGACAGATAGCATTAGAGAATGCACAGAGACTGCAGACGCAGTGCAGACAGGTTAGCAACAGAACCGGATGTAGCAATGATTGATACTCGTTGCTCCGGCGCTCTCCCTATGGAGGAGAGGCCAGAAATAGCAGCCAGTGCGCTGCCATTGGATAATTGCCCATTTTGAAAAATGCATGCTGTCCCTTTAAGAAGGCAGGAGAGCATGCGCGCTTGCCCTAATAGCTTTAGTTGCACTTCTGCATTTTTGAACCATTCATGGTTTTATTTACAAATTGGAGCGTCGACTTCCTGGTACACTGCTCCTCTCTCCTGGCTAGGACGCTGACTCACTCACTGCCACAGCCCCTGTCACAAACTTCCTCCTTCTTCCTCCTTATTCCTCTGCAGTCGGCTCCCAGATCTGCAGGCACTGTGATTAAAGCACGCCCTCCTTCGCAAAGGGGCTGTGAGCACCATCCTAAAATCCTAAAATGTTCCCAGCCAATGGGAGACACTTATTACTTAAAGCATCCCCACCTGCATGGAGATACCTGTGCAACATTGTTAATCTGTTTCCCAAACATGCTTGCTAGTTCTCAGGTCACTGTCCATTATTACCTGTTAGTTACAGAAGTGTCTACTCTACCTATTGTTTTTTGCCTTGTTCCTGTCTGCCTGTGCTAGTACCCGCCCTGTCAGTCTTGTATTTCAGCTGGATCCACTTGCACCTGCCATGCCAATCTATCTATCAGCTGGATCCTCAGGCACCTGCCAGTGCCTATCTGTATATTAGCCGGACCCGACTGCACCTGCCAATGCCTATCTGTATACCAGCCAAACCCATCTTCAACTTTGGTTCCTGTGTTCCTGCTGTGCCTGCTTTTATCAGCTGTACACTACTACAGAGCCGATCCAGCTACCTGTCCCTTTGAGAGTCAGGTGTCGTGCATCCAAGGTATGTCCTGGAGTAACACATGTTGTCCATTGGGAGCCAAGCCTAACCCCACCATCTGGAGCTCTAGTGAAGTGTCAGGTGTTCACCTAGTCATGCCCCTCCAGGCTCTCCTTACAGAAAAACTTATGTAAAATACTGACCAAATACTGATCACGTTAACTTGGCCTAGAGATGACTCATCTATATCATAAAAGAGTACGCTGTCCTATATTAAAGATACTGTACACCATGATGGTGACTTTTAAATGCTACTGGGTGTGCTGACATCTTAAAAAACAATAAAAAAACCAGGTGGATGAATTACTGAGTTCACCAGACACTACATCAGCTTGAGCATGCACATTATTGAGTTGATTAAGCAGGTACCATCTTGTTTAAGATCACTGTCAACAGACAGTATACTTATATAGAAAATACTATGTGCATGCACTTTAACCCCTTTCCGACATTGGACATATATTTACACCAATGTCAGATTCCCTCACTTTGATGTGGTCTCCGGTGGTGAGCCCATGTATTTCCTGGCACATATCAGCTGTTTTGAACAGCTGACATGTGCCCAGAACAGCCGCAGGTGGAATTGCGATCCTCCCACAGCTATTAACCCGTTAAATGCCACTGCAAAACTCTGACAGCGGCATTTAACATTCGCTTTCAGTCATCGGGCCAACAATCCATCACGTAACCGTGGATCACCGATAGGTTGGCATGACAACCAGAGGTCTCCTGGAGACATCTATGGTTGTCACTGCTGTATTGCTATTAGCGTCACCCGGTGGTCAGCGCTCATATCAAGTCAGCAATACTGCTACATGCATGCAATCTGATCAACACCTGTATGCTGCAGAGCCGATCGGGTTATGGCAGCTTCTAGTCTCCCATGGAGACTATTAAAGCATGCCAAAAGTAAAAAAATTTTTTTAAAAATATTAAAAAATAAAAAAAATAAAAGTTCAACTCACCCCCCTTTCGCCCCATTCAAAATAAAACAATAAAAAAACAAACATGCACATATTTGGTATTGTCGCGTCAATTTATCAATAAAAAAAGATTAACCTGATTGCTAAATGACGTAGCGAGAAGAAAAGTCAGAATGCTAAAATTATGTTTTTTTGTTGCCATGACATTGCAATAAAATGCAATAATGGGCGATCAAAAGATTGTATCTGCACCAATATTCTATCATTAAAAATGTCAGCTTGGCACACAAAAAATAAACCCACACCCAACCAGAGGTCATGAAAAATGAAGAAGCTACGGGTATCGGAAAATGGTGCAATTTTTTTTTAACAAAGTTTGGAATTTTTTTTCACCACATGGATAAAAAAGAACCTAGACATGTTGGGTGTCTATGAACTGATAATGACCTGGCAGGTCAGTTTTAGCATTTAGTGAACATGGCAAAAAAAAAAACAAGTGTGGGATTGCACTTTTTTTTTCAATTTCACAGCACTTTGAATTTTTTCCCATTTTCCAGTACGCAATATGTTAAAACCAATTGTGTAATTCAAAAGTAAAACTTGTCCCGCAAAAAACAAGCCTGTACATATTGACCCAAAAATAAAAAAGTTATGACTCTGGGAAGAAGTGGATCAAAAACTTGAATCATACTGGTATGCAATAACAAAGTCAAAATTCAAATATAAATTGCCAACAAATATGTGATCCAGTTAATGTAAGTCAGATGATGCTCTATAGGTGAATTATAGAATTATAACAATAGTGCTACAGAGATCATATAAGTGAATATCCATTAAATGTCACAATTAATAATTAATGTATCGCCTCAGACTGAATTTATCTGGAAAATAGCTATATAACTGCCAGACTCCAATAGTGTGTGTGTGTGTGTGTGTGTGTGTGGGGGGGGGGGGGGGCAACTAGGTAAAAAAGATGATAGAAAGCATTATATAGAGAGGCAAAAGATAGAGATCTTGTAAGTTGCCTGCACATGTGTAATATTCACATAAAATTGATTCATGGGCACAAACAATACTCCACTAGGAGGTACAAGTCAATGGGAGATGCAATGTCCATTTGGCTTACCAGGAGCATATATATTGGCCATCCCTCCTCAACCACGGATACCTGTAGACTATACGGTTGATTAATGGAAAGCATGGGTGACTAGCCCTTAATTATCGATTCCCCTCTGATGAAATGGCAAGAATAAATGTCCAACTATAGGTTGGAATTAAAGGACAAATGATGCTAAGTCAACATAAGAAACGTGGAGTGAGGGATATGTCATTAATCAACAAAGACAGATGGCAGCTATCTAGGAGGTGCCATAAGGATAGAAAAATCATGCTAAATTAATTTTATTGAACACAAAATACATAGAACAGAAAAAGAAAGGGAGATCACATGCACATGTCAGAGTTGAGTCATCATTCCTGGTCAGTGAGTATATCATCCCAATATTCTGTGAAAGGTAAAAAAACACACAGTGCACATCTACTAAGTCTATTAAAATCACTGAAAATTACACACAAAAAATTGAATAAAAAGTATACATTCTGTCTACACAGTGTAAACAAGGAATCTCAAGAAAGCTGGTTTCACATCCCCATGATAATCTGCTTGCCCAAGGGCCCCTATGTAAGTCCAGATCACTGTATAGGGGTTAAAGGGTGAAGGTCAGGGCAAATCCAGGGCTCTGGGAAACAAAACAGCTTGCACCAAGCCTGCTCATGGTAGCCAGTTTGAATCTGCAAGTTGACCACTAACAGATCTCTATTACAGCTGAGTAGGGTATATTTTATAATGGAAGAGCCGATTAAAAACCCACATTCAGACCAAGTGTTTTTAATATTTTACATTCCATATATCTATTTGCGTGTTAAGTGCTTCAGTAAACATATTCTATCTTCACCTCTCCTGGATTGTGGTGTGATCAATGAGTCTGAAATTGAGTTGTATGTCAGAGTGTCCAAGTTAAAGAAAATGTTTGGAAACGGACAAGTCCAGTCTCATTTTCCTTATGCTATAGTGCCAGTGATGTTCGATTCAGGTTTTAAAATAGTAACATAGTAACATAGTTTTGAAGGCTGAAGGAAGACCTTATGTCTATCTAGTTCAGCCTATTTTTAGTGCAGCTGTTCTGCATTGTTGATCCTGGGGATGGCAAAAAACCCACAGAGTAGAAGCCAATTTTCTCCATAGGGAAAAAAATTCCTTCCCCTAAGCTGGGTCAATCATCTACCTATAATATTATGTTATTCGTAACCTTCTATACTGTTACTCACAAGAAAAGCATCCATTCCTTTCTTAAATTCATTCAGTGAGTTGGCCATCACCACTTCCTCAGGAAGAGAATTCCAGAGCCTCACTGCTCTTACCGTGAAGAACCCTCTTCTATGCTGGTGCAGAAATTGTCTTTCCTCCAAACGAAGAGAATGCCCCCTTGTTCTTGTCACAGTCCTTGGTACAAACAGTTCATTGGAGAGATCTCTGTATTGCCCTCTGATATACTTGTACATATACATTAGGTCTCCCCTAAGTCTTCTCTTTTCTAGAGTAAATAGACCTAATTTTGATAACCTTTCTGGGTATTGTAGTGAACCAACTCCATTTATCATTTTAGTAGCCCGCCTTTGAACCCTTTCAATTTCAGTAATGTCTTTCTTGAGCACCGGCGTCCAAAATTGCACACAATACTCCAAGTGTGGTCGGACGAGTGATTTGTATAGAGGGAGAATTATGATTTCATCTCGTGTCTCCAGACCTCTTCTAATGCATCCCATGACCCTATTTGCTTTGGTGGCTGCTGCCTGACACTGGGCACTCCAATTTAGCTTCTTATAGACTAAGATGCCTAAGGCTAGTTTCACACTTGCTTTTTTTTGCAGCGCGTTTTTCCCGCAAAAAAACGCATTGAAAAAACGCATACATAAGCATACAACTGCTGCGTTTTTTTCAAGCATTTTTATGAGCATGCATGAAAAAAACGCAGCGTTTTTATGCGTTTGTATGCGTTTTTAGCGCGTTTTTACCGCGTTTGCGTTTTTTTCCAACATTTTTAGGTGGCCCCTCACACTACCCAAACCATGACTTTACTAACCCTAACCCTGACCCTAACCCTAACCCTAACCCTGACCCTAACCCTAACCCTAACCCTGACCCTAACCCTTAACCAAATCATACTTAACCCTAACCCAAACCCTAAACCCTAACTAACCCTAACCCTAACCCTGACCCTAACCCTAACCCTAACCCTGACCCTAACCCTTAACAAAACCATACTTAACCCTAACCCTGACCCTAACCCTAACCCTAACCCTAACCCTGACCCTAACCCTTAACCAAACCATACTTAACCCTAATCCTGACCCTAACCCTGACCCTAACCCTAACCCTAACCCTAACCCTGACCCTAACCCTTAACAAAACCATACTTAACCCTAATCCTGACCCTAACCCTGACCCTAATCCTTAACAAAACCATACTTAACCCTAACCCTGACCCTAACCCTAACCCTGACCCTAACCCTAACCCTAACCCTGACCCTAACCCTAACCCTAACCCTAACCCTGACCCTAACCCTTAACAAAACCATACTTAACCCTAATCCTGACCCTAACCCTGACCCTAATCCTTAACAAAACCATACTTAACCCTAATCCTGACCCTAACCCTGACCCTAACCCTAACCCTAACCCTAACCCTGACCCTAACCCTAACCCTAACCCTGACCCTAACCCTTAACAAAACCATACTTAACCCTAATCCTGACCCTAACCATGACCCTAATCCTTAACAAAACCATACTTAACCCTAACCCTGACCCAAACCCCAACCCTAACCCTGACCCTGACTATAACCCTAACCCTAAACCCCCTTAACTAACCCTAACTCTAACCCAAACCCCTAAATTCCATGGTTTAAAAAAAAAAAACGCATATGCAAAAAAATGCATACATGAGCATGCCAGTGCGCACATATGCGCATCCATAGGCTATAATGGCCATTTTTAGCGCAAAACGTGCGCATATGTGCGCATGCGCTTTTTTGCAGGGCCAAAAAATGCAACATGATGCGTCTGGAAAATCACAACGCACACCCCAAAAAAACGCAGCGCATGAAAATCGCATACATGCGCTGACCAGTGCGCAGGTATGCGCACCCATGTTAAATATAGGGGAAAAAACGCATGCGCAGGTGTGCGTTTTTTTCCAGCGCTAAAAAACGCAAATGTGAAACCAGCCTAAGTCTTTTTCCATGTCTGATTTCCCCAGCAGTTTCCCATTTAGTAAGTAATTGTAGTATCTGTTTCTCCTTCCCATGTGCATAACCTTACACTTATCTGTGTTAAACCTCATTTGCCATTTTTCAGCCCAATTCTCCAATTTACTCATATCTGTCTGTAGTTGCAAACTGTCCTCCTTTGTGTTAACTACCTTACATAGTTTTGTATCATCTGCAAATACTGATATTTTACTGTGTAAGCCATCCAATAGATCATTAATAAATATATTAAATAGTAGGGGGCCCAATACAGAACCCTGTGGTACACCACTAGTAACCCTGGCCCAATCTGAGTATGCCCCATTAATAACCACTCTTTGTTTTCTATCACTAAGCCAGCTACCTACCCATCTACACACATTTTCCCCTAGCCCAATCTTTCTCATCTTACTTACCAATCTTTTATGTGGGACAGTGTCAAATGCTTTAGAGAAGTCGAGATAAATGACATCCAATGATTCTCCTTGGACCATTTGAGAGCTTACATCCTCATAGAAGCTGATCAGGTTAGTTTGACAGGAGCGATCCTTCATAAATCCATGTTGATATGGAGTTAAACATTTATTAACATTGAGATATTCCATAATGGTATCCCTTAGAAACATTTCAAAAATTTTACCCACAACAGATATTAAGCTTACCGGCCTATAGTTTCCAGGTTCCCTTTTACACCCCTTTTTGAATATTGGTACCACATTTGCTTGCCGCCAATCAAAAGGAACAGACCCTGTTTCTATAGAGTCTTTAAATATAAGGAATAGAGGCCTGTCTATCACATTACTTAACTCCCTTAATACCCGAGGGTGAATGCCATCAGGGCCTGGTGATGTGTCAATTTTAATCTTACTAAGGCGGTTCTGCACTTCTTCCTGGGTTAGGCAGGTAATACTTAATGGGCAGTTTACATTATCACTCTGCATTTCCCCTGGCAAATCCTTTTCCTGTGTGAAGACTGTTGAGAAAAAATTATTTAAAACATTTGCTTTTCCCACATCGCTCTCTATGATTTCACCCTTATTGGTCTTTAAAGGGCCGACACCATCAATTTTAATCTTTTTACTGTTTATATAATTAAAGAATAGTTTGGGGTTTGTTTTACTTTCCTTAGCAATGAGTCTCTCAGTTTCCACTTTTGCTAAATGTATTTGTTTTTTACACATTTTATTTTTTTCTCTATAACTTTTTAATGCTTCCTCATTGCCTTCTTGTTTTAGCTTCTTAAATGCCTTGTTCTTGCTATTTATTGCCCTTTTTACATCCTTATTTAGCCACATTGGTGTTCTCCTGTTCCTAGCCCTTTTATTTCTGTACGGTATGGCTAGCTCGCAGTGGCTGTGTAAAACTGATTTAAATATTTCCCATTTATTTTCTGTGCTCCTATTTTTGAGGACATTGTCCCAATCAATTCGGCGAAGGTCCTCTCTAAGCTGATCAAACTTTGCTTTCCTGAAATTTAGCGTTTTTGTAACCCCCTTCCAGGGCACCTTACTGAAGGACAAGTGGAATGTATTATATTGTGGTAACTGTTCCCTAGGTGCCCATCGACTCGTACTTCTGTTATTCTATTTGGCCTGTTGCTTAAAATTAAGTCCAGAAGGGCTGTCCCTCTAGTTGGGCCCTGCACAAGTTGTGACAGATAATTATCCTTGGTCACTGACAGAAATTGGTTTCCTTTCTGAGATACGCAGGTTTCAGTTTCCCAGTCTATGTCGGGGTAGTTGAAGTCCCCCATAATAATAACCTCATTATGATTTGCTGCTTTGTCTATCTGTTTCAATAATAGATTTTCAGTGGCTTCTGTTATATTTGGTGGCTTATAACAAACCCCTGTGAGGATTTTATTACTTTTCTCTCTTTGTATCTCCACCCATAGAGACTCCATCTCTTCATTTCCCTCTTGTATATCTTCTCTTAGTGTGGGCTTTAAAGTGAACGTTATTGTCATGTCGGACGCTGTTCACACCACAGCATCCGGCAGGCAGAGGTAGTTCCACCTCCAGCCACTATAGCCTCGGTGGCGCCGGCCTGATCTTCAGGCTCTCGGGGGTTAATCCTGCTGGAGACCAGGTTGGATGGTTAGTCACGCCCACGGTCTTTAAATAGTCATGCTGGCCTATGGGCGTCGCCGATTATAGCTTGTGTTTCATACCAAGTGGTTCCGGTCTGGAGTGGAGGTGTTCAAGAGAGAGAGATTCATATCTGGTGTCGTATGATCCGTCGTTATCCTTTCTCCTTCCCATATTTGTGTTTAGTTGTGCCCTGTTCACATTACTGTTTATTCCTGTGTGTGTGCGGTGCAGTGCAGTTTAAGTTCTCCCTGTCTGTCATTATTTGTGTGGGAGATTTGGTGGTGACTTCTCACTGGGTGGAGGGTGGAGGGTTAAGTGCAGGGCTGAGCAGGAGATAAGGAAAGGTCGGAGGCTCAGGCATTTGCACCTTCAGCAAAAACCCTGGGTTGAGGGTCAGACAGGGTTTCCCCTAGTAAAGGGACACCACAGGGGCCCCGGGTATTTCAGCCTTAGTTGAACTAAGCCCCCGTGACATTATAATCGGCCCACATTTTTTCAGGAGTCCATGGATCCATTAGATTCCATAACCCGCCAGTTGGCGGCGCTGTCCATACAGGTCTCCGAGTTGAATGGGGCAGTTCAGCAGCAGGGCCTGGTAGTAGCAAAGGTGCAAACGGCATCTGCAGGTATCGGTGCAGAGCCGAAGTTTCCGCTGCCAGAACGATTTTCAGGCGATCGCAGCAAATTTGTCGTATTTCGGGAGGCCTGCAAATTATACTTCCGCATGCGGCCAATATCCTCAGGTAATGAGGCCCAGCGAGTAGGGCTGGTGTTGTCATTACTGAGTGGTGACCCCCAAGCATGGGCATTTTCCTTACCACCTGACTCTGCTACATTTCATTCGCTCGATAATGTTTTTTCTGCCCTCGGGCTCATTTACGATGACCCTGACCGACTGGCTCTAGCGGAATCTAAAATCCGCGCCCTCCGCCAGGGGGAGCGCTTGGCAGAAGACTATTGTTCGGAATTTCGCCGCTGGGCTGTAGACACACAGTGGAATGACCCAGCACTGCGGAGCCAGTTTATTCATGGGGTATCAGGGAGGGTGAAACAAGCCCTCCTGATGTATGAGACTCCGGCATCATTGGAGTCTGCCATGAGTTTGGTGATACGTATTGATCGCCGTTTTCGTCAGGGGGCACAGGAGACGCTACCTCTGGGGGAAAACAGAGGTGCAGGTGTGGTTGAAGTAGATGAGTCCCCTGAACCTATGCAGATTGCTGGCGTGGCACAGGTTCAGCCTCGCGCTCCGGGAGTCCGGAAGTCCGGAGCATGTTTCTACTGTGGTAAAGGTGGTCATTATGTTAACGTTTGCCCGGTACTACCTAAGAGGGTCACACCGGCGGAAAACTGTTAAGCTCAGAGGGTATGGAGGAGACCCAACTGAGCGTATGCATATCCTCCATGATGGTATCTCAATGTATGCTCCCTGCCAAGGTTATTGTCGCCGGCAGAGAGCTACCTATATCAGTGTTTGTGGATAGCGGTTCCGCCACCAATCTCATAGATGAGGAGTTTGCACACACCGCTGGGTTTAAGATTGAAAAACTTCCTCACCCCATACAGGTGGTGACCATTAATGCTGTTCCCCTCCCTCAAGGGGAGATTACTGAGTTTGTGGCAGAGGTGAAACTCCACATTGGGGTCCTACATTCTGAGTCGGTTACATGTAGGGTCCTCCGTAATCTCCCAGCTCAAATGGTCCTGGGTTTTCCATGGCTGTCCAGGCACAACCCGGTTATTGATTGGAAAACTCAGGACATAGTACAATGGAGTGGTTTCTGCCAAGACAATTGCTTGGCCACATGTGTGTCCGCCGTGACGCCCAGCCTGCCGGAGGCTTTGCAGGATTTCGCGGATGTTTTCTCTGAGAAGGGTTGCTCAGAACTGCCTCCACATAGAGCCTATGACTGTGCTATTAGGTTAAAACCCGGGGCCAAATTACCTAAGGCCAGGATGTTTAATATTTCTGGTCCTGAGAGACAAGCTCTGAAAGACTACATCGCGGAGAGTCTGAGCAAAGGTCACATACGGCCTTCGTCCTCGCCTGTAGCCGCGGGGTTTTTCTTCATTAAGAAGAAAGATGGGGGGTTACGCCCGTGTCTGGATTTCCGAGAGTTAAACCAGATTACTATCCGTGATCCCTACCCAATGCCGTTGATCCCGGATTTGTTCAACCAGGTAGCGGGGGCAAAATGGTTTTCCAAGCTGGACCTCAGGGGGGCGTATAACCTCATAAGGGTCCGTCAGGGGGATGAGTGGAAGACGGCGTTTAACACTCCTGAGGGTCATTTTGAGAGTCTGGTTATGCCGTTTGGGTTGACCACCGTGCCTGCCGTTTTCCAACATTTTATTAATGATGTCTTTGCTCATGTCCTGGGGAGATTTGTGATTGTTTACCTGGATGATATCCTCATTTATTCTAGCGATCGGGACACTCATTTGCAGCATGTTAGGCAGGTGTTACAGTTGCTCCGGGAGAACCAGCTCTATGCTAAGCTGGAAAAATGTTTATTTTTTGTCCAGGAGTTGCCCTTTTTGGGATATATTGTGTCCGCAGCTGGTTTTAAAATGGACACCGCTAAGGTGCAAGCGGTGTTGCAATGGGAGAGGCCGGAGAGTCTGAAAGCACTCCAGCGGTTCCTTGGGTTTGCGAATTATTATAGGAAATTTATAAAACACTTTTCGACTGTCGCCAAACCGCTCACGGACATGACAAAAAAGGGTGCCGATCTGGCGAACTGGCCTGAGGTGGCTATACGTGCATTTGAGCGTCTGAAGAATAGTTTTGCTTCAGCCCCCATTCTGGTGCAACCAGACATGTCTAAACCTTTTGTGGTAGAGGTTGATGCGTCGGAGGTGGGAGTGGGGGCAGTACTGTCTCAAGGCTCGTCCTTGAGCGAGATGCATCCATGCGCCTACTTCTCCAAGAAGTTGTCGCCGGCCGAACGGAATTATGATATCGGCAACAGGGAGTTGTTGGCCATCAAACTGGCTTTTGAGGAATGGCGACACTTCTTGGAGGGGGCGGCTCATCAGGTCACAGTTATCACCGACCATAAGAATCTGCTCTACCTGGAGTCGGCCAAGCGTCTGTCTCCTAGGCAGGCTCGCTGGGCATTGTTTTTTACTCGTTTCAATTTTCTTGTGACGTACCGTCCCGGGGCTAAAAACACCAAGGCGGATGCTTTGTCTAGGTGTTTTCCGGGGGGAGAACCTTGGGAAGAGCCGGTACCCATCCTCCAGAAAGGGGTAGTGGTCTCGGCTCTCACGACTGAGGTAGAGGCGGAGATTGCCGAGGCCCAAGAGGAGGTACCACCAGGACTTCCCGCCAACAAATCATTTGTACCCCTGCATCTTCGGCCTAAGGTGTTGAAGGAACACCACGATTCGGTACTGGCTGGTCACCCAGGGGTGAAGGGCACCTTAGAGCTGGTATCGCGTCGTTTCTGGTGGCCCAAAATCCGGCAGGACGTGGTCTCGTACGTGGCAGCTTGCATCACGTGCGCTAGGGCTAAGTCACCCCGAACCCGTCCTGCTGGCACGCTACAGCCTCTGGGGGTACCCAATAGGCCATGGACAGAAATCTCCATGGATTTTATCACTGACTTGCCAGCCTCGGCAGGGAACACGGTCATCCTGGTGGTGGTTGACCGTTTTTCAAAGATGGCGCATTTTGTGGCGTTGTCCTCTTTGCCCAATGCTAAGACGTTGGCTCAGGTATTTGTGAAGGAGGTGGTCAGACTCCACGGGGTACCGTCTGACATAGTATCTTATAGGGGTACGCAATTTGTGGCGAGGTTTTGGAAAGCTTTTTGCTCAAGGTTGGGGATCAAGTTGTCACATTCATCGGCATTTCATCCACAGTCTAATGGACAAACTGAGCGCATGAACCAAAATCTAGAACAGTATTTACGATGCTTTGTGTCCGACAACCAGGAGGAGTGGTCTACTTTCCTTCCTCTGGCCGAATTCGCATTAAATAATCACCGCCAAGAGTCATCAGGAGAGTCTCCATTCTTTTGTGTGTACGGTCAACATCCTCAGTTTTGTACCTTACGTCAGGGTGACTCCGGGGGTGTCCCGGAGGAGGATCAGCTAGGAGCCCAATTGTCATCAGTCTGGAGGCGGGTGAAACAGCGTTTGTTGAGCATGAGTGCCAGGTACAAACGGGTGGCTGACAGTAGACGCGTGCCAGGTCCGGACCTGTGTGTGGGTGAATGGGTGTGGTTAGCTACGAAGAACATAAAACTCAAAATCCCTTCTTTAAAACTGGGTCCAAGGTTTATTGGGCCTTTTAGGATTTCTGCCATCATTAACCCAGTGGCTTATCGGTTGGAACTTCCCGCAGTGTACAAGATACACAACGTGTTTCACAGGGTTTTATTGAAAAAGGTGGTAGGCTCTGTGGACACAACGCCGATGCCACCTCCAGTCATGGTGGATGGCGAGTTAGAGTTCGAGGTCGCCAAGGTAGTGGACTCTCGAGTAGTACGCCGTACTCTTCAGTATTTGGTGCACTGGCGGGGGTATGGTCCAGAGGAGAGGTCTTGGGTTCCAGCCTCAGACATACATGCGGATCGGCTGGTCAGTTCTTTTCACCGTCGTCATCCGGACAAGCCGGGTCCTATGAGTCTTGAGGGCCCTGGGGTCCCTCGTAGAAGACGGGGTACTGTCATGTCGGACGCTGTTCACACCACAGCATCCGGCAGGCAGAGGTAGTTCCACCTCCAGCCACTATAGCCTCGGTGGCGCCGGCCTGATCTTCAGGCTCTCGGGGGTTAATCCTGCTGGAGACCAGGTTGGATGGTTAGTCACGCCCACGGTCTTTAAATAGTCATGCTGGCCTATGGGCGTCGCCGATTATAGCTTGTGTTTCATACCAAGTGGTTCCGGTCTGGAGTGGAGGTGTTCAAGAGAGAGAGATTCATATCTGGTGTCGTATGATCCGTCGTTATCCTTTCTCCTTCCCATATTTGTGTTTAGTTGTGCCCTGTTCACATTACTGTTTATTCCTGTGTGTGTGCGGTGCAGTGCAGTTTAAGTTCT
This sequence comes from Dendrobates tinctorius, assembly GCF_039654945.1. Lineage (NCBI taxonomy): Eukaryota > Metazoa > Chordata > Amphibia > Anura > Dendrobatidae > Dendrobates > Dendrobates tinctorius. The sequence goes on from NW_027361672.1 coordinate 19,486,353, forward strand.
CCCTGTCTGTCATTATTTGTGTGGGAGCTTTGGTGGTGACTTCTCACTGGGTGGAGGGTGGAGGGTTAAGTGCAGGGCTGAGCAGGAGATAAGGAAAGGTCGGAGGCTCAGGCATTTGCACCTTCAGCAAAAACCCTGGGTTGAGGGTCAGACAGGGTTTCCCCTAGTAAAGGGACACCACAGGGGCCCCGGGTATTTCAGCCTTAGTTGAACTAAGCCCCCGTGACAGTTATATATAGACAGACTCCACCCCCTTTTCTTTTTTTTCCGATCCCTCTGAAACAAATCATATCCTTGCAAGTTAGCCGCCCAGTCATACCTGTCGTCTAACCATGTCTTAGTTATTCCTACTTTGTCATATTTTTCCTCATACATTACCAACTCCAGATCTTCAATCTTATTGGTCAGGCTCCTTGCGTTGGTCAGCATGCAGGAAAGAAGTTTTGCTTCCTTTTTCTTAGCTTCCTTCTGAATACCCTGTCTTGGGTCCTCTGTACCACATCTAGTATCCTTGATTAGTTTGTCTTCCTGCTGCATGTTCTTGTCTGCTGTTTTTCCTCCCATCCCCTCTTCTTCTAGTTTAAAGCCCTCCTGATGAGTGTGGCAAGTCTTCTGGCGAATATTATGTAATTTCACTGATATTCTATAACAAGGTTTCCTTTTAACATCAAGGAGCAGTGTACATGTACAGTCAGTGTGGGCTAATGATGTGTGCCCCGACCATACAGGTTTCCCCATACTGTTCTGAAGGCATCACATGGTCTTGCCAAGCCAATCCTAGGGGACAGCTGAAGCCAGCCTAAAATATGGGGCTTGCCGCCTAGAGGTCTGACCAATCTTCCTTAAAGTTATTCAATATTTAATTAATTGACTAATCTGGCATTGCCCTTGTACCACAAACACTCCGTTTATACAGTTTTACCACATTAAAATGATAGACAAACTGAAATGTTGCTAATTTTATCATGCTGCTTGTAAATTGTTTGAAATGAGCTTTTTATCACCTTCTCAGATAGTAATGTGTGCCTGTCATATTACAAGTATGAGTTAGATTGTTCCATTAAGATAATTATTATTTAAAGATTTTTGCAATTTTAGAATGAAATCCATGAGAACCAATTGTTCTATAGTCAGAGTTCTCTCCTTGTTTGTGATTTATTACAGCATAAATGCTTTCCTGGGATTGTCTTTTCAGATTAAAGGAGTGAGAATTGTGTACTTTACAATGCCCCTTAAAGAGATACATTTTAATGTCACATAACAACTGTTACAATTGATGGCCTTGTCTAAAATATTGAAAAGGACTAAACAGTCATTAATACACTCTTAATGTATACTGCATAATAACGAAAAATTGAGTGCGCAAAACAATTTGGTATTAACATCAGCCCGTCCTCGGAATTACTTAAATATGAATTCAGTCTGAATCAGATAATGTATTGCTGTACAATAGTATTTATTTTGCATAATTATTACTCTGAGGACTTGCAATTGCTAAAAACCATATAGCTTTCAAAGGATCTTTTATTTCAACATGTTTAAATACTGCTTAAAGCAAAATTTAAGACAACACGTTACATTAAAGTTATGAGGTGCAACCAAAACATTAGTGCCTTTTTTATCTTTTGTGTTGCTGTCAACTAAACACACCCTTGGGACACACTTACTTCACTACTAATTGCAAAGCTAGCACTTTATATGTGTTCTAACTTAAGAAAAAACACAGCAAAGAATAAAACAGGAGAAAAAAAACTTAACTTAGGGTCAAGAATAATAATTCATTTTCTTGCAATGATTTATTTCTTTTGTTATTGCAAACTTTCTAGATGCATATCATAGTGAATGAATTACAAATAATGGTGTCTTTGTTAGGAAACAATAATAGAATTTATTACAATTTATGCAAATGAAATCATTAAGCTAAGGTATCACTTTGAACAATCCAGAAGGCATTTGCAAAATGACAAACATAACAGAAAAAGAAACCACATTGCCATTAAACATCATTAAACATCCTTAAAGTTTAAAAAATATGATTTATTTTATTTAATCTCATTCTACATTTCTTAATCGATAACTGCAAAAGATGTTTTAAAAATAAAAAATATGCTTACTTTCCCTGTACCTGTTCTGATATCTCAGCTGACCACCCAATCCTCCAACTGGCTACCTATTTCTGGCTCCAGTCTTCTCTGAAATCTTCACTTTACTGCACCATTTTGTTGGATGTTAGTGGATTGAATAACTTAAAAATACATATCCTGTTAATTTCAAATAGTTATTTGCTCAACTTGTGATGTGAATTCTCCAAGCCATAGGTTAGGGTGAGCAGCCCCGCTAGAGGTCATACAACAAAGTAAGTATTTATTCATCAAATGTGATATAATTAGACTTATAAAAAATAAGAAAAATCTTGCACATGTGTGAACAGATTAAATAAATAGAGAATTGTCAAAACCTGATTGCCACTCAGGCTATATTCAGAAATCCGGAAAAGAATTGCCATGAATATATCAAATGCAAAAATAATTCTGGTAAGTGCATAAAATGCTTACTTAAAATGGTTGAAAACAGTTTATCTAATTCAATAGGTTTTTAGGCTATACAGCAATAACTACGGTAACCAATGCATAAAGAACAATACAAAGATAGTCTTTCATCACTTTAGAAAAAATCCTTGTGTCCTGTTAGCCAGCAGGTTATAGCAACATGTAACAGGTCCCATGACAATTGAAGTAAAAATAATGATATCCAAACCAAGGAGCACTCCGGCCGGCATCGCTCACTCAGCTCTGCGTTTCACAGGAGACTTCAGCTGTGTGTTTCACAAGAGAATTCTGGGAGATGGTTCCAGATGACATCACTAAGTAGCTACAGATTAGCAAATGGGCCAAAAATCCTACGTGTTTCGCAAACACGGTTTCCTTCCTTATGGTTCTCTTGCGGAATGCATAGCTGAAGTCTTCTGTTAAATGCAGTTTTTTCAGCTGAGTGAGCATTGCTGTCTGGAGCGCTCCTCTGCTTGAATATAATTATCCCCACTTCAAAAGGTACGGGACCTATCTATCTACATGTTGCTATGAATCACTTGTTTACATGGCACAAGAATTTCATCTAAAGGGGTGGCAAACTGCTGTTTGAATAGTAGAGATGAGATGATGACTTCAGTCAACCCGATCCACAGTCTAGGTCACTGATCACTGGCTATGAACAGGAGCTGTGCAATTTCTCTGACCTGCTGGATCTATTGCTGAAGCGTTTGATTAACTGGCCTGATGTGAAGTCATCTGTGCGCCAAGCAGCGCACAGATGATGACGCGCCAGCACAGCACATCATAAAACGATCTTGGGATCCTGGTAAGTCAGGAAATTTGTGCAGCTTCTGTGCATGGATGGAGTGCAATCACCTGGACTTGGGTTGCACAAAGCAATCTGCTCATCTCTAGCCTAATGGGATATCCTCTATTCTAAAATGTGGTGCTGCACAATTTGCATGATACTATTGTTCTGGGTTTTCCCTGGTTGCAAACTCATAATCCAGTTTTGGATTGGAAATCTGTGCCTGTGGTGAGTTGGGGTTGTCTGTGTGTTCTTACGGACACTCCTGTTTTCTCCACCTCTCCTCAGTCTCATGATATTCCTGATTATTTGGCTGATTTTTCTGATGTATTTAGTGAGAGTAAGTCTGCGTCTTTGCCTCCTCATAGGAGTTATAACTGTGCAATTGAGTTGATGCCTGGGTGTAAATTTCCGAAGAGTCGGCTTTTCAACTTATCAGTATCAGAACATGATGCTATGCGATCCTATATTAAGGAGTTGTTGGAGAAGAGTCATATTAGATGATCCTCTTCACCCTTAGGTGCTGGGTTTTTTTTGTGGCCAAGAAAGATGGTTCATTAAGACCTTGTATTGACTATCGTTCCCATAACAAGATGATGGTTAAATATCAGTACCCGTTGCCCCTGATGTCTGATTTATTCTCCAGAGTTAAAAGTGCCTGCTGGTTTACTAAGCTTGACCTCATGGGGGCATATAATCTTATTCGCATCAAGCACGGGGATGAATGGAAGACGGCGTTTAATACTCCGGAGGGACATTTTGAGTACCTGGTGATGCCTTTTGGGCTCACTAATGCCCCTTCTGTCTTCCTATCCTTTATGAATGATATTTTACGGGACTTTGTGGCTAAGTTTTCGATCATCTATCTGGATGATATTTTGATCTTTTCCAGTTATTGGGATTCTCATGTGGAACATGTCGGGACTGTGTTCCGGATTTTGAGGGAGAATTCCCTGTTTGTTAAGGGATCAAAATGCCTCTTTGGTGTACAGAGGATTTCATTTTTGGGATTTATTTTGTCTCCGTCGACTATTGAAATGGACCTGGCCAAGGTACAGGCCATTTATGATTGGGTTCAGCCCACTTCTTTGAAGGCTCTCCAGAAGTTTTTGGGTTTTGCTAATTTCTATCGTAAATTTAAAGGTAATTTTTCTGGTATTGTCAAACCACTGACTGATCAGACCAAGAAGGGCGCTGATGTGCTGAATTGGTCTCCAGAGGCTGTCTTGGCATATCAGGAGCTTAAGCGGAGATTCACTTCTGCTCCGGTTTTATGGCAACCTGATGTCTCACTTCCATTTCAGGTGGAGGTAGATGCTTCTGAGATTGGTGCAGGAGCTGTTTTGTCCCAAAAAGATCCTGTGACTTCTAAAATTAATCCCTGTGCCTTCTTTTCTCAAAAGCTCTCCCCATCTGAATGCAACTATGACGTGGGGAATCGGGAATTGTTGGCCATGAAATGGGCACTTGATGAGTGCAGGCATTGGTTGGAAGGAGTTAGACATCAAGTTGTGGTCCTCACCGACCACAAGAATTTGATTTATCTGGAGTCGGCCAAACGCTTGAATCCTAGACAGGCTAAGGCTACTTTCACACGTCCGTCGGTGGCATTCCGGCTCCGTGCGGCAAAAAGATGGAGTGCCGGATCCAGCCGTGAATGGAGGGACCGGAAGTATATGCGGCACATCTTACGGCGCCTGACACAGCTATGTTGCGGAGTCGCCGGGGAAGAAAAGGATCCACGAGCCAGTGAACAGGGTATGAAAAAGAGAGAACGGGGTATGAAAGAGAGAGAGAGAGAACGGGGTATGAAAGAGAGAGAGAGAACAGGGTATGAAAGAGAGAGAGTGAGAACGGGGTATGAAAGAGAGAGAGAGAGAACGGGGTATGAAAGAGAGAGAGAACGGGGTATGAAAGAGAGAGAGAGAGAACGGGGTATGAAAGAGAGAGAGAGAGATCGGGGTATGAAAGAGAGAGAGAGATATCCGGGCATGCGCACAGGGTAAAACCGTGCATGCGGTGGCCGGATCAGGTAGAAGCCTGATCCGGCGGCCGGAATGTGCCATAGGGTAACATTGTCCCGCAGAGCCGGGAGGGCCGCGTCCGGCTTTTTTCGCCAGACAAAAAAACGCTGCAGCACCCGTCCTGTCCAGCCGCCGGACAGAGGAATTCAGCCGGATCCGGTCAAAACCGGAACAAACGGAAGCACATGCGGCGCGATCCGGCGCATGTGCTTCTCAATGACAAAAAAACGCATCCGGCGGTAAAAAAAAACGGATCCGTTTTTTTACACACATGCCGGATTGTGCCTGACGGCACAAACCGGATGTGTGAAAGAGGCCTAAGTGGGCCTTGCTTTTCACGCGTTTTAATTTTGTGGTCTCTTTTCTTCCGGGCACTAAGAATGTTAAGGCACATGCCCTTTCTAGGAGTTTCTTTGCTGATTCTCTTATTGTGACCAAGCCTACTACCATCTTAGGTGAGGGGGTAGTTCTTTCTGCCATTTTGCCCGATTTGAGACACGCCCTGGAGGAATTTCAGGAGGATACACATGAGCGTTGTCCTATGGGAAAATTGTATGTTCCTGACTAGTGGAGAAAGAGAGTGATGTCTGAAGTTCATTGCTCCGCATTGGCTGGTCATCCAGGTATTTTTGGTACTAGAGATTTGGTGAGTCTGTCTTTTTGGTGGCCTGCCTTATCTAGTGATGTCAGGAATTTTGTGCCATCCTGTGGGACTTGTTCTCAGTCTAAACCCTGTTCTCATTCTATTGGGTAGTTGATGCCCCTCCCGGTGCCCAAGAGGCCATGGACCCATATCTCAATGGATTTTAGTTCTGATCTTCCTGTCTCTCAGAGAATGACTGTTATCTGGGTGATTTGTGATAGATTTTCTAAGATGGTCCATCTTGTACCACTCCCAAAGTTGCCATCTTCCTCAGAGCTGGTGCCCTTGTTTTTACAACAGGTGGTTCGGTTGCATGGGATTCCTGAGAACATTGTGTCGGACAGAGGAGTCCAGTTTGTTTCCAGATTCTCGAAAGCCTTTTGTTCCAATCTGTGAATTCAGTTATCTTTCTCCTCTGCGTTTCATCCTCCGACCAATGGGCAGACTAAGAGAACAAACCAGACTTTGGAGTCCTATTTGAGATGTTTTATATCTGCTGATCAGGATGACTGGGTCTCATTTTTGCCCTTGGCCAAATTCACGCTAAACAATAGAGCTAGTTCTTCCACTTTGATGTTGCCCTTTTTCTGTAACTTTGGGTTTCATCCTCGATTTTCTTCAGGACAAGTGGAATCTTCAGCCTGCCCAGGTGTGGACACTGTGGTAGAGAGAATGCAGCAGATTTGGGACCAAGTGGTGGGTAAGTTGTCACTCTCTCAGGAAAAGGCCCAGCAGTTTTCCAACCGGCATATGACCATTGGTCCCCGGTTTAAAGTGGGTGATATGGTTTGGCTGTCGTCTAAGAATATCTCTATGAAGGTTGCGTCTCCAAAGTTCAAGCCAAGATTTATTGGACCTTATAAGATTTTGGAGATTCTTAATCCTGTTTCTTTTCGATTGGCTCTTCCAGTTACGTTTTAGATCTATAGCGTATTTCACAAATCTCTTTTGAAGAGGTTTGTTGAGCCAGTAGTTCCTGTGGCAGTGCCTCCTGACCCTGTATTGGTTGAAGGGAATGTGGAATATGAGGTAGAGAAAATATTGGATTCTTGTTTGGCTAGACGGAGACTCCAGTATTAGATCAAATGGAAGGTTATGGCCAGGAGGATAAATCTTGGGTCTCTGCCTCTGACATTCATGCAAATAGATTGGTTCGTGCTTTTCACCGGGCCCATCCTGATCGGCCAGGTGGCGTGGATGAGGGTTCGTTGACCCCTTCTCAAGGGGGTACTGTTGTGAACTCATTTTCTGGTCTGCCTCTGGTTTCTGGTGAGGGAGCTGGTTGTGCTGACAGAGGAGTTGTGAGTTCTCTTTCACGGCTCCCTCTGGTGGTGGCAGGTGGTAATGAAGCTGATCTAATTAATAGAGACCTGCCACCTGATAATGAGGAAGAGGATTGGACATCTGGAGTCTCAGACTGGATTTAAGACAGCCGACTCCCTATTCCCATGCTGGTGATTTTTTCCTGCCTCCTGAGGTCTTAGTTTCCAGCTCAGTTCCTGCCTTCTCAAGCTAAGTTGTCTTTGCTAATGTTCACATTTGATTTGGTTTGGTCTATTCAGTTTTTTGAGTGGTCAGCCAGCCCCAGCTGGGGCTGTGCTGAATTTCCACTCTTATGTCACTGTATGTGCCAGTTTGCTTTTTGTCCCTTATTAGATTGGCCTCTTTTTGCTCTGTTCTCAAAATATGCAAGAGTGCTGATATAGTGGGTGAAGTCTAGTGACTTCAGGGTTTTTTTTGCTATCAGAAGTGTTGGACATTTTTGCAGGGTTTTTTGGCATGATTACAGACAGTATCTTTCCTTTCCTGTCCTTTCTAGTTAGTGTGGGCCCCATCATTTGCTCAGCCTATTTTCCTACCTGTGTTCGTGTTTTCATCTTGTCTCACCGTCAATACATGTGTGGAGGCTGTCTATTCCTTTGGGGTCTGCTCTGGGGCAGTTTTAGATTTCCCCTTTTCTTGCTTTAGGCTTATTTAGTCTTCCGTCTGTGACGAGGCATCTAGAATCATCGTAGGTACGCTCCACGGCTGCTGTTAGTTGTGTGGTTAGGATCAGGGGTCTGCAATCTGCGTAGTTACCAACCTCTTTGGTTTTCTGTGACTTAGCTTGGTTTTGTTTTCCTCCTCGGTGACCCATTCATAACACCAAACCCTAGCCCAACCCTAACCTTAGTTCTAATCCCAACCCTAACCCTAATAGAAAAATGGAAAGCAATATATTTTTTAATGTTATTATTTTTATCTAACTGAGGGGGTGATAAAGGGGCATTTGATTTACCACTTTTTATTTTGATCATCGTGATAGGGTGAAAAATTTGTCTGGATTCAAGTAGTCATTCATAGAGTAATGGTTGCTTTCTGTAATATTAGAGTGGTATATAAAACTCCAAAAAAGCATTAAAAAACTTGTCTGGCTTCAATTAGTCAACCATAGAGTATTAGGTGCTTTCTGTAACATTTCAATGGTATATAAGACTTCAAAAAAGCATTGAAAATTTTGTCTGGATTTAGGCTGGTTTCACATTTGCGTTTTTTAGCACTGGAAAAAAACGCATATGTGCGCATGCGTTTTTTCCCCTATATTTAACATGGGTGCGCATACCTGCGCGCTTGTAAGCGCATGTATGCCATTTTCATGCGCTGCGTTTTTTTGGGGTGTGCGTTTGTATTTTCCAGACGCAGCATGTTGCATTTTTTGGCCCTGCAAAAAAGCGCATGCGCACATATGCGCACGTTTTGCGCTAAAAATGGCCATTATAGCCTATGGATGCGCATATGTGCGCACTGGCATGCTCATGTATGCGTTTTTTTGCATATGCGTTTTTTTTTTTAACCATGGAATTTAGGGGTTTGGGTTAGAGTTAGGGTTAGTTAAGGGGGTTTAGGGTTATGGTTAGGGTCAGGGTCAGGGTTAGGGTTGGGGTTTGGGTCAGGGTTAGGGTTAAGTATGGTTTGGTTAAGGGTTAGGGTCAGGGTTAGGGTCAGGATTAGGGTTAAGTATGGTTTGGTTAAGGGTTAGGGTCAGGGTTAGGGTTAGGGTTAGGGTTAGGGTCAGGGTTAGGGTTAGGGTTAGGGTTAGGGTTAGGGTCAGGGTTAGGGTTAAGTATGGTTTTGTTAAGGGTTAGGGTCAGGGTTAGGGTCAGGATTAGGGTTAAGTATGGTTTGGTTAAGGGTTAGGGTCAGGGTTAGGGTTAGGGTTAGGGTTAGGGTCAGGGTTAGGGTTAAGTATGGTTTTGTTAAGGGTTAGGGTCAGGGTTAGGGTCAGGATTAGGGTTAAGTATGGTTTTGTTAAGGGTTAGGGTCAGGGTTAGGGTTAGGGTTAGGGTTAGGGTCAGGGTTAGGGTTAGGGTTATGGTCAGGGTTAGGGTTAGGGTCAGGGTTAGGGTTAAGTATGGTTTTGTTAAGGGTTAGGGTCAGGGTTAGGGTTAGGGTTAGGGTTAGGGTCAGGGTTAAAGTTAGGGTTAGGGTCAGGGTTAGGGTTAGGGTTAGTTAGGGTTTAGGGTTTGGGTTAGGGTTAAGTATGATTTGGTTAAGGGTTAGGGTCAGGGTTAGGGTTAGGGTTAGGGTCAGGGTTAGGGTTAGGGTTAGGGTCAGGGTTAGGGTTAGTAAAGTCATGGTTTGGGTTAGTGTGAGGGGCCACCTAATGTTGGAAAAAAACGCAAACGCGGTAAAAACGCACTAAAAACGCATACAAACGCATAAAAACGCTGCGTTTTTTTCATGCATGCTCATAAAAATGCTTGAAAAAAACGCAGCAGTTGTATGCTTTTGTATGCGTTTTTTCAATGCTTTTTTTGCGGGAAAAACGCGCTGCAAAAAAAAGCAAGTGTGAAACTAGCCTTAATTAGTCATCAATACAATATTACGTGCTTTGTGTTAAATTTCAGTGGTATACAACATTTAACACTAGAAGTCCCAGAAATTTCGAGCTCCCCTGAAGTCCCGAAAGAGGGTCAAAATGACCCTTAGTCTGAACTGACGGCTCTGATGGCTCCAATTAGCATCCTTTCATTTGTAAATGTGGCCATTCTCTGAGGAATCTGCAGGGGGGAGTAGAGCTGAATTCATCCTCAAAGCACTGTATGAAACACAGGTCAAGAGACTTTGCATTTTGAGGGAACTGACAATTTGTATAAACCACACATTTTGTTTTGAAGCACACATGAAGTGTTTTGGGAGAGATGTGATCTTTTGCTGATGATCCCTGATGTTGTGCTGCATTATCCAGGTCATTTTGCCAAATGTACATATAGTTTGCAAAACATACAATCTGTTTCAATTTTTCAAGTTTTTCTAAAAGAATTTAGTTATGTTTTTCTGTTAAAAAAGATGTGAAAAAAGTGGGTTAAAAATGACAGACAAAAAACAAAACAAATTAATTGTGTTGCTCCACCTCAACAAAGGTCTTGTAAAAGAGCAAAAGAATGTAAGCTGCTCCTGAGTGTGTCTGCCCACCTCCCAGCTGCATTGTTGTGCGGGGTATATGCGTAAGGTTGCTAACACCTTAGCAAATTTGCATGCAGCCTTTTGTGCTGTGGGGGATAAATAGGTGACTGCTTCACCTATTTTGTTCACAAGAAACAAAATGCAGAGAAGGCTCACCACTCAACTGGCATTGGAACTGATCCTGAGCAATACCAATCCTTGTGACTCAGATGGAGAAGACATAGTCCTTCAACCGGATTTGGACTCTGAGCTGTCTTCAGGTTAGATTTTTCAAATTACCTATTTTTATTTCCTTACTACCTTTTTTATTTAGAACCAAAACAAAATGATAATTTGAAATTATTTATCTTGCAAATGAGGAGACTCCTCCTCTACCAAAAAAGAGAGCTCGGTTGGCGAATGAGCCGACAGAGACCGCAAAAGATGGCACAGTGTGGTGTGAAGTACAAGTGGGGAAACGTCTCCATTTCACCCCAATAGAACCGTACCCTACAGATGGAGAGCCAAGGGCTAAGGCCAGATGAAGTGTCCGGAGTCGCCTTCAGAGCTTCCTCTGTTTTATCACTCTTGACATGCTTCGCAGCATTCAAGAATGGACTACTCAACATGCACATCACATGGAGCAGGTGGATTGGTTCATGGGTTTCCCGGAACTAATAGCATTTATTTCAGTCATTATCTTGCGGGGGTGACCAAGGTTCCATCACTACGTTACAGCTGGTCAGCAAACCTGGCAAACCCAAGGATCATTGCAACTATGGCCCGAACCCACTTCCAAGACATCATGCAACACCTATGCTTTGATGACATGTTCTCACGCAGTGAGCGAGCGGAGACCAATAAGTTTGCTGCAATCTCCAATGTGTGGAGATCGTTTGTCACCAACTGCATCTCCTCCTACATCCCTGGTCGACACATTACTATTGATGAACTGCTTTTCCCGTCAAAGACTTGCTGCTGTTTTCTGCAATACATTGCAACAAAACCAGACAAATTTGGCATCAAGTTTTGGGTGGCTTGCGACTTGAAATCAAAGTACATCTGTAATGTCCTCCCATATCTTGGCAAGGACCCCAGTCGTCCCAGCGGGGATAGACTGTCTGAAACTGTAGTGATGAGGCTGATGGAACCATTCATAGACAAGGGCAGAAATGTAACCACGGACAATTTCTTTACATCATTGTCACTTGCACAACGACTGCTTAGCCGGAAAACCACTATCCTCGACACAGTCAACAAGAGTCGCCAGGAAATTCCTCAATCTGCTAGACAGATGGACCGCACTGAATTCACCACTCAGGTGTTTTCAGCCACTGGTGCCACTCTGACAGTGTATGCACCCAAACGAAAGAAGGCCGTCTACATTCTCAGCAGCATGCACAGCGTGGTTGAGACTGAGGATACCAACAAAAGGAAATCAAACACGGTCACCCAATACAACCACACAAAGTGCAGTGTGGATGTAATGGACCAAATGGTGCGGGAGTACAGCATGCGTGCAGGAGCACGGAGATGGCCAGTCGCCGTGTTCTACAACATGATTGACATGGCAGCACTGAATGCGCATGTTCTTTATCAGGCATGCACTGAAGTGCAGGAGAGACGGGTGGACTTCCTGGTTGAGCTTGCAAAAGAGATAGGTGGCTCTCATGTGAGTGAAAAGAAGGTACGCAAGGAGAAACTCCTTTGGCAACAACCTTCCACACCCTGCCCTGGCAAAAGGGCGAAGTGTCAGCTCAACCATCGATGCACGAACAATTGTGCAACTGAGAGATGTGTTGACTGCTACAAATACACATGTGGCAAATGTACCAGGGACATACCCAGGCAGTGCCAGGTATGTTCCAACAGTGCAGACAGACTGCTCAGTGAAATGCTAGTCACACAAGAAGGACATGCCACTCACACACACACATGCAGCCCCCTTCAGCCTATTGTAAATATGTGTGGAATTGTTTTATTCCTTGTATTTTTTTATTATTTTTATATCAAAAATAAAAAGCATGGAGACAAATAACAGTTGTTCTTTTGTATATTTTTCACACTGATATTTCAGTCCTCTTGACTTAGACACAAATGCTTCTGGTCATTACTCACAGCTGTACCTTGCTCTAAAATTTCTAATTCTCTATTTAAAATATATAAAAAATGATTCATTGTTTCAGTGCTTTTTTGCTCAAATAAAACTAATCTAAATACAATATGTATAGTCTTTATATGATCAAATACAATAAACTCAATAGAACTAACTAGAAACTAAAAGGCTAAACTCAATGGAAAACAACAACTTCCTGTGGTGCGACAGTAGTGGCCTTAATTACAGAACAAAAGACGGTGATTATAGGCTGACCGGCGGCCATCTTCCCGGCGTCCATGCTCCTGGAAGCCACTGCAACATAGCGGCAGCCAGCAAGGGAAGTGCGGAGGCCTCCGGGCTGCGAAGAAATTATTGGCGGACCCGCTGCCCCTGCACCGGAGCACAGCTCGCTGCCACCACCGCACCGCAGAGCACCACCCGCTGCCACCAGCCACAAGGTTAGACCGTGTATTGCGACCATAAGACACACCCCCCACTTTCCCCAAAAATTTTTTGGGAAAAAAGTGCGTCTTATGGTCGGAAAAATACGGTACATTGAAATGCTACAGCACTATGGTGCATTAGACCTATGCTGAAAGCTTTTGACAAGATGCTGTGAGCATGGTCTCAGATGCTTTCCGTAGCTTGATGACCCAGGGGTCATCATGACGACCCCAGGTCTTGATGGCAATGATCGGGCCCTGCGATGACATCACCGGGATGCCCATCTGAAGGCAAAGGGAGCTCTCAGCTTCCTCCTGAATACTGCCATCACCCTCAATCACAGCAATTAGGGGGTTAACAGCCAGGGGCAGTACAGATGCCATTCCTGGCTGTTAGTGCAGAAGCTCAGACCCTGGCAGCGCTGAGCTCCTGCACTGACCTGGTGGGAGGTGCTGATATTTCAGCATCTCCTGCGCGGTCATGTTGTGATTGGTCAGTCAGATTGACTGACCGATGACAGCGATCTGGGTGCAGGGACCGATGGCATGGGTCCCTGCACCCATTGCCGTGCCTCACAGCTGTCGGCACTAAACTACCACTGCGTGTTTACACGCAGTGGTAGTGTAAACCCATGATGGACACAGTCCATTCTGGTGCGGAAACTTACACTCGGCCATGACGGACTGTGTCCGCCAGTGTACGTTAAGGGGTTAAGCACTTTCTGTTACATTTCACTTATATGTAACACTCCAAAAAAACCATTGAAAAAGTTGTTACTCATGTATCCTGTAATATGTGCTTTGTGTTAAATTTTGATGGTAACAATCCAAAAAGCATTGAAAAGTTTCTCTGGATTTTGTATTAGGTGCTTTCCATTAAATTTCAGTGGTATGCAAGACTGCAAAAAAGCGTTGAAAATTTTGTCTGGATTCAATTACTCATTCATACAGCATTACGTGCTTTGTGTTAGATTTTGGTACTATAAAAAAATTAAAAAACCTTCCAAAAATGTTTATGACACCATCATAGCATCCAAGTCCTGATGACAGAGCATTTTTTATATGGAGGGAAAAGCATTTAAAGATGGTTAAGCAATACCTGGCTGACATAACCAGCATACTCCCTAATTCTTCAGCGACATTCAGCTATTGGGTCTCAAAGCTGAACACCAGGCATGAGCTTTCCCTCTATGCCTTGTAGGTGTTGCGATGACCTGCCAATAGCATCTTGTCTGAGGGGGTTTTTATTGCTGCAGCTGGAGTCAAAACAGACAGGTGTGTCATGAACTCATTTTCTGCTCCACCACTTGAGAGTTCCCCTTCCGTTCTCCCTCTGGTGGTGACAGGAGGTAGTGCGGTTGGTTTAAGTGGTAGTGATCTGTCACCTGATGAGGAAGATAACGATTGGATCTCTGGAGTATCAGACTGGATATAAGACAGCCGACGACCGATCCCGGTGCTGGTGATTCAGTCTGCTTCTCAGGTCCTGGACTTCAGCTCTCTTCATACTTGTGCTTGTTGGTTAATTCAGTTTTTTGTGTAATCAGCCTGCCCCTGCTGGGGCTATGCTGAAATTCCACTCCTGTTAATCAGTATTTGCCAATCTGCTTTTTGTCCCTTATTAGATTGGCCTCTTTTTTGCTCTGTCTCAGAATATTTCAGAGTGCTGATATAGGTTTAGAAGTCTAGTGACTTCAGGGTTAATTTTGCTATCAGAGGTGTTGGACAATATTTTTGCAGATTTTTGGGGCAGATTGCAAACAGTGTCTTTCCTTTTCTGTCCTTTTTAGTTAGCCGGACCCCATCGTTTGCTCAGCCTATTTTCCTGCCTTTGTTTGTATTTTCATCTTGTTTCACTGTCAATACATGTGGGGGGCTGTCTTTCCTTTGGGGTCTGCTCTGAGGCAGTTAGTTTTCCTCGTTTCCTGCTTTAGGCTTATGTAGTTCTCCGGTTGTGACGAGGCGTCTAGGACCAACATAGGAACGCTCCACGACTGCTGCTAGTTGTGCGGTTAAGATCAGGGATCTGCAATCTGCATAGTTACCAACTTCTCTGCTTTTCTGAGACTTAGCTTGTTGTCTTTTTTTCCTCCTCGGTTTCCCATTCATAACACAGTTGCTTTTGTCTGTCAACAGAAAGTTCCGACAAGCTCACTCTGATAAACATGAACAAAGTATGGATTAGCCCCAAATTTTCCACAGTGGTTTTAATGTTCAATATTTGTATAAGGCCAGTTTTGGACTTCAAGAGTCTATGAATGACTAAATGACCCTACTTAGAATTTTTCCCTTGCTTTGCATTTTATGAAAAGCCTTTATGAATAAAGGAGTACATCAACTACACCTTCAAAATATTTAAATGAGGCTCTCCAGTTGTTGTCTTCTAGGGTCTATGGATTACTGTGTTACCATCCTTTTCATTTTTTATGGTTTAGTATTTTGTTCACAGCCTTTATGAGTGTAGGAGTACCACAAACAAACTTTGCTTACAATATTTGAATGAGGTACTATAGTTGGTGCATTTATAGGTGTTTGTATGACAATGATTGCAATTTTTGGCAGCCTTTGCACAGCGCAAAAATTTTATGTGAGCTATTTAAAGTTGGTGCCTTCAAGGGTGTATGGATGACTCCGCTTATAATTTATGGCTGACTTTACACTTTTCAGAACTTCTATGAGTGTAGGAGTACCACACATATACTTTGTTCACAATATTTGAGCGATGTATAACAGCTGATGCCTTCAAGGTTGTAATTTTTGGCAGGCTTTGCAGAGCTTTTATTAATCTGGGAGTACCACTACATGACAATTTAAGCAAAATGTGTATGAGGCCCTCCTTTATGTACAGGGTGTATCTGAGTCCCTCTTCCATCACATTTTTGGCAATTTTTCTTTCCTTCATACATTTTTGATAAAAAATTCTATCTTGATTTACTTAAATTACTATTTTTTTTAACCTTTTTTAAATGTTGCTTTATGTGCAAGTCATTATACAAGAAATAATTTCTCTTAAGATTTTTTTCCTGTAAGCTCCAATTTCTCTTCGATTTTTAATTTTTTATTGTCAGTTTTTAAAGTGTTGTAAAAGCGAGACACCATTGTTCTCATCAGCGATCTGGGAGTCAACAATGCTTTCAGGGGTCATCTCCCTGCTGTTCTCCTTTTATTCATCACTTTCTGTTCCTTTCAAAATTTTCACTGACCCCTGACCTCTCTGTAGGGTCTGCCAGAGAAATGGTCGGATTACCATTTGACTTCTATTGTACTCGTTACTCAAAATGAGCATTATAACATTAGGAATTGCTTGGTGCAATGCATTCATCAGCATTTTTTTACATTTGAAAAACCCCAACTCGAAGCTCAACCCTAACCTCAACCCTTTCTCTTTGCCCAAGCCTATCCCTTAGCCCAACTCTAACTCTTAGCTCAATCCTAATCCTAAGCCCATCCCTAACTATTAACCCAAACCTAACCCCTAGCTCAACCCTTAGCCAAACCATAAATCTAACGGCAAAGAATGAAAAAAATAAAAACTATAAAATAATAAATAATTAAGGGAATGACACAAGGTGGGATGATTTACCAATTATTGACTTTTGATCACAATGATCAAAAATAACTAATAGTAAAATTTGCTGCTGATGCCGAGTGGCGGCTGGCAGATATCAGAGGATAGACTGTGCGTGTGCCTGCCATTTGTTTTTTTCAGGAAGACGGGATGAAGTACCGGGGATGAAACAGAAGGGCCTTAGGGATGGTGGAGATACGGGGGGGGGCTGGCGTACATCATTTCTCTCTCCTCTGACATGCATATCATGTCAAAAGAAAGAGAAATTATTTTTGTAGCTGACATACTTTTTTGTATTACTTGATCACTGTTATTCAATGAATAATGGTGAACATGTGATCTGGGACAGACAAATCAGACACTAATTTTGTTCTCCAGGGTCTCAAATACTGCCAGTAGCTGAGAACCCTGAGATTATCAGGATCTGAGGGGTGCAATACCTTTATTCCCAATCACCATTTTAAAACGGCGATGAGGGAATAAAGCCCCTTAGCACCATCTATTTTACTGTATTTCAGCAATATTTAATGGGTTAATATCTGCTCATCTGCTTTTCAGCCTCTTGTATGGTCAATGCTTGTGTACAGAGAATTTACATCATAAGTTACTGGTATGCTGTTAGAAGGAATAAAACTTAGCTCTCTGATACATGAAAGAAAACCTGAAATGTATAGGAGAAAGGATTTGCCACTTATGGTGTAATTTTTCCATCGACTATGGTTAGAGCAAAAAAAGATCTTTGATTGCAGCAATAGGGTGTCCTTGTGGTTGTGTATAAGGTCTGGACTGTTGCATTCCTACACCTGTTATACCTGAAAACACAATTTTCATCATTATTGTATGTTGTAAACATATTCCTGCATCTTTGTGAAATATCGTCATGTAATGTGCCGTGTGAAATGTAAAATGTTCCTGTGTGATGTATCGATTGTGATAAGCATTGAAAGTGTAATATGCATATTGTATAGTAATGCAGAATGTGATAGAGCAAGGTAAAGTATAAAATATTGTTAGTGAAGTCCTAAACAGCAATATGCAGCAAGGTAAGATTTAGTTAAGTGTTGGGAATAACCCACAGGATGAGGGCTTAATGAAAGGGACAGGATTGTGCTTCCTGGAAAGATTTAGATAGAGTTTGGAGAGTAACAAGTGTGCAGTGATGCCAAAGGATGATCCACAGATGTAAGAGACTGGAGCACAGAAAAGCGAGATCCTAAAGAGAGTTATTGATGAGACTGAGTTTCCTTCCAGAAGGTGTTATAAAAAAACGCCAAGTCTCGAGAACCCTAAATGGTAGATCCAGGGCTTTCATAGTGATAGGACTTGGAACCACTGAGCGAGTAGAAAGAAACTCGCTGATCAGGATTGTGCTCTAGAAGCTAGCATGTGGTGACATAGATATCAAACAGATAAGCTGCAGAGCCCTGGAGAAGCCTATAGAGGAAGAATACAGTTGGAATGAAATGGCTTCTTGCGGTGAAGCATGCTTATGACTGTGTGTCCGCTTACCCTTGATCATAACTCTTATCAAGTTTAGTAAAGTACTCATGTTTGAACAGAAGCCTCCTTTATAAATTTGTGGAATTCGTGATCCTGGTTAGCCAAAAACATTGGATAAAGGTGGCCTTCATGAGTGCATGGCTTAAAGAACACTCACAATAATACCTTGCCAAGAGCCACTATTTTATATAGCGCCCATGGCAAGTGAGGAAATGAGTGCCTTGCCCATGGCCTCAGCTCCATGCTGCAATAAAATTGTCATAGTCGGTGGGATTGAATCATACATCTGTGAGGTCCGTGCAGTCCAAATAAGACTCAGGTGACTGGAAACTTGGCAACCATGGAGCGATGTAAAATGATGCTGAACAAGAAGAAGAGCAAGATAGCAATGAGTGGTATGAAACAGTGATACGCAACCTTCCATCGTGGGTGATCCAGAGGCAAAACAGCACAAAGTGGAGTCCAATCTTTCATCTGGCTTGCCTACCGAGATGAATACGGCAACCAAAAGTGCCCGCCCACGACAGAGAATGGTCGTTGTTGCAGTGTGAAGTGGAAAGAGATGATCCCGTCAGTAAGGTGTGCCCAGAGGGCATTTGAGAAAAAGGATGGTGAGTCAGGTCAGACTACATTCGGTGAAAGGTGGAGCCAAGACTGGCCTGAGGAGGTAAAAGACAATGCCATTTTTGAGAGTTGTAAACCACCAAAACAATAGCAGCTTGACATAATTATGGAGTGGTAAATTTTATTGGCACTGAGTGATTTGTCCTTGGAGAAGGCTTACTGAGGACAAGTGTGTCAGATGATGGAGATAAAAGACAAGAAGGTGAGACCAGGCAGCCTGCTGGAGAGGGTCAAGTCCAATCAGATGCCAGAGCCATGGATGGCAGCTTGATTTGCGGCCCGCCATAGGGACAAAGACTTGGAGACCCAAAAGGCCATAATGCTGAAGGTGAATCTCAACCTGAAACAGTATGTGTACCTCCTGCCAATTGGGGAAAGTGGATTTTGGGGGTGGTCCAGGCCAAAATTGAAAGGAAACAGTAGGTCCAGGCCCAGTTGGACAGTCCCAATGAAGGAAGTTGTCATGGTCGGCTGTGAAACTTGATTGGCATCATGGGGCAGGGGGCTGAAGATGACGCCATTGATTCATTAAGGGTGTATTCCCTTCCCCAAGTGGTGGAACACTGATGCTGAGTGAAAGGGCATCAACCGGAGATTTGCCAATTTCTGTTCCGAACTGTGCCAAGGTCAGGAGTGTTAGAGGTCTGCAGCCTAATGATAGAATGCGGATGGGTGGCCTGGTGGAAGAGGTCATCAGATCCCCTAGAGGAAAGCCAGAAGAAAGGACAAAGAAGAAAAATGGAGCCGGAAGTCGAGAGGACCGTGTTGTGATGGTTGCACCTGTGTGTTAAAAGGTCCCAAAAGTTTCAGTGGGTTTAAGACCCATACCTCTGGGACTCCTTGTTCTTGGCAGTGGATGCCCAAAGGTTTGTTGTACTTGATGAACATCCTCCTGCTGGATTGCAGAGATTCTGCTGTTGCTGAAGGGTCCTAAACCTTCAGACCAGGACTGAACTCCAGCCAGCGTGGGAAGGAAACATGGAAGGGACTGTATCTCGTCCTATGGGCTGTGTCGCAAGAGGATTCTGCCTCAAAATAACTGTGCCTGGTCACAATGACCGAATGCTAGGGTGGAGGGGAGATGGGCAACCCTGATGTTGCTGGTACTGAAGAAGAGTTGGGCAATTGTTATGTTGGTGTATGGGCTTGTAAAGAAACTTGAACTCTAGTTTCCAGGGTCCAAAATTAGTGGGACTGGATCAGTGCTAAATGGTACAGAAGAGACACTATTTACGCATGGAATAGGAGATTGTTATATACAGTATGTTTGTTGCCTGTGTGTTGGTGTCTTGAAAGTCGCTGCATGGCTAGAACAACCATGGTTAAAGATGGGAGGAATGTAAGAGGTGTGGACTTTACTGTAGCGACACCAATTGCGTCAATACTGTGTATTGAGAATAAAGTGTTGCGTGCTTGTGAAATATTGTGATGTAATGTGCCATGTGAAATGTAAAAAAGTTCCTGTGTAATGTATAGATTGTAATAAGCATTGAAAGTGTAATATTCATAGTGCATAATAATGTAGGATATGATAGAATAAGGTATGGTATGAGTATGGTTAGGAGAGCATGTAGTGTAAGGAAGTTCTACCCAGCAAGTTAAGTATTTGGGCTAGACCACAGGGTGAGGGCATAGTGATAGAGGCAGGAATGTGTTTCCTGGATAGATTTAGATAGTGTTTGGAGCAGTGTGCAGTGTGCAAGTGTGCAGTGCTGCCAAGGAGTGATTCACAGCTAGAAGAGGCAGGAGTGAGGAATAGCAATATCCTAAAAATAGTTACTGAGGAGACTGAGAGACCTTCCAGAAGGTGTTATCAGATAAGACACTGAATCACAAGTAACCCAAAGGGCTTGATGATGCTGAAAGTAATGAACCTAAACAGGACTGAAAGCATGAAACTAGTGGGGGTCCCTAGTGATAGGATGTGGAACCGCTGAATGAGTAGAGAGAAACTCACTGATCAGGACTGTGGCGTAGAAGCTGGTTTGTAGCGACAGAGAGATGAAACAGAATAGCTGCAAAGCCCTGGAGTAGCCTACAGAGGAAAGACACATTGGGAATGAAAAGGCTGCTTACTGCGAAGAAAACATGCTTAAGGCTGTGTACTCGCCATCCCTTTAACATAGCCCTTATCAAATTTAGTCCACAAGATTCAACTCCCCAAGTTTCAACGGAGGTCTCCTTTATTATTCTGTGGAATTTGGGGCCCTGGCCAGCCAACAACATTGGCTAAAGGTGGCCTGCATGGGTGCACATCCCTCACAACACTAACACCAACATCCAGCCAGGACCCACTCTTTCATGTAGCACACTGAACCATCACAGGAGAATATGAGAACCTCACCCGTAGCTACCGCCCCAAGCCGTGTTATAGTTGTTTACATTTTTTTTGTAAATTTTCAGTAGCATGTAAAGCACTGGTATTACCAGTTGGTGAATAATAATAAATCTCTCAGTTTTCTTTTAATGATCCGACCCATGTGATAATAGCCTAAAATTCTAGTTATCTCCCTTGCTATTTTTCTTATGAAGGGGCCACCCTACATTTTGCTCATGGATTTGCAAGATGGCAACAAGTAACTAAATAACTTCATATTTGAGGGAAAAAATGTAATGAAAAGCTTAGCTAATTACCATGCTAGACAGCTTGAGTAACAGTTCCTGGAGCAGCATAAATGGTAGGAATGATCCACAAGGAAAATATATTTGCAATGCAATACATTGGCAAAAGAAAAGATGGTTAATCTACATATGTGCGAAGATTGCAAGTCATCTAAAGTAGACTAATTTGTAGAAACACTAGTGGAAAGACCTGGCTTCACAGTAACTGTGTTTTTGAAATAATTGAAAAATATAAGTTACATGATAATATTCAGCTGAGTATTGATATCCTCTCATAAGACTAATGTAGCAAGTAGTTGTTTAAAAGGATTTCAATGATTATGCTGGTCCTGTGCTTTCATAGTGAGAGCCTGAAGATTTATATGCTTTGTATGAGTATAATTAGACACCCAGAAACTCTTCTGACCCTGATGAGGTGAAGAGCTCTTCTGCGTTTTGTCTCACCAGATGAATCAATACTCACACATTTTACCACTGTAGAGTGAAATTGAGGAAATGAGAATCTGATAATTTTGCTCCCTGTGTAGTCTAGACAGAGTAAAGCAGGTTTAGTCTTTGACAGGAAGATCTATTTCCAGTTTCTAGAAAGCTAATGTGAATTTTGAAACTTCTACTATCATTGATTTTCAGTTTTGCTCAAAAGGACAATGTAATAGAAATATTGGTGCCAGTGGATGAAGACAGGCTATGTCTGACTCACGAGTGAATGGAAATGCATTTTTGTTTTTGATGTCTTCATTAAGGCATGCTTCCTTCAGAAAGGTTAAAGAATAAAACAAAAGCTTATTGTATTTGTAAGACTGCGCTATTCTCACTAATTATATATTATAAGAATGTACTGTAGATTTACAGATAGATTAAGATAGGAAAGTAATGACATGCCAAAACGATGGATAGATGGATAGACGTAGACTAGAGATTAGTAGGCTCAACATCGGCGATCCGCACAGAGGCTCTACAGTCAAGAAGGTGCAATACCACAATAAAAATGCAGTTTTACATAGTATTAGGTCTATGGTAAGGATTACTGTTTCAAAATAACTGGGATTTTGTGATGCACCAGTTAAAAAATGCATTCATTGAATTTGTTTCAGGAGTGATCATAGGTAGGAACACATGTGTTTGCAGTGGATTAATCTCTGTACTGTCTAGCCATTCATCAGTGAATATATATTTATTCATGAAACAAAGACACCACAACTTAGAACAGGTATTTCTTATAGCTTATGATCTTAGCATCTTGTCTGTCAGCTTGCAAAGTGAAAGTGAAAATGTGCTCTAGCCACATACACAGTGAGTGAGCAGGAACGCCCTGTTTTTTTCTTTTTTTAACAGTGCTTTACTGGCAGTATAACACTATTGCTATAGACAGAAGCTCATGCACCATTAAAACAGTGGTACATAGTAGGTGATGCAATATATACAATTATAAGCATTGTTCCAACACCCCCACTCAACAACTACTTAACATAGTAACATATACTGCTCAAAAAAATAAGGGGAA
The DNA here is from genome assembly GCF_039654945.1 of Dendrobates tinctorius. NCBI lineage: Eukaryota > Metazoa > Chordata > Amphibia > Anura > Dendrobatidae > Dendrobates > Dendrobates tinctorius. Next base: position 19,509,143 of record NW_027361672.1, read on the forward strand.
CACTAAGCAATACAATGCATTGTTTAGTGTTCCCTTTATTTTTTTGAGCAGTATAGGTAGCAAGGCCGATATCCTCTCCTGAGGAAGGCATCATCTCCTGAGGAAGAAGTTCTGTAGACTTCGATACGCTTTGAGAGAAAACAAAAACACCATTTCTTCACCATCTACATGACTGGACCGTTATTTGGATAGCAGTGCGGTTGATAACCACAATTTTTCTCTGTTATACTACGATTTGGTCATCGATTTTGACCTGTGGAGCCGTTGCAGCTTGTGACTCGGATGTGTCTATATACCTTGGTATCATAAAAATCAAGTGAGTGCAAACTGATTAAAGGATTATTTTAACCTTGCATAAGACCCTATTTGCGCTCTTTTCTCCTGCAGTATTTTGCTTGTTTCAAAGCCAAACAAAGACGTGTCCATCCAGTTCAGCCTATATTCCATCACAATAAATCCCCAGATCTACGTCCTTCTAAAGAACCTAATAACTGTAAGATACAATATTGTTACGCTCCAGGAAGAAATCCAAGCCTTTCTTGAACCCCTCGACTGAGTTCGCCATCACCACCTCCTCAGGCAAGGAATTCCATATTCTCACTGCCCTAACAGTTATAAATCCTCTTCTACGTTGGTGGAAAAATCTTCTCTCCTCCAGATGCAGAGAATGCCCCTTTGTGACCATCACATTCCTGGTATAAATAGATCTTCGGAGAGATATTTGCATTGTCCCCTTATATACTTATACATGGTTATTAGATCGCCCATCAGTCATCTTTTTTCTAGACTAATTAATCCTAATTTTGCTAATCTCTCTGGGTATTGTAGTTCCTTCATCCCCTTTATTAATTTTTTTGCCCTACTTAGTACTTGCTCTAGTTCTATTATATCCTACCTGAGGACAGGTGCCCAAAACTGTACACAGTACTCCATGTGCGGTCTAACCAGGGATTTGTACAGAGGCAGTATAATGCTCTCATCATGTGTATCCAGACCACTTTTAATGCACCACATGATCATGTTTGCCTTGGCAGCCGCTGTCAGGCACTGGTTGCTCCAGGTAAGTTTACCATTAACTAGGATACCCAAGTCCTTCTCCATGTCAGATTTACCCAGTGGTTTCCAATTCAGTGTGTAATGGTGATATTGAGTCCTTCTTTCCATGTTTATAACCTTACATTTATCTTTGTTAAATCTACTTATCCTGTTAGTCCCATAGTGGTTCTGAATTCTTTAAATTTGGCTCTTGGAAGTGGCTTTGTCATAACATTAGCTATCATTTGGTCAGTCTCGCAATAAGCAAACTCAATTATGCCATGCTCCACCAAATCACACAGGTTATGATGCTTAATGTCAATGTGTTTGGTTCTCATATTGACCTTCTTACTGCATGTAAGTTTAATGCATCTTTACATGTCTTCATAAATGTCTGTCAGTTGAGATGATGGCTTACCAAAATCGCCTAACAATTGGTTTAACCAAAAGACCTCTTTATTTGAGTGGGCAGCAGACACATAATCTGCTTCTGTACAAGGCTACAAACACCTGTATGTGAAGAAACCAGAGTATATCTTAATTGCCCAGACGGCTGTTTTTGCAGGCCTGGAGGAATTGACTTTTTGTCGGTATATTTGGCTTGTGGATTTAAGTGTGGATTCTGGTGGGTCAAAAAGACTGACTTGCACAATGATATGCCATGTAACATAGTGTGTGTTTATTTGATGTTTGTTATATTCTAGAATCAGTTTGTTGACTTTGAATGTAGATAGGGAAAGGCTGTGAGGGTGTGCTGAAGGACACTGGATAATTCTAAAAATAGCTTATCTGCCTCGGGTATAAAAAGACCCTGAGACAGACAGATGGGGTCTCATCTCATCACAAAGATCTACCAGCCGGACATTCTGCTAAACACTCAACGGACAAGAAACTCTTCAGGATCCCAGCTGAAGGTATGTCAGACCCAGCTGAAAGAACACAGGACTGCTCTCGGTTATCTCCCTACGCTTGTCATAATCTCCTCTCTGTGTGTTATCACAGGTGAAATAGCGACCCTGGGAGCTCTGACATAGCATCCACTAGCATCCCGGTGAGTCAGCGGAGGGGTGAGACCTTGTAATGTGCACCATCTTGGGGAAATTGCTGGAATTGTTCTGTTTGCTATTGGGTGTTGTGGTTCAATAAAGCTTGGCCACACTGTTTTGCCCTAATCCTGTGTTGTCTGTGTAGTGTTCTGCCCACAAGGAGATAGAGCGGGTGTTCAGTGGTATGAGCCATGGTCCATGCAGTCTTGCTAAAGACAACAGGGCCAGTGGACGAGAGCACCCACTAACCCCATTTCTCCACATCTGTTTTCTGCTAGAACAATAGATTGAACTTTCTCCAAGCTTGAACAAATAGCCAGTTGTTGATTAATGATCAATTAAGTCACCACCAAGTCTGCATTCACATAGCCTGTGAGTTTTAGATCTCCTGTTGCAGATATCTTTAAATGTATGTCTAAAGTCTTTTTCAAATATCAAAGAACTCTCTTTACTGCATTTCCATCTTTTTGGTGCTGTTTTTCCAGATATCTGCAGAGAATTCCAATTGTTTCTGTGATATCTGGTCAAGTCATAGTTGATATTGTGATAAAACACTCCAGGATCAGCTTTGCTGGGGTCAAAGGTCACGTGCGTTCAGCATGAAACTCAGGCGCAGAGCTGGGATTCGGGTGAAACTGACCCTGGGTCAGGTTTATTAACGGTGAAAGCAATGCAAAAAAGGAAATAAAACATAAAACAAATCCTTGCCTGTCCGGCACTAACTAAACAATGGACAACCTATCTACCCACTGGCGGGCTTCTCCCGTCCAGCCAAACCACAGTTGCAGTGGGCACTGCTTCCACTCACATGTGTCTCTCACACAGACAAGCTCTCTGTGTTCCCAGGCTGAGACACTCACACAACCACCTGGCATCCTTTTATATCCACCTCCCATTATTCATTAGCAAGCAGGTGCGATACTGACCAGACTAGGCCACATAGGAAAGGAATCTGGGCGAGATATACCTGCCCTCATCCACTATTCCCACACGATTCTCACATATCCCCCCCCTCTGCTCAGACCACTCCGGTCGAGCAATGACACCCGCCAAACAGTGCACTCGGGACAGGGCATCTGCATTTCCCATCTGTACGCCTGGGCGGTGCTCCACCGTAAAAGTGTAGGCCTGCAGGGCAAGGAACCACCGGGTCACCCAGCTATTCCGTTCCTTGTTCAAGTGCATCCACTTGAGAGGGGCATGGTCAGTGATCAGCCTGAACTTTCGGCCCACCAGGTAATATTTGAGGGCCTCTAGAGCCCACTTAATGGCGAGGCACTCTTTTTCTACGACTGCATACCTTTGCTCGTGTTTATTCAGCTTCCTGCTGAGATAGAGGACTGGGTGTTCCACTCTGTCCCTCACTTGTGAGAGTACGGCCCCGATACTGGTATCAGCGGCATCTGTTTGTACCACAAACTCGCTGCAGGAGTCCGGAGTCACCAGTACAGGCTGAGAGCAAAGTGCCCGTTTTAGGCTATGGAAGGCTTCTTCAGCCGCTAAACTCCATTTAATCATGACGGAGTCTTTCCCTTTTGTAAGATCCGTCAGGGGGGTAGCGATGGCTGCAAAATTGGGTATGAACCGGCGATAATAGCGGCGATCCCCAGGAAGGCTTGTACCTGCTTCTTGTTGACAGGTTGCGGCCAGTCCTGAACTGCCTGAATCTTATCAACCTGGGGTTTAACAACACCCCTCCCAATTACATACCCCAAATACCGGGCTTCTTCTAGCCCGATGTGACATTTCTTGGGGTTCGCGGTTAGACCTGCCTCCCACAGGTCGTCAATCACAGCTTGTACTTTCTGGAGATGAGTCTCCCAGTCCAAGCTGTAAATGACAATGTCGTCCAAATAGGCCGAAGCGTACCGCCTATGTGGCCTCAGGACTCGATCCATCAGTCTCTGGAAGGTCGCCGGTGCTCCGTGCAGTCCAAACGGCATATACACATACTGAAATAGACCTTCTGGGGTAGCAAATGCCGTCTTTTCTCTGGCAGCCTCCGCCAGAGGGATGTGCCAATACCCCTTTGTTAGGTCTAGGGTCGTAATATACCGGGCTTTTCCTAACCGATCTATTAACTTGTCAACCCGGGGCATAGGGTAGGCATCAAATTTTGAGACCGCATTCAGTTTCCTGAAGTCATTGCAGAAACGGATGGTGCCATCCGGTTTAGGAATTAGCACAATCGGGCTGGACCAAGCACTGTGCGATTCCTCAATGACACCTAACTCTAACATTGCCTTCACTTCTCGGGAAACGGCTTCACGGCGCGCTTCCGGGATTCGATAGGGCTTTACGTGAACTGTGACACCAGGTTCCGTTACAATGTCATGTTTCATTAGCGCAGTCTGCCCGGGTTTTTCTGAGAAAAACTTTTGGTTGTAAAGTAGAAACTGCCTGACCTCAGTCTTTTGCCGAGAGAGTCTCTGCAACCTGTACCTCCGGTACGGTATGTGAGCAGACGGGACGGGCCAGCTCCGCTGACAAGGCAGACCGATCTTTCCAGGGTTTTATCAGATTTACATGATAAATCTGTTCAGGTTTCCGTTTACCTGCCTGGTATACTTTGTAGTTTACTTCACTAACTCTTTCCTTAATCTCAAAGGGGCCCTGCCACTTTGCCAGGAACTTACTGTCCACCGTGGGGACCAGGATCAACACCCTATCTCCGGGTGCAAACGTACGGATCTTGGCGCCCCTATCATAGATTCTTTTTTGGGCTCCTTGAGCCTGTATCATGTGTTCTTTGACGATAGGCATAACAGCCGCAATACGGTCCTGCATTTGTGTGACGTGATCTATCACTGTTTTAAACGGTGTGACCTGACCCTCCCAGGTTTCTTTTGCAACGTCTAACAGTCCGCGAGGACGTCGGGCGTACAATAACTCGAAAGGCGAGAATCCCGTGGAAGACTGGGGTACTTCCCTGATGGCAAAAAGCAAATATGGAAGTAAATAGTCCCAGTTCTTCCCATCCTTGTCTATCACCTTTCTCAGCATCTGCTTCAGAGTTTTATTGAACCGTTCGACCAACCCGTCTGTTTGAGGGTGATACACGGATGTGCGTAACGGTTCGATTTGTAACAATCGGCAGAGCTCCTTCATTACCCTGGACATAAAGGGGGTCCCCAGGTCGGTGAGTATCTGTTTTGGTATACCGACCCGACTAAACACATGCACCAGTTCCTTGGCAATCGTCTTGGTGGCCGTGTTACGCAAAGGGATGGCCTCCGGGTAACGAGTGGCATAGTCCAAGATGACCAGGATATGTTGGTGTCCACGTGCAGACCGTGGAAGGGGCCCAACTAAATCCATCCCAATCCTCTCAAACGGGACTTCAATAATAGGTAGGGGTACCAAAGGGCTACAGAACCGGGGCTTAGGTGCAGAGGCTTGGCAGTCAGGATAAGACTCACAATATACACGAATATCGTGATGCATGCCTGGCCAAACAAAACAGTGTAATATCCTTTCGGTGGTTTTCTGGACTCCCAGGTGACCTCCCATCACATGTCCGTGGGCCAGGTCCAGCACCTGCCGCCGGTAGGGTTTTGGCACGACTAATAGTTGCACCATATCTTCCCCCTTTTTCTCTATCTGATAGAGTAAATCATTCTCCAGAACCATGTAAGGATATGCCAGCCTAGAGCCAGGTTCTACGGGTACCCCATTTATCACTTTTACATTTGTCCTAGCCTGAGAAAGGGTAGGATCCTTTATTTGCTCGCTTTGGAAGTCATCTTTCTGAACTTCTAAATCCGGCAAACGGGGAGGTGGACGGCTGTCGGCCTCCTCCTCTTCCCCGGTCTCCTCCGTATCACCCACCATGACTGAAAACGGGAACTACAGGTCATTTCCCGCAGACTCTTCCCCCGAGTCTTCCGGGGAGACATCTTCCAGGGGTTCGAGACCCCCACGCGCCCTAGGAGAAGAATCATGTACACTATTACCCGAGGGCATCAACTGATTCTCCCACAATTGCCAGAAGTGGGTAAAATCCCGGCCCAGGATAACATCATGCAATAACGCCGGGACGAGTCCCACTTTATGTTGCACAGACCCATAGGAAGTAGTAATGCATATGACCGTGGTGAGGTACGAACAGGTGTCTCCATGCACACACGTTACAGAAAATTTGTCTGATGGTCCAGTCGGGGCTAACACCAGACTGGCCTTCACCAGAGTCACCACACTTCCCAAGTCTAACAATGTCACCACATTTTTGCCATCAACAGTTAAATCACACAAGTGTTTTTCCTCATCCTTTTGACCGGCATTCACACTCACTACCCGTGCAACCATAGACATGCGGTTTTTAGAGTCTGTGACGTCGCACTGCATGGGTTCAGTAGTGACCGGACAGTTCGCAGCAATATGTCCCATCTCTTGGCAACGGAAACACCTAACGGGCCCCTTGCTTAGACCATAGTTCGTTACTCTCGGCCTCGCAGTGCGGGCAGTCCCGTTTTCCTCCCCCACTGTCTTAGGGATTTTTCCATCTCCCCTACTCCCTGGAACAGTCTTACCGGTTCCACGTGGAGATGATGAAGAACGAGGTGGGGTAGCGCCGTCTTGGAGTCCTTCCGCCACGGAGTAACGTTCAACCAGATCCACCAGTTGATCTGCCGTCGTAGGATTTCCATGGCTTACCCACTTCCTCAGGGCTGGTGGTAGAGCTCTCAGGTACTTGTCCATGACGACTCTCTGGATTACCTCTGGCGCTGTCAACACCTCGGGTTGTAGCCACTTCTTCGTCACGTGGATCAGGTCGAACATCTGTGACCGCGGTGGTTTATCCGGCTGATAAGTCCATTGATGCACTCTCTGTACACGGACAGCAGTCGTCACTCCCAGCCGGGCCAAGATCTCGGCTTTCAAGTCCTGCGCAGCTTCAGGTTCCAAGTCATAATACGCCTTTTGGGCCTCACGGGAAAGAAACGGGGCAATCAGGCCGGCCCATCGTGCCTTCGGCCATTTTTCTCGCACCGCCGTCCGTTCAAACGTGGTCAGGTATGCCTCGACGTCATCTTCGGTCGTCATCTTCTGCCAGTACCGACTCACGTGAATCACTCTCGACTCTGCTTCCAGGTTAACATCAGGTAAGCTTGCCAGGCGCTGCGCCACCTGCTGGAGAAGCGAACGATCGGTAGCTGTCATGTCCACCAACTCTTTCAGCTGGGCCATCATCACCCGATTAGCTTCTTGCTGGACGGCGGTGGACTGTACCAGCGCTTTCACCACGTCCTCCATGCTCATGCTTGCAACGTGATGCCCGCGTTCTCCACCACAATGTGATAAAACACTCCAGGATCGGCTTTGCTGGGGTCAAAGGTCACGTGCGTTCAGCATGAAACTCAGGCGCAGAGCTGGGATTCGGGTGAAACTGACCCTGGGTCAGGTTTATTAACGGTGAAAGCAATGCAAAAAAGGAAATAAAACATAAAACAAATCCTTGCCTGTCCGGCACTAACTAAACAATGGACAACCTAACTAACAACTGGTGGGCTTCTCCCGTCCAGCCAAACCACAGTTGCAGTGGGCACTGCTTCCACTCAAGTGTGTCTCTCACACAGGCAAGCTCTCTGTGTTCCCAGGCTGAGACACTCACACAACCACCTGGCATCCTTTTATATCCACCTCCCATTATTCATTAGCAAGCAGGTGCGATACTGACCAGACTAGGCCACATAGGAAAGGAATCTGGGCGAGATATACCTGCCCTCATCCACTATTCCCACACGATTCTCACAATATGTATAGAAGTGCCCCATTGTCTTTATTTCTTATTTTAAGGTAACAGATCATCTGTAGGATGGTTTCATTGAGGTCGATATACCTTTGGCTTCTGATATTCCAAACTGATTCAAAATTGAGTTGATTTTTGCACTTTGGTTTAGAAGAAAGCTTCCATCTTCTCTTTGGACCTGGATTCTTAAATAATATGTCACATTTCAAAGGTCTTTAGTTTCAAAACATTGATTCAGAATTTGTATCTTTGCAATTTCTGTTTCCTTCCGATGAACCATAATCACTTTGTCCATATATAAGAGACTTTACATCCACTTTCTATCTGTACATTTTGTGTATAAAATGGATCTGCTTGATTTCTTTTAAATTCTTCTTCCAAAAGACTTTGTTTATTTTGGTATTGGATGCTTTTGCCAATTGCTTAACCCCTTAGTGACAGAGCAAATTTGCAGCTTAATGACCAGGTCAATTTTTACAATTCTGACCACAGTCATTTTATGAAAATAATGGAACTATGGCAAACATTTTTAAAATGTAGAAATTTCCAATGTTTTAATTTTTATGCCCTTAAATCAGAGAGATATGTCACGCAAAATACTTGATAAATACAGTACATCAGCACAATCAGCACATCAGCAATGCATCAGCACAATTTTGCAAACACATTTTTTTTGTTAGGAAGTTATAAGGGTTAAAATTGACCAGCGATTTCTCATTTTCACAACAAAATTTACAAAACCTTTTTTTTGGGGACCACATCATCACATTTAAAGTCACTTTGAGGGGTGTACATGACAGAAATAACCCAAAAGTGACATCATTCTAAAAACTGCACCCCTTTATTTCAGAACCAATTTTTCTTTATTTTCACAAGTGTAAAAAGAGAAAATAAATATCAAAATTGGTTGTGCATCTGCTCCTGAATATGATGATACCCATATGTGGGGGTAAACCACTGTTTGGGTGCACAGCAGAGCTTGGATGGGATGGAGTGCCGTTTGACTTTTTTAATGCAGAATTGGCTGGAATTGAGATTGGATGCCATGTTGTATTTGGAGAGCCCCTGATGTGCTTAAACAGTGGAAAACACCCACAAGTGACACCATTTTGGAAACTAGACCCCTTAAAGAACTTATCTAAATGTGTGGTGAGCACTTTTAACCCCCAAGTGCTTCAGAGAAGTTTATAACGTAGAGTCGTGAAAATAAAAAATCATATTTTTTCCACAAAAAGTATCTTTTTGCCCCCAAATTTTTATTTTCACAAGGGTAAAAGGAGAAATTACATGCCCAAAGTTGTTGTGCAAATTGTTCTAAGTACGCCAATACCCCATATGTGGGGGTAAACCACTGTTTTGGCGCACGGGAGAGCTCAGAAGGAAAGGAATGCCGCTTGACTTTTTCAATGCAGAATTGGCTGGAATTGAGATCGGACACCATGTCGCGTTTGGAGACCCCCGATGTGCCTAAACAGTGGAAACCCCCCACAACTGACACCTTTTTGGAAACTTGACCCCTTAAGGAACTTATCTAGATGTGTGGTTAGCACTTTGAACCCCCAAGTGCTTCACAGAAGTTTATAACACAGTCGTAAAAATAAAAAATCTATTTTTTCCTCAAAAATAATTTTTTAGCCCGCAATTTTTGATTTTCAGAAGGGTAAAATAAGAAATTAGACACCAAAAGTTGTTATCCAGTTTGTCCTGAGTATGATGGTATTCCAAATTTGGGGGGAACCACAGTTTGGGCACAAGTCGGAGCTCGGAAGGGAAGTAGTGACGTTTTGAAATGCAGACTTTGGTGGAATGGTCTGCGAGCATCATGTTGCGTTCACAGAGCCCCCGATGTGCCTAAACAGTAGAAACCCCCGACAAGTGACCCCATTTCAGAAACTAGACTCCAAAGAGCTAATTTAGATGTGTGGTGAGCACTTTGAACAACAAAGTGCTTCACAGAAGTTTATAATGTAGAGCCATGAAAATAAAAAATATTTTTTCCACAAAAATTATATTTTCATACCCAAATTTTTACTTTCACAAGGGTAACAGGATAAACTGGACCAAAAAAGTTGTTTTGCAATTTGTCTTGAGTACGCTGATACTCCATATGTAGGGGTAAATCACTACTTGAGCACATGGCAGAGCTTGGAAGGGAAGGAGTGCTGTTTTGAAAAGCAGACTTTGATGGAATGGTCTGCGGGCGTCATGTTGCGTTTGAAGAGCCCCTGATGGGCCTAAACAGTAGAAACCCCCATAAGTGACCAGATTTTGGAAAATGGACCTAAAAGGAAAAGGAGCCTATCTAGATGTGTGGTGACCACTTTGAACCCCCAAGTGCTTCACAGAAGTTTATAACGCAGAGTACTACAGATGAAGTTTATAACAGAGTACTACAGATCTAGTAAATGTAATGAGAATTTGGGAAGTAGCTTGCTATAAGTGGATTTCCTATATGCAAGATTGACTGCTGAGTTGGTTTTGTGTTTTGCACCTTGGCTTTTACAGACTACATGAAGTGTAAATAGGTAGTTCTAAGCCACTTTCTCTGTACACGACAGTGACTTTCAACATGAACTTGCTTTTTTTAACAGATTCTGATGAAATAAAATAGCATTATCACAGGTTTAATCTGCACTTAAACACTTTCTGCAACTACACATGCTATTCTTTAATATTTCATCATTAAATAGCAAAATAACCTGATATGATCCTAATTTACTGCCAATTACACTGCATTGATCAAAGTGACCTTTTCATACTGGAGCACAAAAATCAATCATGCTGTACAACAAATGTCAGGGGGATGAGAGCAACATATAATCTGTGACAATCAAAACATTACTTACAAATGAAATCACCAATGACCTGCATGCCAAGGCAATTTCTACATGACGTGCTCTGTTTTTGTTTTCATCCTTTGTTGGAAATTTTTTTTGTTCCCCACTGTCTCCTGCCAGACGTAGTTTTGTTATTTCAACATTTCATTGACAGCTGATGAAAATGGTCAAGGCTTTGCATTCTGCACTAACAATTACCATGGAAAATAATCATCAAAGAACTATTTTTTCTTTTGATAGTTTATGCTATTTGAAAGAATATCCCAAATTACTACATACTATCAGTATTTAGCAGTTTGCTTTTATTAAATGTTTAGGAAAATCGCTAACAATGAAAAAGCAATGTTAACACTGTTTAGCATATTGTAGTGATGCTGCTACTTTTTCAGTTTTACAGACTAGAAAAAATTCTAATAATGATATTGCTAAATTAAATGATAATCAAAAAATGTTACCATTTAAGGCCCAAATCAGACGTCCGTGTTGCACATATGTGTTGTATCCGTGTTTCTAACTAATGGAACACTTATCCATTATAATATATGGTGCTACTCACAGGTCCATATTTTTTCACAGATCATGTGTTTGTGCAAAACTCATGGAGAGATGACACACTGATCCAAATAATTCATGACACGTTACAATATTTACACGTACGTCTTAAAAACATGTGTGTATGAGGCCTAAAAGAATGTGTAAGCCTTACAAATTAACATGGTCATCTCTGTTCCCCAAGCTGCAGGCTATCATTGCTGTATGCCGGAGAGACAAATGTTTCAAACCATTGACTTGAAGGTTTCCCATTCATCCAGGAACCTCTAAAAGGAAACTCTATAATGTCAAGATATTCAGATAGGTCTCTTTCGGACAGACTCTAGTTATTAGTTTAAAAATCTCTGGATATTTCATGAACACCTTAATACCTAAAGTGTTCATGAAATATCCAAAAATCTAAACCAAAGCTAAAATTCAAAGGCTAAGCTCAAGCCAAGAGTTATCTAAAATAGGAAAATCGGTTTCCCAGCATTCATAATTCACTGAAAATCAAGAATAATCATATATTGTGAACCAATGAAGGCGAGATGTTATAATAGAGAAACTAATTTTGGGATCTGCATGGAAATCCTATTGTGTACAATCAATAGTGATTTATCTATGACTGGATATCAGGTGTCCTGTACCTTGTCCTATAGCTGTTTACGCTCTGAAATTTATACCTGATAAACCAACACTCTGGCTTCATCTTTGACATCTGGCATCATCTGCTTTGACTTTGATGCCCTGGCTGCTGCAGGACCTTGGGTAGCCAGGGCGCATTGCGCCACAAATGCCAACACCATTGGTCCATTGTGATCGCGTGATAAGTCATGTGAGCTATTTCATGGTTTTATTCCCACCTTCTCACCATCCCATTGAGAAAGCAGCATGTGTGCCAGCGAAATGCACGTCGGGGTGACATCTAGCTGGGGGGTCCCCCCTCTTACTTGCCTGTTAACTCTGGTAAGCCTCTCCCTTATTAGTTAAACCTGTTACTTATGTATACTTATACATTTTATTGTGGGCTTGGCTATCCGTGAGTGCTTCTTTGAAAAGTATGGATCTATGCACATGAATATTCTCTTGCACCTGTTGAGGGGGTAACTCCATTTTGTCTGGACGTCTCTGGAAATATGTGTTACCTGATTTGTATTCTATGTTTTTTATCATCGATTGTTATTTAAAAAAAATTATATGCTTTTTTATCACCGAGTACTCCTTTTTTTTCCTGATCTCCAATGTATTTCTGGAGTTGGTGTTGGTTTATGGGATAGATCGCCACTGGTGTTCTTTTCCCTAGCATTTTGATTATGCAGTTGGGTTTGTCTTCATAAATTTATTTCTGACTTACACAACTTACGTATACCAACCTGACACACTCTACACAACTCACGTATGCCAACCTGAGGCACTGTACACAATTTACGTATGTCAACCTGATGCATTCTACACTTCTTACGTCTGCTAACCTTATTCACTCTACACTATTCACATATGCCAACCTGATGCATTCTACACAACTAACATATGCAGAGTTGATGTACTCTAAATGTCACATATGCCAACTTGATGCACTGTACACAACTCACGCATGCCAACCTTTTGCATTCTACACAACTCACATATGTCAACCTGATGCATTCTACACAACTTATGCATGCCAACACATCATAAAAGTCACATAGCAGGAAAACACTAGATCAATTACATATAGGGTCACTTGTGGGAGGTTTTCACAGTTTAGGCAATTTCCTTTCTGAGCCCCGTTGTGCGCACAAACAGTAATTCATCCCCACATAGGGTATCAGCATACTCAGGAGAAGTTGCAAAACAAATTTTTGTGTCCCTTTTCTCCTGCTGTCCTTGTTAAAATAAAAAAATATGGCTAAAACAACATTTTTGTGGGAAAACTCAATTTTTTTCATTGTTTCATTTGAACTCTGTAAAATTTGGGAAGCACTTGCGGGTTCAAGATGTCCACCACATGTATAGATAAATTCTTTGAAAGACTAGTTTCCAAAATGTGGAAGATCGTGGCGGTTTCAACTGTTTAGGCACATAAGGGGCTCTCCAAACACGACATGACACCTGCATTCCAAAATGTCACTCCTTCCTCTCTGAGCCTTTCTGTGTGCCCAAAACACAGTTTTCTTTCACATATGGGTATCAGTAGAGATGAGCGACTTTGCCTTTTTTTTGGGGTCGAGACGGGTTTCACGAAACCCGACTTTCGCAAAAGTCGGGTCGAACAAAATCGGCCGATTATCGTGAAAAGTCGAAGGCCAACTGAAACATGAAACCCAATGTAAGTCAATGGGGAAGAAAAGTCAGCAGTGAGTGGAGGACAGGAAACACACCTAGAGTGCCCATTTTAATGCCAAAAACATCAATTCTTATTCCTTAAGCTTGTCAACCTTAATTTACTTTATAATAATAGTTAGGCATTGAAAACTGGGGGTTATTTGGCTAAAGTTGTGGGGGGGTAGTGCTGGCTCCAGATTTTCATGGGCCCAAGGCCAAAGAGTGTCACTGGGCTCCTTTAACACGTGACACAATTCATGATCCTTTGATACGGCAGAGAAATAGCGGTATAGTACAACAAAAAATACTTCAATTCTTATATCACATGACTGATATCCATTTTAAATTCTCCAATAGCTCCAAAAACAGACAGTATATTCCTCCATACAGTATTATGGCCACCGCATAGTGCGCCATACAGAGTAATGAGGCCCATATATTTCTCCATACAGAATCATTGGTCCCATATAATGTTCGATACAGTATATGATGAGCTCCACATAATGCTACAGTATATGTTGTTCACCATGGATGAAGCTCCAGTATCTTATGGGCCCAAATAATGCTCCATATATAAAGGGCCCCATTTCTAATGCTCCAGTGTATAATGGACCCTGTAATTATTGCTCCAGTGACTGATGTCCACCTTTGGAATGCTCCAGTGTATGGTCGGTAGAGTTGAGCGATACCGTCCGATACTTCAAAGTATCGGATCGGAATGGATCGGCCGATCTTAAAAAAAAGTATCGGTATCGCCGATTCCGATACCGGAAGTCCCATTCAAGTCTATGGGACTTCCGGTATCGGAATAAGAAAAATCCTGTTTTTCCCTTGTACAGCCTCTCTGGGGTCTGTACGGGCCTTTCGGGGGGCTGTGCCGGCCTGCCAGGGGGTCTGTGCAGGCTCCGGTGGTCTGTGCCGGCCTGCCGGGGGGCTGTGCCGGCCTGCCAAGGGGGCTGTGCAGGCTCCGGTGGGCTGTGCCGGCCTGCCGGGGGGCTGTGCCGGCCTGCCGGGGGGCTGTGCCGGCCTGCCGGGGGGCTGTGCAGGCATCGTCCGATGGGACTACAAGTCCCATCGGGCGATGCCTGCTACCATGACAGTGATTGACACATTAGCCAATGATGGGACAGTAGTAGTCCCATCATCCGGCTAATGTGTTGAATGTAAAAAAAAAAAAAAAAAATTACATGCTACATACATACAACATGCATACTACATACATGCTACATTCATACTACATGCTACATTCATACTACATATATACTACATGCAACATACATACTACATATATACTACATGCAACATACATACTACATATATACTACATGCATGCAACATGCATACTACATATATACTACATGCTACATACATACTACATATATACTACATGCATGCTACATACATACTACATACATACTACATATATGCTACATACATACTACATGCTACATACATACTACATATATACTACATGCATGCTACATACATACTACATGCTACATACATACTACATATATACTACATACATACCACATACATACTACATACATACTACATACATACTACATGCTACATACATACTACATATATACTACATGCATGCTACATACATACTACATGCTACATACATACTACATATATACTACATACATACTACATACATACTACATGCATGCTACATACATACTACATGCTACATACATACTACATATATACTACATGCATGCTACATACTACATGCTACATACATACTACATATATACTACATACATACTACATACATACTACATGCATGCTACATACATACTACATGCTACATACATACTACATATATACTACATGCATGCTACATACATACTACATGCTACATACATACTACATATATACTACATGCATGCTACATACATACTGCATGCTACATGCATACTACATACATACTACATACATACTACATGCTACATACATACCACATATATACTACATACATACTACATACAATACATTCATACAATACATACATAGACATACAGTACATATAACATAGAGTAACATACTTACCAATACTTGTCACATTGTTCCCCGAAGCCATTGTCTTTTACGGAATAAATATTAACATAACAAACCACAAAAATACTCACCCACGATCCGAAGCAGTCCACGAGTGTGTCCCACGACGATCTTGGGTAGAGAACTGCAGCATCAGCTGTTGCTGCCGTTCTCTACGGGCTGCAGGAATCCAATGACGGAAGGTAGGTATCCTTCCGCACTGTATTCCTCCGCCACTTAAAAAAAAAAAAAGTCCCTAGTCTCACTTTATGCCATTGCTGTGTGGGAAATTCCCACGCAGCAATGGCATAAAGTGAGACTAGGGACTTTTTTTTTTTTAAGTGGCGGAGGAATACAGTGCGGAAGGATACCTACCTTCCGTCATTGGATTCCTGCAGCCTGTAGAGAACGGCAGCAACAGCTGATGCTGCAGTTCTCTACCCAAGATCGTCGTGGGACACACTCGTGGACTGCTTCGGATCGTGGGTGAGTATTTTTGTGGTTTGTTATGTTAATATTTATTCCGTAAAAGACAATGGCTTCGGGGAACAATGTGACAAGTATTGGTAAGTATGTTACTCTATGTTATATGTACTGTATGTCTATGTATGTATTGTATGAATGTATTGTATGTAGTATGTATGTAGTATATATGTGGTATGTATGTAGCATGTAGTATGTATGTAGTATGTATGTAGCATGCATGTAGCATGCAGTATGTATGTAGCATGCATGTAGTATATATGTAGTATGTATGTAGCATGTAGTATGTATGTAGCATGCATGTAGTATATATGTAGTATGTATGTAGCATGTAGTATGTATGTAGTATGTATGTAGTACATATGTAGTATGTATGTAGCATGTAGTATGTATGTAGCATGCATGTAGTATATATGTAGTATGTATGTAGCATGTAGTATGTATGTAGCATGCATGTAGTATGTATGTAGTATGTATGTAGTATATATGTAGTATGTATGTAGCATGTAGTATGTATGTAGCATGCATGTAGTATATATGTAGTATGTATGTAGCATGTAGTATGTATGTAGCATGCATGTAGTATGTATGTAGTATGTATGTAGTATATATGTAGTATGTATGTAGCATGTAGTATGTATGTAGCATGCATGTAGTATATATGTAGTATGTATGTAGCATGTAGTATGTATGTAGCATGCATGTAGTATATATGTAGTATGTATGTAGCATGTAGTATGTATGTAGCATGCATGTAGTATGTATGTAGTATGTATGTAGCATGTAGTATGTATGTAGCATGCATGTAGTATGTATGTAGTATTTTTTTTTTTTTTTTTTTTAACATTTAACACATTAGCCGGATGATGGGACTACTACTGTCCCATCATTGGCTAATGTGTCAATCACTGTCATGGTAGCAGGCATCGCCAGATGGGACTTGTAGTCCCATCGGACGATGCTTGCACAGACCCCCGGACATCAGCACAGCCCCCCGGCAGGCCGGCACAGCCCCCCGGCAGGCCGGTACAGACCCCCACAGGGTGCACAGACCACCGGCAGGCCGGCACAGCCCCCCGGCAGGCCGGTACAGACCCCCACAGGGTGCACAGACCACCGGCAGGCCGGCACAGCCCCCCGGCAGGCCGGTACAGACCCCGGGCAGTCCACACAGCCCCCCGGCAGGCCGTCACAGCCCCCCGGCAGGCCGGCAGAGACCCCCGGAAGGCCCGAAATGACGGGGCATCATGATGCGCACACACTGCGCATCATGATGACGTCAGGCTGTCAATCAACTTTGAACTTCCGATTCCGATGCCGACTTCCGATATTGAAAAAATATCGGAAGTCGGTATCAGAATTCCGATACAGCAAGTATCGGCCGATACCCGATACTTGCGGTATCGGAATGCTCAACACTAATGGTCGGCCCCAGATATCATTCTCCAGAGTATCGTGCTCCCCAAAAATTGCTTCCAACCTTTAAAACAATTAAATAAGTCTCCTCGCTAGGGAATCCCTGTACAGTCTGGACTCCTCATCATCCCCATCTTCCATTTCTCTGCACTTGGACTGTTTAGGCAGAGGGCATACAGACGTGATGTCATCGCGCTCTTTGACCAGAATGTCACTGTCAGGAAAAGTGTTTGGTTTCCGGGGGCAGTATGGTTGCAAAGCAGAACCTTAAAGGAAGGTCCAGAAGAGCACCACCAGGAGTGGAGCCTGCGGCTTAATTGGACTCAACACGGGCAACCTCAACCATGCCATCCACAAAAAAGCTGCACAGATTGCAAGCTTAATTCTGTTAACGAGCGAGACTCAGGTGTGCCCCCGCGGTCCGCGTCCAGCTTACTAGAGGGACACGCGAGGCTCTGGCACGCGAGATCGGCCAATAACAGGTCTGTCATGCCCTTACATGTCCGAGGCTGCACGCGTGCTACAATGAAAGGACCAGCGTGTATCGCTTACAGGTGCGGATAGCACGCTGAACCCGTTAGTGATGGGGATCTGGGATTACAATTCTTCCCAGTAAGTGCAGGTCAACCGTAATTCCAGAATTAGGCCTAAACGGCATTCCAGAAAGAATGTGAAAAAATTAAGTGTCCAAACCACAGGTGCTGTAGCTTGCTTAACAGCTGGGCTCCTCTGCTGAGTAGCACGCAGTTCTTGCATAAACAGGTGGCATAGCTTGGTTCACGGGTGGCCAACTCTGCTGAGTAGCATACACAGTTACTAGGCCCAAAGTATTAAGTGGTGTAAATGCAGTAAAAAACTGGTTCTTTCATAAACAGGCGGCAAAGCTCGGTTCACGGGTGGGCTCCTCTTCTGAATAACAGACACAGTTACTAGGCCCAAAAGGATTTTCAGGACAATATGCGGTAAAAAATTATTATAAACACACACGATGTAGCTCCATCACAGGAGTACTACACCGCTGGCTACCAGACACCGCTACTATGCCATAAAACTGTCTATTATCATTGAAAACCATTATTAATGTGAAAAAAAGATACGCTTTTGTTTAACGAACCATTCTCGAGCGGAAACTCGAACAGCCGAATTTTAATCAAAGTGTTGTAGTTCGAGGAACGGATCTAACACCGCCCAAAACAGCTAGAATTTGAACTTGGCCAACAGTTCCACTCAAACACCACTCATCTGTAATCAGGAGGCAGACTCAGACGGTCTCAGGCACAGTATGGATTCGACAAGATTGCAGAAAGTTGAGAAAGGATACAGTATCACCGGATAACGGGTATATAGTATATAGCATAGTTTAAGCATTTAAAATCTCCGTGTTTATTTCCGGAGTCCGACAAAGACACTCACAGCCTCAGTATGGATTAGACAACAATCTAAAAAGCAGAAAAAAGGAAATGTTTTTGAAGCTTACACCAGTATACACTGTTGGGATATTTTTAAATCTTCATATATATTTCTGTCTGAGTAAGACAATCCAGACTCTCCGCAAGAGGAAACGAGATGGATAAAAGTACAGACATAAAGTCGAGTGATTGCGGAAATTTAGGAATTACTAATCAGGGGAAAATCTCCCGGGAGAATTCTCAGAGGTGATGCTGACCCTCAATTACTTTGTGTGTGGAGACAGAGAAAACAGTTCTTTGTGAAGAAAGGGTTGCTGTATCCCAGTACCGTTGATCCCATCACCGTTACTCATCTCCATCAAATTTTGATCACAGGGAGAGATATAGACATGGTGCCTCACTGTCACACGTCTGTGAGTAGGAAAACTGTGAAAGCTGATGATAAACAACCACTGCATCTCATTGTGAGTCGACATCCATAAGAAATGGAAGCCATTGATCATCTGAAGCTAGAGCCCGGCCAGCAGGACAGGGCATAGCTACGTCTTAACCATCATCTATCAGTCCACCAAATTTGTAGTGGCAGACCCAGGGAAGGATTTGACAGCCCAGACTACACAGCGGAGGAGCAGGGAGAGGTAAAAATTGAAAATGCTGGGGCCCTGCCCAAGCAAGGGGGGCCCACTCGTGGGCGTCGGTACTGGCACTGGGCCTCTCATAGTACGCCGGTGTGTCTGACAGCGGGTGCGCACCCCCACCATCAGAGACACTCGATTGCACTATGAGGGACCCTGTGCCAGTGCCGGCACCCAAGAGTCAGCCCACCCACCTGTCCAGGGCAATGGCACTCGCACGGTTGAGTGCGCTAGGTGGTGACCCCGGCCATGGGGGGAGGTAGCCCAGTTAGGGAGGTTTAAAAAGTGGCATATGTTGATGTTGGACATTCAGCAGCTGCAAATGGAGTAATTGGAGAAGTCCGAGGAAGAGGAGGACAAAAGCGAGCCATTTTTCTTGCAACCTATGTGTCATGAGGGGAAGGTGGGACAAAATCCTTTGAAACCCATGCATGGTTCATTTTAATGAAGGTTAGATCATCAACATTTTGGGTCGGCAGACGGATCCTTTTTTCTGTCCGGATTGAGCCAGCAGCACTGAAGACTCTTTCCGATAGCACACTAGCAGCAGGGCAAGAGAGCTCCTATAAGGCATATTGTGCCATTTCAGGCCAGGTGTCCAGTTTAGAGGCCCAAATAGTCAAAGGGGAATGATCTGTGATGGAGAACATCGATATGGGACGAGATGTAGTTTGCAACCATAGTTGACAACTGCTGTCTCCTGTCACTTTTAATCGATGTAGTATTACCAGTCGTGTAAGCGGGACTTGAAAAATCAGTCCACAACATGGTCATGAAACCCCTGTCTCCAACGCCACTTCTGATGTGTGCACCACGAACACCTCTTCCATGTTGCCCCCTACAGCTCATTGGAGAACCATCACCGCTGCTGTGTGCTGGGAATGCCTCAAGCAAATGGTTTACCAGAGTTGCTTGTTTGTAAGCCAATATTAGGTCAAGGTTCTCCTGTGGCATGATGTTTTGGAATTTGCCTTTATAGCGTAGATCCAGGATGCTGGCCAACCAGTAGTCATCATCGTTCATCATTTTGGCAATGCGGGGGTCCCTTTTTAGTATCTGCAAGGCATAATATGAGATTTGGGCCAATGTTCCAGGTGTCAATGGTGCACTGCGAGTGCTGGGATGAGGAGCACTTTCTGACAAATCGACATCCCTCCAGTGACGCACAAACCCTGTACCAGACCTTGCCACGCCAACATTTTCTCTTGCCCCACGAGAAGCATCCTCCTCTCCTAAGTAATCATCCCCATCATCATCCTCTTCCTCCACCTCGTCCAGGAGAGGTCCCGGAGCAGACAATGGCTGACTGTCATCAAGGCTTTCCTCCTCCTCTTTCTCTTCCTCCTCGGCTGCAGACGCCTGCCCCTTAATGTGCGTCAAAGTTTGCATCAAATAACTAATGCGTTTTTTTGTTTTTTACTTCTCAATTCTTCACTTTATTTCCATATATTTTTTCACATTTTATTCAAATTAATAAATTAAAAAACTCCCACAATTATGTGCGCACATATATATATTTTTTTCTTTATAACAGTGGTTCTTTAATTAAACCCCTTTTTGCGTTTTTTCCTTGATGTATAGTCAATGGGTTAACTTGATTCTCGGCATAAAGTTTTTATCTTCTTTTATTAATTTGTGTCATGTTCCCATTGTTCTTTTTATAATAATATTAATCTTATGGATTTTCATTAATTTTTCCTATTATATCATTTTTTGTCTTGAATGGTGAGTGATACGATTTTTTGTGGGGCTATTTTTTTGTATGCATTTTCTGCCCATCGAGTTGTGCCACTGATTTCCTTTGGAATTGAAGGTAATACAAAAACTTGGACACCTTAACTATTTATATTTTTTATTATTTTTTTCATGATCCTTTTATTAATATTTTATGATTCTTATACATATTTTTAATTATCTTTTTTCATATATATACACATTTTAAAGACATATCTTATTTCGGTTATTCTGGTGATCATATGGAGTTACATTTAGTTTTTTCTTTCTTTGATCCTGGCACTCTCCCTGGTGTGGTGGTGTGTTTCTTGGACTGCGGTCCTTTCGTTTTTTTCCCACGATGTTGGTTCATTTCTCTTTTTTTCCTTTTTCTTCTTTTTCTCTTTTCATTTTCTTTTAATTTTCATCTGTGAAATAAAATAAATGTACAATTGATTTTATTAATTATAGATGAGTTAACTTTTAGGACCTTTCTATGACACTTGAAATATTCTGATCTTTGACCTTTGTGGCGCATCACATGTCTTTCATGGCGCCAAATTTAAATCCTGCATGTATAAATGTGGAGACTGCTCTCTGTATTCATGTGTCAATCCCTGAAGAAGAAGTGTTATGCTTCGAAACGCGTAGGGATTAAAGGGTTAACTTTTTAACCTTGTGTGGTTATGGAATTTGTCTGGCAGCACACCTAAAGTCCATGAATTTATCCCTAAGAATCAAAGTTTGCATGAGCAGACGCATACGTGGGATGCTCATGCTTATGATGGCGTCGTCTGCGCTTACCAGTCATGTGCATTCCTCAAAACACTGAAGGACTTTACAGAGGTCTTTCAGCTTCAACCACTGCACACCCGACAACTCCATGTCTTCCCTCAAAGTGCCTGGCCGTATATCCTCCTACAAATGCATTACAGCCTGCATCTGTTCGCACAGCCTCTCAACCATGTGCAGGGTGGAGTTCCACCTTTTTGCAACGTCGATAATTAGGCGATGCTTGGGAAGTTGGAGCAATCGCTGCAGCTTCTGCTTATGACTGGAGTGTACGGGCGACCGGCAGATATGTGAGCACAGACTTCGGACCTTCTGGAGCAGGCCTGTTAACTCCGGATAATTATTGATGAAGCACTGCACCACCAGATTCAAGGTGTGAGCCAGGCAAGGTATGTGTCGGAGTTTTGAAAGAGCTATGGCTGCCACGAAAATTTGTCCGTTATCACTAACTACCTTGCCTGCCTCAAGATGTAGACTGCCCAGCCATGACTCAGTTTGTCACTGCAAGTAGTCGGCCAGTACCTCCGCGGTGTGTCTGTTGTCGCCCAAACACATCATCTTCAACACAGCCTGCTGACGCTTACCACTAGCTGTTCGATAGCGGGACACCGATTGTGCAACACTGGCATCTGCGGATGGAGTGCGCGTGCGACTGCGCTCTGTGGACGAGCTTTCACTTCTGGAGGAGGAGGAGGGTCGAATGCCTACAGCCAACTGTTTCCTATACCGTGGGCTCGTCAGCACTGTCCAACCGCCGCTGTCCCTTGTGGACCCTGCATCCACCACATTAACCCAGTGCGCATTGATGGACACATAACGGCCCTGGCCATGCCTACAGGACCATGCATCTGTTGTGAGGTGCACCTTTCCACTCACTGATTGCTTGAGTGCATGGACAATGCGGTCTTTCACATGAAGGTGGAGGGCTGGGATGGCTTTGCGAGAAAAGAAGTGCCGACTGGGTAGGTCATAGCGTGGTACTGCATAGGCCATGAGTTTGCGGAAAGCTTCACTTTAAACCAACCGGTAGGGCATCATCTCTAACGAGATTAGTTTGGCAATGTGGGCGGTCAAACCCAGTGTACACAGATGAGAGGATGAGTACTTTCTTGTCCTACTCATAGTCTCTGGTAGGGTGAGCTGGACTTGAGAGCTGCATATGGTGGAACTAGCGGTGGACATGGCGGACTGAGAGAGGGTTGATGATAGTGATGGAGTTGGTGTTCTTTCTGATGGCCTAGATTCAGTCTTTCGTAGCAATAACATTGTGATTCCCTGACTGCTTTGGCCTTGCGACGACACCTCAACATTTGCTGCTGGTGGTGTGTTAACCAGTGGGCTTACAGTGGGGGAAATGATGTAGCGTTGCTGACTACCTTCATTGGGAGCAGTTGCACATGTGGTAAGTGAGGTTTGGTAGTCCATCCACGCTTGCAAGTGCATGGTGGTTAAATGTCTAAGCATGCAACTGGTATTCAAATTTCTCAGATTTTTTCCTCGGCTAAAGGTCTTTGTGCACTTCTTACAGATAACCTTTGCCTGATCATTAGGATTTTGTTCAAAAAAGTGCCACACTGCACTCTTCCTATTATGGAAGACATTTTGAGGCCTTGCACGCTGTGCTAATTTGACCGTCTGGCCTAGCTGTCCTGCAACTCTTTTGGTTTTTGTAACACGTTTTTGGACTGCTACGGTCATGCCAGATAACAGCTGTTGCAATGTCGTTGCCTGCTGCGGATCCTCTTCCTCCTCTTCTGAGCTATTGGCAGCGGCACCATCTTCCCCAAATGGATGCCAATCTGGGTCAACAACTGGATCATCCATCACTTCCTCTTCAATGTCATGTGCACCTTCCTCTGTGTCACCATGTAAGGTGGTATAGTATGTGGGAAGGGGCACCCGAGTTTCATCAGGGTCAGATTCTGGCTCAGTACACAGCGAGGACAATGTAGTGCTCTGAGTGAATGTACCAGCAGATAAATCTAGCAGTGGCTGTGCATCAGTGCACTCCATGTCAGATTCTTCTTGGACTGGGTAATTCACGATTTGACTTGATAACCCAGGCATGGTATGTGAAACGAGCTCCATTGAGTAATCAGTAGGGTGGCCTGCCGCATCCTTTACTTTTGGTAGGGATGAAGGACACAAGGAAAGGTGTGGTTCCTGACCATGAGCCTCCAATGACGACTCAGTGCTTTTATTTTTTGAAAGTTCAAAAGAGGAGGCGATAGAGCTGGAGGCTGTGTCAGCAATGTAAGCCAAAAATTGTTCCTGAAGCTCCGGCTTTAAAAGCGGTTTACCTACTCCCAGAAAAGGGAGCATTCAAGGCCTTCTGGAGCCAGACGATGACGCAGGCTCAACACCTCCTGCATTAGGTGCTATTGTGCTTTTGCCACTACCAGCAGATCCACCACCAACACCATCATTACCAGCTGGCAACCCCCGCCCACTTCCATGGCCTCTTCCAACACACTTCCTCATTTTTGGGAAAATGTACCCAAAATACCACCAGCAATATAGTACTGTAAAACAAGGTACAAGGTGTATATAGTATTGGGGAGAAGTTCAATCTCCCTACAGACTTGAGGACACTGAACTAATATCTCAGGCCCAGTGTAGATTGCACCTCAATATATCAGGCTGAAATTGGATGGTGTATAAAATGTCTATATAGGACTGGGGAGAATTTGAATCTCCCTACAGACTTGAGGACACTGAACTATTAGCTCAGGCCCAGTGTAGATTACACCTCAATTTAACAGGCTGAAATTGGATGGTGTAAAAAATGTCTATATAGGACTGGGGAGAATTTTTATCTCCCTACAGACTTGAGGACACTGAACTATTATCTCATGCCCAGTGTAGATTACACCTCAATATAACAGGCTGAAATTGGATGATGTATAAAATGTCTATATAGGACTGGGGAGAATTTGAATCTCCCTAGAGATTTAGCAAGCTGACAATGATGCTCTCAGTCCCAAGTATGGCAGCAGGCAGCCTAATAAGCAGAACTTGCACACAAAAGTTTGGAAAAATGAACGCTTGGTAACTGGGCATAAAAGAGGATGAAAAGTATTTTTGCTTTTAAAAAAGCAGTTTGCACAGCAGTGTGAAAACAGCAATGCAGCTATCAGAGAGCCTTATAAGGCAGCCTAATAACCAACAGAGCTGATGCACCAAAATATAGCCTCCCCTTGAACTGCACACTAACTGGTTTGTTGTACAGGCAAAATCGCTAGCAGCAGAAGCAGTTTTTTGTATCTTCTTCCCTGCTTAACGCTCTCCCTACAGAATCAGCAGCAGCGGCAGCTCTCCCTATTCTGAGATCAGCAGAAGTAAGATGGCGGTCGGCGTGCACGCCCTTTTATAGCCCCTGTGAAGCCACACAAAGCAAGCCAATCACTTGCATGCACTTCTCAAAGATGGTGGTGACCGCTGCCTATGTCATCGCGTTGCCCACAGTGTGTGTCCTCCATCATTGGCTGAAAAAGGGTGCTGGAAGCATCTTTTGAAACGCGACTTTGGCACTCTGGTCACTGACCTCGTGGCCGACCTCATGCTATGGTCGGGTTTCATTTCATGAAACCCGACTTTTGCGAAAGTCGGCGACTTTTGAAATTGACCGACCCGCTTCGCTCAACTCTAGGTATCAGTGTACTGAGGATAAATTGTACCACAAATTTTTGGGTCCTTTTTGTCCCGTTATGCTTGTGAAAATAAAAGAAAGTGACTAAAAGAACATTTTTGAGGGGAAAATGTGATTTTTTATTTTCAACATTATAAACTTCTGTGAAGCACGTAGGAGTGCAATGTGGTCACAAATAATGATGGGTGAATCCATGGATGTTCGGGTCCACGGGTTCGGACGAACATTTAAAAAAGTTTGGTTTGGGTACCAGAACAATACCCAAACTCAAACCCGAACGTTTCTTGTATAATACGCTGTAATCTCTGTGATAGCATGGAAAACATGGGCTCAGATTCCGCAAGTCAGAGATCTATAGTTCCCATACTTATACAGATGACAGTGTGTGAGCCAATTGTCACCGTTGAGAAAATGGAAAACAGTCTTGGGAGCGCAGGAAAGAGACTCAGACAAGAGATGCGTTTAAACCACAACACATTTCGACGGAAGATCCGTCTTCATCAGGTGGAAGATCTTCTGTCGAAACGCATTGTGGTTTAAACCCATCTCTTGTCTGAGTCTCTATCCTGCGCTCTCAAGACCGTTTTCCATTTTCTCATTGCGTCCATCCTCCATTGGAGGTTTTCAGCTGGAGCTGCGGATGCTTCCTAAGCGCTCCTTTATGACCGCTTATCACTGACTCTTAACTGTCACCGTTGGTCATAGGTGTTAGTTGATGAGAGAGTAAAACTCTCATGAGCATACATGTGCTATCGCTGATAGCAGTGAGAGCAGATGAGGCTAATGAGAGTATTCTCAAGCCAGCACCTCTGCTATAAATAAATAAAGAATAAAAAAATGACATGAGGTCTCTTCGATTTTTGATTGCCAGCACAGTCAAACCCGACAGTTGCGGACTCAAACCTCAACTGTCAGCTTTATAATGGCTAGTTATCAAGAATAGAGGGGTCCCACGCTGTTTTTGATAACCAGCCAATCTAAAGCAGACAGCTGTGGGATGGTATTCTCAGACTTGTAATGAACCATGGATATTGGCCCCCAGCCTAAAAATAGCAGCTTGAAGCTACTCCAGAAAAGGTGCATCTGTTAGATGTGCCAATTCTGGTGCTTTGCCCAGCTCTTCCCACTTGCCCTGTGGTGGTATCAAGTGGGGTAATAGGTTTGGGGAGGATGTCAGCTGTTTTATGGCTGCCAACATCAAGCCCAGGGGTTAGAAAGGAGAGGCGTCTGTAAGACACCCAATTACTAACCCCATAGTTAGACTGTAAAAAAACAGCCAAAAATAAGCCCTTTATTTGAAATAAAAATAAAAAAGCAAAATTATACTCGCCTTTATACCTAATCCACTGAAGCCAATGTCCCTTGTAAAAAAACAAAAAAATAAACAACTACATTCCTTACCTGTCCAATAGGAAGATAATCCTCCAATGCCATTGTAAGGAGGAAGACCAGGCTGCAGGTGCCTGCATCATGCTTGATTCGGAACTGCTGAGGGAACAGGACAGGCCCCATGATCAAGAAAGAGGGTGTGTGGCTAAGTCAGGCAGTGAGGAGAAAGGAGAAAGCGTGTGAAGAAAGGGTCAGCTCCCAGCCAGCAATTCAGCAGAACTTGAGCGGGTGCTCCGGTGAGACAGTGTGTGTGAAGAAGCAGGCATTTGATGCAACACAAAAACACAGAGAAAAAAGGTAAAATGGATATTATTTCTAGAGATGAGCGAGCACTAAAATGCTTGGATGTTCGTTACTTGAGCTCAAATGCTCACTTCGAGTAGTGAGTATAATGGGAGTCAATGGAAATGCTGGCATTTTTCCGCTGACCCTACAAAGAGGTCTCGGGGGAAGTGAAATGTTGAAATGGATGGAAAAAGTGCTGAATGGAAGGAGAACGGGATGGGGAAGAACCTGACTCTCAGATCATTGCTGAGAGTGATAGCGTCACTCTTTTACTTCATTTTAAGGACTGACAAAACAACGTTCAAAATCGAAAAGAAACTGTAGCTTACAGAAAAAAATGGAAAGAAACATTCATTCCCATATAACTACTTTTATATTAAGCAAAATGTAAAATATTTTTAAATAAATAATAATTTAAGTAAACTAAAATTGAAATTTTTAGCAAAAAACTGGAAATTTCAGTGTTATTTATGAAGGAAGCAAGAACTTCAAAAAATGTGATGGAAGCAGGACTGAGATTCACCCTGTATTAGACATAAAGGTGGGTCTCATATGCATTCTGTTCAAATAGTCATGTACTGGTTCTCATAGATTCATAACGGCTATGCACTAAATGCAAAACCTCCCAAAAATTACAAGCAAGGTCATACATTCAACTAGAGTTGACCGACTTTGGTTGGATCAGGTTTCATGAAACAAAATTTGTTTCAGATGAAACTGGTCCGACTAGGGCAAAAAAAGTCAGAGTTTCATCCGAAACCCGACCCCAATGCAAGTCAATGGGAAATAAAAGTTGACATTGAGTGGATGACACCACTGGACACTGTAAAAGGAGGCTGGTGCTTGGCATCATTGTTTCTCTTCTGTTAACTATGGTTATCTCTAAAGAAACACGTACAGTCATCATTGAACTGCACAAAAATGGCCTAACAGGGAAGAGTATCGCAGCTAGAAAGATTGCATCTCAGTCAACAATCTATCGCATCATCAAGAACTTAAAGGAGAGAGGTTCCCTTGTTGCCAAAAAGGCTCCAGGGCGCCCAAGAAAGACCAGCAAGCGCCAGGACCGTCTCTTAAAAGTGTTTCAGCTGCGGGATTGGGCTACCAGCAGTGCAGAGCTTGCTCAGGAATGGCAGCAGGCAGGTGTGAGTGCATCTGCACGCACTGTGAGGCGGAGACTCTTGGAGCAAGGCCTGTTCTCAAGGAGGACAGCAAAGAAGCCACTTCTCTCCAGGAAAAACATCATGGACAGACTGATATTCTGCAAGAGGTACAGGTAGTGGACTGCTGAGGACTGGGGTAAAGTCATTTTCTCTGATTAATCCCCTTTTCGATTGTTTGGGACATCTGGAAAACGGCTTATTCAGAGAAGACCAGGTGAGAGCTACCACCAGTCTTGTCTCATGCCAACTGTCAAGCATCCTGAAACCATTCATGTGTGGGTTTGCTTCTCAGCCAAGGGAATGGGCTCTCTCTCAGTCTTGCCTAAAAACACAGCCATGAATAAAGAATGGTACCAGAATGTCCTCCAAGAGCAACTTCTCCCAACCATCCAAGAGCAGTTTGGCGATCAACAATGCCTTTTTCAACATGATGGAGCACCTTGCCATAAAGCAAAGGTGATAACTAAATGGCTCAGGGAATAAAACAAAGAGATTTTGGGACCATGGCCTGGAAACTCCCCAGATCGTAATCCCATTGAGAACTTGTGGTCAATCATCAAGAGACGGGTGGACAAACAAAAACCTTCAAATTCAGACAAAATAAAAGCATTGATTTTGCAAGAATGGACTGCTATCAGTCAGGATTTGATCCAGAAGTTGATTGAGAGCATGCCAGGGAGAATTGCTGAGGTCCTGAAGAAGAAGGGTCAACACTGCAAATATTGACTTGCTGCATTAACTCATTCTAACTGTCAATATA
Organism: Dendrobates tinctorius; assembly: GCF_039654945.1. Lineage (NCBI taxonomy): Eukaryota > Metazoa > Chordata > Amphibia > Anura > Dendrobatidae > Dendrobates > Dendrobates tinctorius. The sequence goes on from NW_027361672.1 coordinate 19,538,388, forward strand.
ACCTTTTGCTACTCATAATATGATTGCAATTATATTTCTGTATGTGATAAAAACATCTGACAAACACACATAAAAACCAGAGGCCAGCAGATCATGTGAAAATATAATATTTGTGTCATTCTCAAAACTTTTGGCCATGACTGTACATTCAACCTTGAAGGCACCAACTGTAGTGCTCCATTTAAATATTGTAAGCAAAGTATAGTTGTGGTACTCCTCCACTCATAAAATGTCTGCACAGTACAAAGCCTACCAAAAAAAACAAGCAAGGTCATCTGTACACCCTTGAAAAATTAAAGTGTACACCTGTTGCAGTCCATTTTTTTAAACCAGCAAAATGTCACACAAAGCAGGTCCTACAGTATGTATAAGAGCCAATTTTTTGAACAAAAATATTTTGTGAACTGTACCAAGCCAAGTGGTTTTTAAAAATTTTAAGTCACTGTAGTTTTACATAAAGCACATTAAACTATATGCATGAATTATTGAATTCATAAAAAATTTTGGTAGGTTATTTTTAGAGTTTAATACACAGCAAAATGTAGCATGAACCATATCAAAGTGTATACATGAATCATTGAATCCATAAATATTTTAGAAGGTTTTTTGTAAGTTAATATACCAGCGAAATGTAACCAGAACCACATTACAGTGTTTAAATGAATCCTTGAATCCACAACAAGTTTTTGAAGGTGTTTTTAGAGGTTACTATACCAGCAAAATGTAAAAGAACCATGTTACAGTGTATGGATGAATCATTGAATCCATGAACTTTTTTAAAAAAAAATTTCAACGGGTTATACTGTATGGATAACTAATTAATTCATTAAAATGTTTTAAATTTTTTTCTACAGTTTTATGCTACACTTTAATGTAACAGAAAGTACATAAAACTGTATGGAAGAGTATTTGAATCCAGACAAATTTCTTCCTCTTTTTTGCAGTGTTGTTTATACCTATATATACCATCAAAATGTACCCAAGTATACATAATATTGTATGGATCATCAATATAATAATAAAAAAGTGATAACTTGTTTTGAGGGTTATATACCACGACATGTACCCAAGAACATATAACAATCTATGGATAAGAAATATAATATCTAATACATTTTGAACAAATATTTAGAGGGTTAGATACCACAGAAATGTATCCAAATAGATGTAATACTCTATGGATGAGTAATATGATACCGATATATTTTTGAACAATTTTTCGGAGGCTTATATACCACTGAAATCTAGCCAAAAAAATGTAAAATTCTCTGTATGAGCAAAATAATACAGATAAATCTTTGAATAACTGTTTTGAAGGTTCGATACCACCAAAATTCACCCAAGAAGTAATTCTCTATGGATGAGCAATGTAATACCAATACATTTTTGAACAATTTTTTGGAGGGTTACATACCACTAAAATGTACCCAAGAATACATAAAACCCTTTGGATGATCAATATAATATCGATAAATTTTGTAATTTATGGGGGATTATATACCACCAAAATGTACTCAAGAACCCGTAATACTGTACAGATGGGAAATATAATACCAATAAAGTTTTGAACAACTTTTGGAGGGTTTGGTACCATTGAAAGTTTGCAACAACACGTAATACTGTGTGGATGAGCAATATAATACATTTTGGAACAAAATTTTTTGAAAGTTAGATACCACCGAAATGTACCCAAGAACTCATAATACTCTATGGGTGAGCAATATAATACTCATAAATTTTTGATCAAGTTTTTGGAGTTATATACCAACAACATGTACCCCAGAACACATCATAATCTAAGGATGAGTAATTGAATCCACATACATTTTTTAGTGTTTATTCGGAGGGATAGATATCAAAGAATATTCACCGAAATCATCGGTGTGAAATTTAACCAAGCCAAATTTTTTTAATGCTTTTTTGGAGTTTTACATACTACTGTAATGTACCAATAACTGTGTTAAACTGAATGAATGATTAATTGAAGCCAAAAATAAATTTGGAACTTAAATACTGTATTTTTAAAGTATGGTTCATGTACTTCTACACGCATAAAGAATTTACATAAAGTGCAGAGCCAGGAAAAAATTGTAAGGATGGTCATCCAGAGACCCGTCAAAGACAGCAACTGGCAGGCCACATTAAAATATTTTTAAAGTGTAGTTGCTGTACTTCGACACTCATAAAAGCTTTGCACAAAGTTGAAAGACATTAAAAATGTATAAGGTGGGTAATACAATAGTCTTCATCAGGTGTTCTCTTCTTCTTCTACTTCCTCAAGAAACTGGAGAGACTGCTTCCACCTGCTTCCTAGAGCATGATTCCAAGGTATTTGGGCTGTAAGTGATCTTGCTTCTGGTAGTGACAGAGCCACCGACATATAGAAATGGGTAACAGCCCCCTGTGTCATCTACATCATTGGCTGCTCTGGTATAGGAGATGGGGAACCCCAAGGACTAGAGTTGAGCGAAACGGGTCGAAAAATTTCAAAAGTCGCCGACTTTTGTCAAAGTCGGGTTTCATGAAACGAAACCCGACCCTAGGATGAGGTCGGCCACGAGGTCGGCGACTTACGCGCCAAAGTCGCGTTTCAAAAGTTTGTTTTGCGCTCTTTTACAGCCAATCAGGATCCACGGACACTGTGGGCAACGTGATGACATAGGCAGGGGTCACCACCATCTTTCAGAAGGGCATGCAAGTGATTGGCTTGCTTTGGTGGGCATCACAGGGGGTATAAAAGGGCGTGCACGCCGACCGCCATCTTACTTCTGCCGATCTCAGTATAGGGAGAGGTTGCTGCTGATTCTGTAGGGAGAGCGTTAGGCAGGGAAGAAGACAAAAAAACTGCTTCTGCTGCTAGCGATTTGGCCTGCACAACGCACAAGTCACTGTGTGTGCAGTGCAAGGGGAGGCTATATTGTGGTGTATCAGTGGTGTTGGTTGTTGAGCTGCCTTTTAAGGCTTCCTGACAGGCTGGCATTGCTGTTTACCCACTGCTCCGCAAACTGCTTTTTTAAAAGCAATCCCAATTTTTTTTTTTGTCCTGCTGAGAAGAAAAAAAAACTGCTTCTGCTGCTAGCAATTTGGCCTGCACAACACACAAGTCACTGTGTGTGCAGTGCAAGGGGAGGCTATATTGTGGTGTATCAGTGGTGTTGGTTGTTGGGCTGCCTTTTAAGGCTTCCTGACAGGCTGGCAATGCTGTTTACCCACTGCTCCGCAAACTGCTTTTTTAAAAGCAATCCAATCTCCCTTATCCTGTAGTCACTTTGGTCACAGCTGTGCCATCGAGCCTGTCACATAGCGCTCAGATATTCATTGGGCCTCACACAATCCACAAGTGTCCAGTGTCCAAAAGTGTGTGCAGAGATTCAAAATCTCCCTTATCCTCTCGTCACTTTGGTCACAGCTGTGCCATCGAGCCTGTCACATAGCGCTCAGATATTCATTGGGCCTCACACAATCCAAAAGTGTCCAGTGTCCAAAAGTGTGTGCAGAGATTCAAAATCTCCCTTATCCTGTAGTCACTTTGGTCACAGCTGTGCCATCGAGCCTGTCACATAGCGCTCAGATATTCATTGGGCCTCACACAATCCACAAGTGTCCAGTGTCCAAAAGTGTGTGCAGAGCTTCAAAATCTCCCTTATCCTCTCGTCACTTTGGTCACAGCTGTGCCATCGAGCCTGTCACATAGCGCTCAGATATTCATTGGGCCTCACACAATCCAAAAGTGTCCAGTGTCCACAAGTATCTGCAGAAATTCAAAATCTCCCCTGTCCTATAGACACCTTGTACCTTGTTTTACATTACTATATAGTTTGTTGGATTTTGTCTACATTTCTGCCAAAAATGAGGAAGGCTGGTGGAAGAGGCCATGGAATTGGGCGGGGGTTGGCAGCTGGTAATGATGGTGTTGGTGGTTGATCTGATGGTAGTGGCAAGAACAAAATAGGACCGAATGCAGGAGGTGTTGAGCCTGCGTCATCGTCTGGCTACATAAGGCCTCGAACGCTTAGTTTTCTAGGAGTTGGCAAACCGCTTTTAAAGCCAGAGCATCAGGAAAAAGTTTTGTCTTACATTGCTGACTCAGCCTCCGGGCCTATCGCCTCCTCTTCTTCAGTTGTAAAAAGTAAAAGCACTGAGTCGTCATTGGAGGCTCATGTTCATGAACCACACCTTTCCTTGTGTCCTTCACCCCAACCAAGATTGAAGGATGACGCAGGCCATACTACTGATTACTCCATGGAGCTGTTTTCACATACCATGCCTGGATTATCAAGTCAAATGGTGAATTACCCAGGCCAAGATGAATCTGACATGGAGTGCACTGATGCACAGCCGCTGATGGATAATTCTGCTGGTACATTCACTCAGAGCACTACATTGTCCTCGCAGTGTACAGAGCCAGATTCTGACCCTGATGAGACTCAGGTGCCCCTTCCCGCACACTATACCACCATACACGGTGACACAGAGGAAGGTGCACATGACATTGAAGAGGAGGTGATGGATGACCCAGTTGTTGACCCAGATTGGCATCCATTGGGGGAAGAGGGTGCTGCTTCCAATAGCTCAGATGAGGAGCATCCACAGCAGACATCGACATCGCAACAGCTGTTATCTGGCAGGCCCGTAGCACTCCAAAGACAGGTTCCAAACATCAAAAGAGTTGCTGGACAGCTTGTCCAGAGGGTCAAAAGATCACAGCGTGCTAGGCCGCAAAATGTCTGCCAAAGTAGGAAGAGTGCAGTGTGGCACTTTTTTGAACAAAATCCTCATGATCAGGCCAAGGTTATCTGTAAGAAGTGCGCAAAGACCTTTAGCTGAGGGAAAAATCTGAAAAATTTGAATACCAGTTGCATGCTTAGACATTTAACCAGCATGCACTTGCAAGCATGGACACAACACCAAACCTCAAGTGCCACATGTGCAACTGATCACAACAAAGGTAGTCAGCAACGCTACATTGTTGCCCCCACTGTAAGCCCACCGGTTATCACAGCAGCAAATGTTGAGGTGTCGTTGCAAGGCCACAGCAGTCAGGGAATCCCACTGTTATATCAACGAAAGACTGATTCTAGGCCATCAGAAAGAACACCAACTCCATCACCATCATCAACCCTCTCTCAGTCCGCCCTGTCCACCGCTACTTCCACCATATGCAGCTCTCAAGTCCAGCTCACCCTCACAGACACTATGAGTAGGTCAAGAAAGTACTCAGTCTCTCATCCGCGTACACTGGGTTTGAACGCCCACATTGCCAAACTAATCTCGTTTGAGATGATGCCCTTTCGGTTGGTGGAAAGCACAGCTTTCCGCGAACTCATGGCCTATGCAGTACCACGCTATGACCTACCCAGTCGCCACTTCTTCTCTCGCAAAGCCATCCCAGCCCTCCACCATCATGTGAAAGACAGCATTGTCCATGCACTCAAGCAGTCAGTGAGCGGAAAGGTGCACCTCACAACTGATGCATGGTCCAGTCGGCATGGCCAGGGCCGTTACGTGTCCATCACTGCACACTGGGTTAATGTGGTGGATGCAGGGTCCACAGGGGACAGTGGTGGGACAGTGCTGCCTAGCCCACGCTATAGGTAACAGTTGGCTGTAGGCGTTCGACCCTCCTCCTCCTCCTCCAGAAGCGAAAGCTCGTCCACAGAGCGCAGTCGTACGAGCACTCCATCTGCAGCTGCCACTGTTGCACACGATGTGTCCCCCTATCGAGCAGCTAGTGGAAAGCGTCAGCAGGATGTGTTGCAGATGATGTGTTTGGGCAACAGACACACCGCCGAGGTGCTGGCCGAGTACTTGAAGCGACAAACTGAGTCATGGCTGGGCAGTGTACATCTTGAGGCAGGCAAGGTAGTTAGTGATAACGGCCGTAATTTTGTGGCAGCCATAGCCCTTTCAAAACTCAGCCACATACCTTGCTTGGCTCACACCTTGAACCTGGTGGTGCAGTGCTTCCTCAAATATTATCCGGAGTTAACAGCCCTGCTCCAGAAGGTGCGAAGACTGTGCGCGCACATCCGCCGGTTGCCTGTACACTCCGTTCGTATGCAGAAGCTGCAGCGATTGCTCCACCTTCCCATCCACCGCCTCATTATCGACATTGCAACAAGGTGGAACTCCACCCTGCACATGGTGGAGCGGCTGTGCGAGCAGAGGCAGGCCATAATGCATTTGTGGGAGGATACACGGCCAGGCACTTTGAGAGCAGACATGGAGTTGACAGGTGTGCAGTGGTCGAAGCTGAAAGACCTCTGTAAAGTCCTTCAGTGTTTTGAGGAATGCACACGGCTGGTAAGCGCAGACGACGCCATCCTAAGCATGAGCATCTCACTTATGCGTCTGCTCATGTAAACTTTGACGCACCTTAAGGAGCAGGCGTCTGCAGCCAATGTTGATGAGGAGGAAGAGGAGGAGGGAATCCTTGATGACATTCAGCCATTGTCTGCTCAGGGACCTCTCCTGGACGAGGTGGAGGAAGAAGAGGAGGAGGAGGAGGATGATGGGGATGATTACTTAGGGGAGGAGGATGCATCTCGTGGGGCAAGTGAAAATGTTGGCGTGGCAAGGTCTGGTACAGGGTTTGTGCGTGACTGGAGGGATGTGGATTTGCCAGAAAGTGCTCCTCCAACCAGCACTCGCAGTGCATCATTGACACCGGGAACATTGGCCCACATGTCAGATTATGCCTTGCAGATCCTAAAAAGGGACCCCCGCATTGCCAAAATGATGAACGATGACGACTACTGGTTGGCCAGCATCCTGGATCCACGCTATAAAGGCAAATTACAAAACATCATGCCACAAGAGAACCTTGACCTAATATTGGCTAATAAACAAGCAACTCTGGTAAATCGGTTGCTTGAGGCATTCCCAGCACACAGCAGCGGTGATGGTTCTCACACGAGCCGTACGGGCCGGGGGCAGCTTGGCAGAGGTGTTCGTGGTGCACATAGCAGAAGTGGCATTGGAGACAGGGATTTCATGACAATGTTGTGGACTGATTTTTCAAATACCGCTCACACAACTGGTAATACTGCATCGATGGAAAGTGACAGGAGACAGCAGTTGTCAACTATGGTTACAAACTACTTTTCCTCCCATATCGATGTTCTCCCACACAGGTCATTCCCCTTTGACTATTGGGCCGCTAAACTGGACACCTGGCCTGAATTGGCCCAATATGCCTTACAGGAGCTCGCTTGCCCAGCTGCAAGTGTGCTATCGGAAAGAGTCTTCAGTGCAGCTGGATCAGTCCTGACAGAAAAAAGGACCCGTCTGTCAACCCAAAATGTGGATGATCTAACCTTCATTAAAATGAACCACGCATGGGTTTCCAACGATTTTGTCTCACCTTCCCCTGATGAAACATAGGGTGACAGAAAAATGGCTTGCTTTGGTCCACCTCTTCCTGGGACTTCACCTATTTCGCCTTTTGCATCAGCTGAATGTCCAACATCAACATATGCCTGCCACTTTCTAAAACTCCCTAACTGTGCTGCCTCCCCCCCATGGCCGGGGTCACCACCTAGCGCACGACACCGTGCGAGTGCCGTTGCCCTGGACAGGTGGGCGTATGCCGACTCTTGGGCGCGGGCACTGGCACAGGGTCCCTCATAGTGCAATCAAGTGTCTCTGACGGTGGTGGTGCACACCCGCCGTCAGACACACCGCTGTACTATGAGGGGCCCAGTGCCAGTACCGACGCCCACGAGTGGGCCCCCCTTGCTTGGGCAGGACCCCAGCATTTGCAATCTTTACCTCTCCCTGCTCCTCCGCTTTGTAATCTGGGCCGTCAAATCCATACTGTGCCTGACACCGTCTGAGCCTGCCTCCTGAGACATATATTTTGAATGTGTACGCTATCCATACATGTTATCCGGGGATACGGTACCCTTTCTAACCTTTGTGCAATCACGTGCAATCCATACTGGGCCTGACACCGTCTGAGCCTGCCTCCTGATGTATAGACATATATTTTGAATGTGTACGCTATCCATACATGTTATCTGGGGATACGGTACCCTTTCTAACCTTTGTGCAATCACGTGCAATCCATACTGGGCCTAACACCGTCTGAGCCTGCCTCCTGAGACATATATTTTGAATGTGTACGCTATCCATACATGTTATCCGGGGATACGGTACCCTTTCTAACCTTTGTGCAATCACGTGCAATCCATACTGGGCCTGACACCGCCTGAGCCTGCCTCCTGATGTATAGACATATATTTTGAATGTGTACGCTATCCATACATGTTATCTGGGGATACGGTACCCTTTCTAACCTTTGTGCAATCACGTGCAATCCATACTGAGCCTAACACCGTCTGAGCCTGCCTCCTGAGACATATATTTTGAATGTGTACACTATCCATACATGTTATCCGGGGATACGGTACCCTTTCTAACCTTTGTGCAATCACGTGCAATCCATACTGGGCCTAACAACGTCTGAGCCTGCCTCCTGATGTATAGACATATATTTTGAATGTGTACGCTATCCATACATGTTATCTGGGGATACGGTACCCTTTCTCACCTTTGTGCAATCACGTGCAATCCATACTGGGCGTGAGAACGGCTGGCGAGCTGTTAAGCAAGCTACAGCACCTGTGGTTTGCACACGTAAGTTTTTCATTTTTTCAGGAATGACGGTTAGGCCTAATTCCAGAACTGAGGTTGACCTGCACTTACTGGGAAATCATCGTTCGCGGGTAATAATTGTAATCAGTGATCCCCATCACTAATGTTGTTCAGCGGGTTATCTGCACCCGTAAGCGACAAACGCTGGCCTTTTCAGTGTAGCGCACATGCAGCCACGGACATGTAAGGGCATGACACACCAGTTATTGGCCAATCTCATGTGCCAGAGCCTCACGTGTCCCTCTAGTAAGCCGGACTCGGACCGCGGGGCATGACGGAGTCTCGTTCGTTAACGGAATTAAGCTTGCAATGTGTGCATCTGTTCTGTAGCTGGCATGGTTGAGGTTTCCCAGGTGGAGTCGAATTTAACCGTAGGCTCCACTACTGGTGGTGCCCTTCTGGACATTCCTTTAAGGTTCAGCTTTGCAACCATACTGCCCACGTAAAACAAACACTTTGCCTTCATGAACGCTGTTTGGAGGGTCATGACTCGTGGGAATAACGCCGCCCAATCAGTTAACCTGCTAGAGAGATCCTTCGTTGCTCCCAAGCATGACATCACACTCCCTAGGAAGAAGGTAATGCCACTGTGGCGACCGTACTCCTGGGGGCGACACAAGTGCACTGATGCCCAGCCACTGCTCGATGAATCTGCTGGTACATTGACCCAGACCACTACATTCCCCTCGCACGCTACACGACCTGAATCTGACCCTGATGAAACTCAGGTTACCCTTCCCATATACAGTTCCATCTTACACGGTGACAAAGAGGAAGCTGCAGATGAAAGTGCAGGTTCGGCCCACCCGCCATCATACACACCACCGTACTATCATGGGCCCTGTGCCAGTGCCGTCGCCAACGAGTGGGCCCCCCCTGCTTGCCCAGGATCACAGCACTTGCAAAGTTGAAATACTGTGCAGTGAGATGGAAGATGGGGACGACGAGGAATCCAGAGAAGTACAGGGATTCCCTAGCGAGGAGACTTATTTGATTGTTTTCAATGTTGGGACAGCAATTTTTGGGGAGCACTATACTCTGGAGAATGATAGATGGGGCCCACCATACACTGGAACATTCCAAAGGTGGACATCAGACACTGGAGCAGCATTTACAGGGCCCATTATACACTAGAGCATTAGAAATGGGGCCCATTATGTTTGGAGCATTATTTGGGCCCATAAGACAGTGGAGCTTCATCCATGGGGACCAACATATACTGTAGCATTATGTGGAGCTCATCATATACTGTTTCAAACATTATATGGACCAATGATTCTGTATGGAGAAATAGATGGGCCTCGTCATGAGATGTAAAAAGTGAGGTATTTTTCATTGTACTATACCGCTATTTCTCTGCCGTATCGGAGCATGATGAGTTGTGGTATGTGTTAAAGGGGCGATCTTTCGCCCAGGGCACATGAAAACCTGCAGCCAGCCCTCCCCCCCCACAACTTTAGCCAAATAACTCCCATTTTTCAGTGCGTAACTTGTATTATGAAGTTAATTAAGGTTGACAAGCTTAAGTAAGAAGAATTGATGCTTTTGGCATTCAAATGGGCACTGTAGGTGTGTTTCCTGTCCTCCTCTCACTGTCGACTTTTATTCCCCATTGACTTACATTGGGTTTCGTGTTTCGGGACGACCCCGACTTTTCCCTATAATCGGACGATCTTGCTCGACCCGACTTTTGGAAAAGTCGGGTTTCACGAAACGAAACGCGACCCTAAAAAACCAAAAGTCGCTCAACTCTACCAAGGACATTACACTCTTTCTGGGGTGATAGTAACCCTTTCTCAAACCACCTCAAGGAGCTTCTCCCAGGCCCATTCATTCCTCAAGAAGGGTTCGTGCTCTTTTTCTTCTGGGATCACACACACTGCATACAAGCAATAATGCCCCTCCATTGAGGAATGTGACCCTGGTTCCAGCTATCAGCTCTTGCAGCTTTCAAGGCATGTGTTCCATCTTTACTACCTGATGGTTGAATGAGTTATGATCACAGGTCCCAAACTTTCTAATGAACCCCCTTCTCTGCTGATGTTCATAAGTAACGATCACCCCAACTCTCGGTGCCTTGTGGCTAGCGAGCCAAATATCATTTCTCCAGACCTGGTCCTGGCTCGCCTATTTGTCTCTTCCAACCAACCTAGGCCATCAGTCCTCTCACCAGTTCCTGGATTCTGGCTCTCCCATCTGCAGTCTGTAAAAACTCTAGCGGTAAAGGATGTGACCTGGGATGGGGCCTGGGAATTCTGGGTAATTAGCCGGATCTTGACAACAGACTCCTGTCACCACTGCGGTTGAGCCAGCTGCCTCAGGCTTCAATATTCCTACAGTCACTCCCTCAGAAGTGTCAAATAGTGCTGCCATCTTTGTCACCTATTAAGCATGTAACACTGTATGAATTACTAATTGAATACAAAAATTAACACTTTTTTGGAGTGTTGAATACCACAAAAAGGTACCCCAGACCACAGATTAGAATATGACTGAGAAACTTAACTCAGAACATTTTAAAAATGCAATTTTAAAATGATAGCTATCACAGTAAAGTAACCCAGACAATGGAATACTGTATGTGTGAGAAATTTAAACCAAGAAAATTGTTAAATACTTTTTTGAAGTGTTATACTGTATATCACAAAAATGTACCTCAGACCATGAAATACTGTATGGGTGAGTAATTTAACCCAGAAAAAAATGTAAATGCTTTTTTGGAGTGATAGATATCACAGTAATGTACCCCAGACCACAGAATACTTTATGAGTGGGACATTTAACTCAGCAAAATTTTTAATGCTTTTCTCAGTGTTAGCTATCATAAACATGCAAACCAGGCCACTGAATACTCTATGTGAGTAATTTAATCCAAAAAAAAATTTCAACACTTTTTGAAGTGTTAAATAGCACAAAAATTTACCACAAACCACGTAATAATCAATGGAACACACAATATATACAATAGTGCAGGAGAGGGAGGACTGGGAGCTTGCATTGCATCCAAATGGAAAACCACCCTGGGCTGAGTTCATTAATCCACAGATGGGTGCACGAATTCGCTGGTGAGCACAGCAGATATCCAGAAAGAGAAGAAAGTTCGTTCGGCACACCAGCATAAATGAAAAAACTTTATTAGGCTAATATGCCATATTTAAAATGCAGAAAAACACCTGACGCGTTTCTGGTGCACAAATGCACCCTTAGTCATAGGTAAATAAAAACAAAATGCATAGAAAAATATATACAGGTTACAAGCCAATCACAAAGCTTGCAATTAATTACAAAGAGTGGCAACACATAAAAGGAAGAGTGAGTGGTTCCTTGCAATGATACAGATCACTCCAGGATTGAAGTTCCCAAGAAAACAAAAAAAAAATTTAAATAAATAAATCATACAGTCAAACATATAATTAGTCGATATTAGATAGAGCATACTTGAATTTTATAAAACTGGAGAATTTAATTATACATATAAAAAAATTTTTTTCTGCAATAATATAAATGGATATATCTAAAACTAATTAGATTACTCCAAAATTATCTACAATGGAAAATGGCTTTTCAGCACAGAAATAAATGGTTCCATGCGAAGGGTGTGAATGAGTGCCTACGAACAGTGTATAGAATTAGTCAGAATCAGAAGGAATTTTTTACACATCAAAAATAATTTATAGATATGCAGGAATAAATGGTTCCATGTAAGACGTGTGAATGAGTGCCTACAAACAATATCTGGAATAAGAGAAAAAAGTGTTTTTTTTTGCTTTTGGAGTAATCTAATTAGTTTTATATATATCTATTTATATTATTGCAGAAAAAAATTTTTTTTCTATGTATAATTAAATTCTCCAGTTGTATAAAATTCAAGTATGATCTATCTAATATTGACTAATTATATGTTGGACTGTATGATTTATTTATTTAATTTTTTTATTTTTTTTTTCTATTCTTTGGAACTTCAATCCTGGAGTGATCTGTGTCGTTGCAAGGAACCACTCACTCTTCCTTTCATGTGTTGCCACTCTTTGTAATTAATTGCAAGCTTTGTGATTGGTTTGTAACCTGTATATATTTTTCTATGCATTTTGTTTTTATTTACCTATGACTAAGAGTGCCTTTGTGCACCAGAAACGCGTCAGATGTTTTTCTGCATTTTAAATACTGCATAATTGCCTAATAAAGTTTTTTCATTTATGCTGGTTTGCCGACCGAACTTTCTTATCTTTTTACAATATATACAATGTTTTCACAAAAAACAAGCTCAAATGTTATGAATGGCTAACCAAGAAGGATAGCAGGCCCAGGCCAAGTCACAGAAAACTAGAGAGGTTGGAAACTAAGCGGATTGCAGACCCTTGATCCTGTCCACACAACTAGCAGTAGCCGTGGAGCATACCTACGATGATCCTAGACGACTCGGCACTGCCGGAGAGCTATCTAAGCCTAAAGCAAGAAAGGGGAAATCTAAACTGCCCCGGAGCAGACTCCAAAGGAATAGAAAGCCCCCAAACATATATTGTCGGTGAGACAAGATGAAAACACAAACGCAGGCAGAAAAATAGACTGAGCAAATGATGGGGACCACACTGACTAGACAGGACAGAAAAGGAAAGACACTGCCTGCAATCACGCAAAAAACCCTGCAAAATGTCCAACACGGCTGATGCACAAAAACAATGAAGTCGTACGACTTCGCCCCCACTATATCAGCACTCTGGTATATTCTGAAAGCAAAGCAAAAAAAGACCAATATAACAGGGGACAAAACAAACTGGCACAAGCAGTAACCTATGGGCGGTGATTCAGCACAGCCCCAGCCAGAGCTGGCTGAACCGCACAAAGCTGAGATAGACAAAACCAGATCATATGCAAACAGAATAGCAAATGAAGCACTTAGCTGAACCATGCAGGGAAAGAGGAGACATCAGACCTCAGAAGGAACAGGAAGAAAATCATCAGCAGGGATAGAGGGAGTCAGCTGTCTTAAATCCCAATCAGAAACCCCAGATCTCCAATCGTCTTCCTCATTATCAGGTGGCAAGCCTCTGTCAATCTGACCAGCTCCATTACCTTCAGTAAAGCCAGAGAGAGAATTCACAACAGTACCCCCTCCTTGAGGAGGGGTCACCAAACCCTCATCCACGCCACCAGAGGCCCGGTGAAAAGCAAGAACAAATCTTCCAGCATGAATGTCAGAAGCAGAGACCAAAGAATTATCCTCCTGGCCATAACCCTTTCATTTGATCAAGTACTGGAGTCTCCGTCTAGCCAAATGAGAATTCAATATTTTCTCTACCTCATACTCCAAATTACCTTTAACCAATACAGGGTCAGAAGGCACCACCATGGGAACTACTGACTCTACAAACCTCTTCAACAAGGATTTATGGAACACGTTATGAATCTTAAACGTAACTGGAAGAGCCAATCGGAAAGAAATGGGATTAAGGACTTCCAAACTCTTATAAGGTCCAATGAATCTTGGCTTGAATTTTGGAGATGCAACCTTCATAGGAATATTCTTTGAAGACAACCAGACCTTATCAACCACTTTAAACCGGGGACCAATGGTCCTATGCAGGTTGGAAAACCGTTGGGCTTTTTCCTGAGAGTGGGACAGCTTATCCACCACTTGGTCCCAAATCTGCTTCATTCTCACTACCACAGAATCCACACTTGGGCAGGCCGAAGATTCCACCTGCCCTGAAGAAAATCGAGGATGAAACCCAAAGTTACAGAAAAAGGGTGACATCAAAGAGGCAGAACTAGCCCTATTGTTTAGCGCAAATTCGGCCAAGGGCAAAAATGAAACCTAGTCATCCTGATCAACAGATATGAAACATCTCAAATAGGATTCCAAAGTCTGGTTTGTTCTCTCTGTCTGCCCATTGGTCTGAGGATGAAATGCAGAGGAGAAAGATAACTGAATTCCCAGTTTGGAACAAAAAGCTTTTCAAAATCTGGAAACAAACTGGACTCGTTTGTCCAAAACAATGTTCTCAGGAATCCCGTGCAACCAAACCACCTGTTGTAAAAGCAAGGGCACCAACTCTGAATAAGATGGCAACTTTGGGAGTGGTTCAAGATGGACCATCTTAGAAAATCTATCACAGATCATCCAGATAAAAGTCATTCTCTGAGAGACAGGAAAATCAGAAATAAAATCCATTGAGATATGAGTCCATGGCCTTCTGGGCACCGGAGGGGCATCAACAACCCACTAGAACGAGAACAGGGCTTGGACCGAGAACAAGTCCCACAAGACTGCACAAAATTCCTGACATCACGAGATAAGGCAGGCCACCAAAAAGACCGACTCACCAAATCTCTGGTTCCAAAAATACCTGGATGACCAGCCAACGCGGAGCAATGAATTTCAGACATTACTCTTTTCCTCCACTTGTCAGGGACATGAAATTTTCCCATAGGGCAACGTTCAGGTTTGTCCTCCTGAAATTCCTCCAGGGCACGTCTCAAATCGGGTGAGATGGCGGAAAGAACTACACCCTCATTTAGAATGGTAGTAGGCTCGGTCACATCAAGAGAATCCACAAAGAAACTCCTAGAAAGGGCGTCCGCTTTAACATTTTTAGTGCCCGGAAGAAAAGAGACCACAAAATTAAAACACTTGAAAAACAAGGCCCACCTAGCCTGTATAGGATTCAAGCGTTTGGCTGATTCAAGATAAATCAAATTCCTGTGGTCGGTGAGGACCACAACTTGATGTCTAGCTCCCTCCAACCAATGTCTCCACTCTTCAAATGCCCATTTCATGGCCAACAATTCCCGATTCCTTATGTCAAAGTTACGATCAGATAAGGAAAATTTTCGAGAAAAGAAGGCACAGGGATTCATCTTAGAAGTCACTGGATCTCTTTGGGACAAAACGGCTCCTGCACCAATCTCAGAAGCATCTACCTCCACCTGAAATGGGAGTGAGGCATCAGGTTGCCGTAGAACCCGAGCAGAAGTGAATCTCCGCTTAAGCTCCTGAAATACCGAAACTGCCTCTGGAGACCAATTCACCACATCAGCGCCCTTTTTGGTCAAATCAGTCAGTGGTTTAACAATACCAGAAAAATTACTTATAAATTTATGGTATAAATTAGCAAAACCCAAACACTTCTGGAGAGCCTTCAAAGAAGTGGGCTGAACCCAATCAGAAATTGCCTGTATATTGGCCCGGTCCATTTCAATAGCAGACGGGGACAAAATGAATCCCAAAAATGAAATCCTCTGTACGACAAAGAGGCATTTCGATCCCTTAACATACAGAGAATTTTCCCTCAAAATCTGGAACACAGTCCGGACATGTTCCACATGAGAATCCCAATCACTGGAAAAGATCAAAATATCATCCAGATAAATGATCAAAAACTTATCCACAAAGTCCCAGAAAATATCGTTCATAAAAGACTGGAAGACAGAAGGGGCATTAGTGAGCCCAAAAGGCATCACCAGGTACTCAAAATGTCCCTCCGGAGTATTAAACACCATCTTCCATTCATCCCCGTGCCTGATGCAAATAAGATTATACGCCCCCAGAGGTCAAGCTTGGTAAACCAACAGGCACTTTTAACTCTGGAAAATAAATCAGAAATCAAGGGTAACGGGTACTGATATTTAACAGTGATTTTGTTAAGGGAACGATAGTCAATACATGGCCTTAATGAACCATCTTTCTTGGCTACAAAAAAAGCACCTAAAGGTGAAGAGGATGGTCTAATATGACCCTTCTCCAACGACTCCTTGATATAAGATCACATAGCTTTATGTTCAGGTACCGATAAGTTGAAAAGCCGACCCTTGGGGAATTTACACCCGGGCATTAACTCAATTGCACAGTCATAACTCCTATGAGGAGGCAAAGACGCATACTTACTCTCACTGAATACATCAGAAAAATCAGCCAAATAGTCAGGAATATCATGAGACTGGGGAGAGGTGGAGAAAACAGGAGTGTCACTAAGAACACATTGACAACCCCAACTCACCACTGACACAGATTTCCAATCTAAAACAGTATTATGAGTTTGCAACCAAGGAAAACCCAGAACAATAGTATCATGCAAATTGTGCAACACCAAAAATTTACAATTTTCTTGGTGGTCCGGAGCAACTTGGGTCCAAAACAGGGGTTTATTCTCCGCCAAATGAGTAGCATCAATACCCCTCAAAGGGATAGGAGTCTGCAGGGGTATCATGGGAAAACCATGATGTTTAGCGAAGTCCAAATCCATCAGATTCAAAGCTGCTCCTGAATCAACAAATGCCTTAGCGGAAAATGTAGACAAGGAGCAGATCAGGGTAATCGCCAAAAGGAACTTAGGCTGTACACTGCCTAGCACAAATGTGTGAGCAAAATGCTTTTCTCATTTAGGGCAGACAGCAATAGTATGAGAGGCATCCCCACAGAAAAGACACAACTTATTACGCCTTCTAAATGCCTGACGTTGCGCCGTAGACAAAACCTAGAAATGCACTCTCTCCCTCCAATACGAAGTATCACAGAGCTGTGCAATGGTGTCAGTGTGCCGAGCCAGGCAGCATCTGTTATTTTACGACCCCTGATGATGTCACACAGCCAAACAATCACAGTAATGTCACAACCAAGAATTCTACTGCATTACTGTGATGTACAGGCAATCCCCGCATGCTTATTCACAGTGTAACATGCACCAAACATTTGAGGCGGGAATTAGAGTTTTGTAGGCCGTGAAATGAAAATTGGAGGAGCCCAGGTTCTGTAACATCCATCAACTCTGTTCTCTTAATGGAAGAATGGAAAGAGGATTTCAATGGCAACCTGTGCAGCTTTAGTAAACTCCTGTCATTTTCCGTGCTGGATCAGGACTGATATAAAGCACAGGTAACCTTTTTTTTTTCCTAAGCTGTGCTTAAGGTGGGTTTTTGCCCCCGGTGGCCATTAGGATTATTGCACTGTGGTGTTGATTGTTCAAAGTTTCCCCCCTGGTGGTGGTGATTGTCATTGCACTCTGGTTTCTTAGTTAAGTGCACATGATTAGAATGCAAGTGTGATTGCTGGCTCTGCTCTAAAAGAGTCACAGCTGTTGCAATCAGTGTTGGAGATAGTGTTCATTTCAACCATCCTTGATGGAGGAAGGAGCTGGAGAGCGTTCCTCACAGCACTGTCTTAGCCCTGGTGTGAAAGGAGTCATAGGGGTTTTCCTTAGCTCTGACAGAGCTTGGTGGCAGCGATTCAGGAGGAGAGCTGCATGCTGGTGGTGGACTCTGTTGCCAGGAGCAAGTGCAACAGAGTAAAGCTAAGTGGTGTTTCCCTGTTTGTGTTTTTCCTTAGTGTGTATTAGTGCAGCAGGGGGCCAGTGCCTGCGCCACCCAGCTCCCTAGTAAGGGATAGGTGTAGGGTGTGCTAGGGTGACAGGTTCGTGATCAGCGCCCGGTGCGGAACCAGCATTGGGAACATTAGAAGCGTTAGGGACACTGATTCAGGGGAGTGCAGGAGGTCTCCACGTCCCCTGTCCCTATCGCAGGGCCCACCGTTGTAACTGTTTCCCTACCCCTTGTCTTGTCATTTTAGTTACTGGCCTGCGAGCCGTGTCACACAGGACTGTATCACATGCCGCACCCTGTTGTTTTAGTTACCGGCCTGCTGGTTGCGTCACACAGGATGGGTCCATGTGACATTTATCACCAACCAAATTTTTTTTGCTGCTGAGCCATGGACCCAGTTCAGCCCTTTGCCCAATTGCTGCAAACCCTTACTAATGAGATTAGGGGCTGTGCGGAGGGTTGGTGCGGAAGCTTCGGCTGTTGGTGGGCTCTGGGGGGCTTGGTCCAGGAACAGGCTCAGCCAGAACCCAAGATATCCCTCCATGACAGATTTTCTGGAGGGAGAGATAAATTCTTGGTTTTTCAGCAAGCCTGTAAATTGTATTTCAGGCTGCATCCTCGTTCATCAGAGAGTGAAGAGCAACGGGTGGGAATCATTATGTCCCTTCTTAAAGGGGATCCCCAATCCTGGGCCTTCTCCCTACCAGACAATTCTCCATCCTTATAGTCCTTGGACGAGTTCTTTGCGGCTTTGGCGCTTGTGTATGGGGATCCTGATGGCGTCGCCCTGGCGGAATCTCGAATCCGTAGGTGTAAACAGGGAGCCTGGGTCGCTGAGGAGTACTGCTCAGAGTTTAGGAGATGGGCTACTAATACACAGTTGAATGACCCTGCACTTAGGAGTCAATTTGTGCAGGGTTTGTCTCCAAAGTTGCAGGATACTCTGGTGCAGTACGCCGCTCCCAGGTCGCTGGAGGCCGCCATGTCCCTTGCCATCCGGGTGGATAGACGCCTTAGGGAAAGACATATACAAAAAGTGCCCCCTGATGTCCTAGCTAGGGAGGACCCACCAGTTCAGATGGAGGAACCCAGACGGCCCGGTGTTGTTGATACAAAAAAGGGGGTGTATGTGGCTTGTCGTGGTGGGGGGCTATGCTTTTTTTGTGGGAAGCCTGGCCATTTTATGAGAGCCTGCCCAGTTCATGCCAAGTCACCAGTCGAATCTATGCAAGTAGGAGGAGCTAGTTTGTATTCGGAGCTGCCTACGGTTCGGGGAGTGGTGTCAGCATGTTTGTACAGTGGGAAGACTGGTCATGTCCTGAAGGCTTGCCCATTACGCGCCCAATTATCTGTGTCATCTGAGAGGCCGCATTCCCTGGTCGCTTGGAGGGAGGCTACCCAGGGAGTATACATTTCCCCCATTTTGCCCCCAAAGTACCGTGTCAGCAGAGGTCTTGGCTGGCGGAGAACCGGAGGGAAAAGATTGGTGGGCGAGGGAAGTGGTCAGCTGGGGGCACTCGTGCGAGGGCTGCTGCCTAGGACCTACTGTCTCTGCCATCTCTCTGCAACAGACCCCTTCCTCTCTAGTGAGGGCAGCATATGTGCTGCAGGAGAGTAGGGGCAAGTCTCAACCCTCGCCATTGACCAACCCTGGGAGGCGCAGACCTCATGGTGGCAGGGGTTGGAGGGTGGTGTACCCCTTGGTGAGGTGCGGGGGTGTGAGTGTGGTGACACAGGGGGAGGCCTCTGTTGTCAATCCCAGAAAGAGTTCTCCAAGTGGTGACAAACGAACGAGTGGCAATAAACGTTCAGGTCCAGACCTGTGTGTGAACGAGCGTGTATGGGTGGCCACCAAAAAACATCCAGTGGAAGTGTGTTGTGGAGTGTTGCCAGCGCATACCAAATATACACATACACAACCCGTTCCCCAGGTCAGAGCTTCGGAGATGTGTGTTGCTTCCAGAACATACTGTACGCTGCCAACACTAGCGGGCTCGTTTCCCATCAACCTGCCATGCAGGTAGTTGCTGGGGTAAACCCTTTGTCTGGGCGTCCCTGCTGTAGGTGGTTCTCTGATGCAGAGCGATCTTGAGGGTCCAGAGGCCCCTCATTAAGGGGAGGAAACTGTCATGATCCATGCTGGATCAGGACTGATATAAAGCACAGGTAACCTTTTTTTTCCTAAGCTGTGCTTAAGGTGGGTTTTTGCCGCCCTTGGCCATTAGGATTATTGCACTGTGGTGTCGTTTGTTCTAAGTTTCCGCCCGGTGGTGGTGAGCGTCATTGCACTCTGGTTTCTTAGTTAAGTGCACATGATTAGAATGCAGGTGTGATTGCTGGCTCTGCTATAAAAGGGTTACAGGTGTTACAATCAATGTTGGTCATAGTGTTCATTTCATCCATCCTTGGTGGAGGAAGGAGCTGGAGAGCATTCATCACAGCACTGTCTTAGTCCTGGTGTGAAAGGAATCATAGGGGTCTTCCTTAGCTCTGACAGAGCTTGGTGGCAGCGATTCAGGAGGAGAGCTGCATGTTGGTGGTGGACTCTGCTGCCAGGAGTAGAGTTGAGCGACTTTTGGTTTTTTAGGGTCGAGTTTCGTTTCGTGAAACCCGACTTTTCCAAAAGTCGGGTCGAGCAAGATCGGCCGATTATAGGGAAAAGTCGGGGTCGTCCCGAAACACGAAACCCAATGTAAGTCAATGGGGAATAAAAGTCGGCAGTGAGAGGAGGACAGGAAACACACCTACAGTGCCCATTTGAATGCCAAAAGCATCAATTCTTCTTACTTAAGCTTGTCAACCTTAATTAACTTCATAATACAAGTTACGCACTGAAAAATGGGGGTTATTTGGCTAAAGTTGTGGGGGGGAGGGCTGGCTCCAGGTTTTCATGGGCCCAGGGCCAAAGAGCGCCCCTTTAACACATACCACAACTCATCATGCTCTGATACGGCAGAGAAATAGCGGTATAGTACAATGAAAAATACTTCACTTTTTACATCTCATGGCGAAGCCCATCTATTTCTCCATACAGAGTCATTGGTCCCATATAATGTTTGAAACAGTATATGATGAGCTCCACATAATGCTACAGTATATGTTGGTCCCCATGGATGAAGCTCCACTGTCTTATGGGCCCAAATAATGCTCCAAACATAATGGGCCCCATTTCTAATGCTCTAGTGTATAATGCGCCCTGTAAATGCTGCTCCAGTGTCTGATGTCCACCTTTGGAATGTTCCAGTGTAGGTGGGCCCCATCTATCATTCTATCATAGTGCTTCCCAAAAATTGCTGTCCCAACATTGAAAACAATCAAATAAGTCTCCTCGCTAGGGAATCCCTGTACTAGTCCGGACTCCTCGTCGTCCCCATCTTCCATCTCACTGCACAGTATTTCAACCTTGCAAGTGCTGTGATCCTGAGCAAGCAGGGGGGGCCCACTCGTTGGCGACGGCACTGGCACAGGGCCCCTGATAGTACGGTGGTGTGTCTGATGGCGGGTGGGCCGAACCTGCACTTTCATCTGCAGCTTCCTCTTTGTCACCGTGTAAGATGGAACTGTATATGGGAAGGGTAACCTGAGTTTCATCAGGGTCAGATTCAGGCTGTGTAGTGTGCGAGGGGAATGTAGTGGTCTGGGTCAATGTACCAGCAGATTCATCGAGCAGTGGCTGGGCATCAGTGCACTTGTGACGCCCCCAGGAGTACGGTCGCCACAGTGGCATTACCTTCCTCCTAGGGAGTGTGATGTCATGCTTGGGAGCAACAAAGGATCTCTCTAGCAGGTTAACTGATTGGGTGGCGTTATTCCCACGAGTCATGACCCTCCAAACAGCGTTCATGAAGGCAAAGTGTTTGTTTTACGTGGGCAGTATGGTTGCAAAGCTGAACCTTAAAGGAATGTCCAGAAGGGCACCACCAGGAGTGGAGCCTACGGTTAAATTCGACTCCACCTGGGAAACCTCAACCATGCCAGCTACAGAACAGATGCACACATTGCAAGCTTAATTCCGTTATCGAACGAGACTCTGTCATGCCCCGCGGTCCGAGTCCGGCTTACTAGAGGGACACGTGAGGCTCTGGCACATGAGATTGGCCAATAACTGGTGTGTCATGCCCTTACATGTCTGTGGCTGCATGTGCGCTACACTGAAAAGGCCAGCGTTTGTCGCTTACAGGTGCAGATAAACCGCTAAACAACGTTAGTGATGGGGATCACTGATTACAATTATTACCCGCGAACAATGATTTCCCAGTAAGTGCAGGTCAACCGCAGTTCCGGAATTAGGCCTAACCGTCATTCCTGAAAAAATGAAAATCTTACGTGTGCAAACCACAGGTGCTGTAGCTTGCTTAACAGCTCGCCAGCCGTTCTCACGCCCAGTATGGATTACACGTGATTGCACAAAGGTGAGAAAGGGTACCGTATCCCCGGATAACATGTATGGATAGCATACACATTCAAAATATATGTCTATACATCAGGAGGCAGGCTCAGACGGTGTTAGGCCCAGTATGGCTTGCACGTGATTGCACAAAGGTGAGAAAGGGTACCGTATCCCCGGATAACATGTATGGATAGCGTACACATTCAAAATATATGTCTATACATCAGGAGGCAGGCTCAGACGGTGTTAGGCCCAGTATGGATTGCACGTGATTGCACAAAGGTGAGAAAGGGTACCGTATCCCCGGATAACATGTATGGATAGCGTACACATTCAAAATATATGTCTATACATCAGGAGGCAGGCTCAGACGGTGTTAGGCCCAGTATGGCTTGCACGTGATTGCACAAAGGTGAGAAAGGGTACCGTATCCCCGGATAACATGTATGGATAGCGTACACATTCAAAATATATGTCTATACATCAGGAGGCAGGCTCAGACGGTGTTAGGCCCAGTATGAATTGCACGTGATTGCACAAAGGTGAGAAAGGGTACCGTATCCCCGGATAACATGTATGGATAGCGTACACATTCAAAATATATGTCTATACATCAGGAGGCAGGCTCAGACGGTGTTAGGCCCAGTATGGCTTGCACGTGATTGCACAAAGGTGAGAAAGGGTACCGTATCCCCGGATAACATGTATGGATAGCGTACACATTCAAAATATATGTCTATACATCAGGAGGCAGGCTCAGACGGTGTCAGGCACAGTATGGATTTGACGGCCCAGACTACACAGCGGAGGAGCAGGGAGAGGTAAAGATTGCAAATGCTGGGGCCCTACCCAAGCAAGGGGGGCAAACTCGTGGGCGTCGGTACTGGCACTGGGCCCATCATAGTATGGCGATGTGTCTGACAGTGGGTGTGCACCACCACCATCAGAGACACTTGATTGCACTATGAGGGACCCTGTGCCAGTGCCCGCGCCCAAGAGTCGGCCTACCCACCTGTTCAGGGCAACGGCACTCGCACGGTGTCGTGCGCTAGGTGGTGACCCCGGCCATGGGGAGGGGAGGCAGCACAGTTAGGGAGTTTTAGAAAGTGGCATATGTTGATGTTGGACATTCAGCTGATGCAAAAGGCGAAATAGGTCAAGTCCCAGGAAGAGGTGGACCAAAGCAAGCCATTTTTCTGTCACCCTACGTGTCATCAGGGGAAGGTGGGACAAAATCCTTGGAAACCCATGCATGATTCATTTTAATGAATTTTAGATCATCCACATTTTGAGTTGACAGACAGGTCCTTTTTTCTGTCAGGATTGATCCAGCTGCACTGAAGACTCTTTCCGATTGCACACTTGCAGCTGGGCAAGCGAGCTCCTGTAAGGCATATTGTGCCAATTCAGGCCAGGTGTCCAGTTTAGCGGCCCAATAGTCAAAGGGGAATGACCTGTGTGGGAGAACATCGATATGGGAGGAAAAGTAGTTTGTAACCATAGTTGACAACTGCTGTCTCCTGTCACTTTCTATCGATGCAGTATTACCAGTTGTGTGAGCGGTACTTGAAAAATCAGTCCACAACATTGTCATGAAACCTTTTCTCCAATGCCACTTCTGCTGTGTGCACCATGAACACCTCTGCCCCCGGCCCGTACGGCTCGTGTGAGAACCATCACCGCTGCTGTGTGCTGGGAATGCCTCAAGCAACCGATTTATCAGAGTTGCTTGTTTATTAGCCAATATTAGGTCAAGGTTCTCCTGTGGCGTGATGTTTTGTAATTTACCTTTATAGCATGGATCCAGGATGCTGGCCAACCAGTAGTCGTCATCGTTCATCATTTTGGCAATGCGGGGGTCCCTTTTTAGGATCAGCAAGGCATAATCTTACATGTGGGCCAATGTTCCCGGTGTCAATGATGCACTGCGAGTGCTGGGTGGAGGAGCACTTTCTGGCAAATCTACATCCCTCCAGTCACGCACAAACCCTGTACCAGACCTTGCCACGCCAACATTTTCACTTGCTCCACGAGATGCATCCTCCTCCCCTAAGTAATCATCCCCATCATCATCCTCCTCCTCCTCTCCTTCCTCCACCTTGTCCAGGAGAGGTCCCTGAGCAGACAATGGCTGAATGTCATCAAGGACTCTCTCCTCCTCTTCCTCCTCATCAACATTGGCTGCAGACGCCTGCTCCTTAAGGTGCGTCAAAGTTTGCATGAGCAGACGCATAAGTGGGATGCTCATGCTTAGGATGGCGTCATCTGCGCTTACCAGCCGTGTGCATTCCTCAAAACACTGAAGGACTTTACAGAGGTCTTTCAGCTTCGACCACTGCACACCTGTCAACTCCATGTCTGCTCTCAAAGTGCCTGGCCGTGTATCCTCCCACAAATGCATTATGGCCTGCCTCTGCTCGCAAAGCCGCTCCACCATGTGCAGGGTGGAGTTCCACCTTGTTGCAATGTCGATAATGAGGCGGTGGTTGGGAAGGTGGAGCAATCGCTGCAGCTTCTGCATACAAACGGAGTGTACAGGTGACCGGCGGATGTGCGCACACAGTCTTCGCACCTTCTGGAGCAGGGCTGTTAACTCCGGATAATTTTTGAGGAAGCACTGCACCACCAGGTTCAAGGTGTGAGCCAAGCAAGGTATGTGGCTGAGTTTTGAAAGGGCTATGGCTGCCACAAAATTACGGCCGTTATCACTAACTACCTTGCCTGCCTCAAGATGTACACTGCCCAGCCATGACTCAGTTTGTCGCTTTAAGTACTCGGCCAGCACCTCGGCGGTGTGTCTGTTGCCCAAACACATCATCTGCAACACAGCCTGCTGACGCTTTCCACTAGCTGCTCGATAGGGGGACACCTCGTGTGCAACAGTGGCAGCTGCAGATGGAGTGCTCGTACGACTGCGCTCTGTGGACGAGCTTTCGCTTCCGGAGGAGGAGGGTCGAACGCCTACAGCCAACTGTTTCCTATACCGTGTGCTAGGCAGCACTGTCCCACCACCGCTGTCCGCTGTGGACCCTGCATCCACCACATTAACCCAGTGCGCAGTGATGGACACGTAACGGCCCTGGCCATGCCGACTGGACCATGCATCAGTTGTGAGGTGCACCTTTCCACTCACTGACTGCTTGAGTGCATGGACAATGCGGTCTTTTACATGATGGTGGAGGGCTGGGATGGCTTTGCGAGAGAAGAAGTGGTGACTGGCTAGGTCATAGCGTGGTACTGCATAGGCCATGAGTTCGCGGAAAGCTGCGCTTTCCAGCAACCGATAGTGCATCATCTCAAACGAGATTAGTTTGGCAATGTGGGCGTTCAAACCCAGTGTACGCGGATGAGAGACTGAGTACTTTCTTGACCTACTCATAGTGTCTGTGAGGGTGAGCTGGACTTGAGAGCTGCATATGGTGGAAGTAGCGGTGGACAGGGCGGACTGAGAGAGGGTTGATGATGGTGATGGAGTTGGTGTTCTTTCTGATGGCCTAGATTCAATATTTCGTTGATATAACAGTGGGATTCCCTGACTGCTGTGGCCTTGCAACGACACCTCAACATTTGCTGCTGTGCTAACCGTTGGGCTTACAGTGGGGGAAACAATGTAGCGTTGTTGACTACCTTCTTTGTGATCAGTTGCACACGTGGCACTTGAGGTTTGGTGTTGTGTCCACGCTTGCAAGTGCATGCTGGTTAAATGTCTAAGCATGCAACTGGTATTCAAATTTTTCAGATTTTTCCCTCGGCTAAAGGTCTTTGCGCACTTCTTACAGATAACCTTGGCCTGATCATGAGGATTTTGTTCAAAAAAGTGCCAAACTGCACTCTTCCTACTTTGGCAGACATTTTGCGGCCTAGCACGCTGTGATCTTTTGACCGTCTGGACAAGCTGTCCAGCAACTCTTTTGATTTTTGGAACCTGTCTTTGGAGTGCTCCGGGCCTGCCAGATAACAGCTGTTGCGATGTAGATGTCTGCTGTGGATGCTCCTCCTCATCTGAGCTATTGGAAGCAGCACCCTCTTCCCCCAATGGATGCCAATCTTGGTCAACAACTGGGTCATCCATCACCTCCTCTTCAATGTCATGTGCACCTTCCTCTGTGTCACCGTGTATGGTGGTATAGTGTGCGGGAAGGGGCACCTGAGTCTCATCAGGGTCAGAATCTGGCTCTGTACACTGCGAGGACAATGTAGTGCTCTGAGTGAATGTACCAGCAGGATCATCTATCAGCAGCTGTGCATCAGTGCACTCCATGTCAGATTCATCTTGGCCTGGGTAATTCACCATTTGACTTGATAATCCAGGCATGGTATGTGAAAACAGCTCCATGGAGTAATCAGTAGTATGGCCTGCATCATCCTTCAATCTTGGTTGGGGTGAAGGACACAAGGAAAGGTGTGGTTCATGAACATGAGCCTCCAATGACGACTCAGTGCTTTTACTTTTTACAACTTCAGAAGAGGAGGCGATAGAGCTGGAGGCTGAGTCAGCAATGTAAGACAAAACTTTTTCCTGATGCTCTGGCTTTAAAAGCGGTTTGCCAACTCCTAGAACACTAAGCCTTCGAAGCCTTATGGAGCCAGACGATGACGCAGGCTCAACACCTTCTGCATTCGGTCCTATTTTGCTCTTGCCACTACCATCAGATCCACCACCAACACCATCATTACCAGCTGCCAACCCCCGCCCAATTCCACGGCCTCTTCCACCAGCCTTCCTCATTTTTTGTAGGAGACACTGGACACTTTTGTATTGTGTGAGGCCCACTGAATATCAGAGCGCTATATCACAGGCTCGTTGGCACAGGTGTGAAAAAAGGGACTACAGGATAAGGGAGATTTTGAATTTCTGCAGACACTAGTGGACACTGGACACTTTTGGATTGTGTGAGGCCCACTGAATATCAGAGCGCTATGTCACAGGCTCGATGGCACAGGTGTGAAAAAAGGGACTACAGGATAAGGGAGATTTTGAATTTCTGCAGACACTAGTGGACACTGGACACTTTTGGATTGTGTGAGGCCCACTGAATATCAGAGCGCTATGTCACAGGCTCGATGGCACAGGTGTGAAAAAAGGGACTACAGGATAAGGGAGATTTTGAATTTCTGCAGACACTAGTGGACACTGGACACTTTTGGATTGTGTGAGGCCCACTGAATATCAGAGCGCTATGTCACAGGCTCGATGGCACAGGTGTGAAAAAAGGGACTACAGGATAAGGGAGATTTTGAATTCCTGCAGACACTAGTGGACACTGGACATTTTTGGATTGTGTGAGGCCCACTGAATATCAGAGCGCTATGTCACAGGCTCGATGGCACAGGTGTGAAAAAAGGGACTACAGGATAAGGGAGATTTTGAATTTCTGCAGACACTAGTGGACACTGGACACTTTTGGATTGTGTGAGGCCCACTGAATATCAGAGCGCTATGTCACAGGCTCGATGGCACAGGTGTGAAAAAAGGGACTACAGGATAAGGGAGATTTTGAATTTCTGCAGACACTAGTGGACACTGGACACTTTTGGATTGTGTGAGGCCCACTGAATATCAGAGCGCTATGTCACAGGCTCGATGGCACAGGTGTGAAAAAAGGGACTACAGGATAAGGGAGATTTTGAATTTCTGCAGACACTAGTGGACACTGGACACTTTTGGATTGTGTGAGGCCCACTGAATATCAGAGCGCTATGTCACAGGCTCGATGGCACAGGTGTGAAAAAAGGGACTACAGGATAAGGGAGATTTTGAATTTCTGCAGACACTAGTGGACACTGGACACTTTTGGATTGTGTGAGGCCCACTGAATATCAGAGCGCTATGTCGCAGGCTCGATGGCACAGGTGTGAAAAAAGGGACTACAGGATAAGGGAGATTTTGAATTTCTGCAGACACTAGTGGACACTGGACACTTTTGGATTGTGTGAGGCCCACTGAATATCAGAGCGCTATGTCACAGGCTCGATGGCACAGGTGTGAAAAAAGGGACTACAGGATAAGGGAGATTTTGAATTTCTGCAGACACTAGTGGACACTGGACACTTTTGGATTGTGTGAGGCCCACTGAATATCAGAGCGCTATGTCACAGGCTCGATGGCACAGGTGTGAAAAAAGGGACTACAGGATAAGGGAGATTTTGAATTTCTGCAGACACTAGTGGACACTGGACACTTTTGGATTGTGTTGGCCCACTGAATATCAGAGCGCTATGTCACAGGCTCGATGGCACAGGTGTGAAAAAAGGGACTACAGGATAAGGGAGATTTTGAATTCCTGCAGACACTAGTGGACACTGGACACTTTTGGATTGTGTGAGGCCCACTGAATATCAGAGCGCTATGTCACAGGCTCGATGGCACAGGTGTGAAAAAAGGGACTACAGGATAAGGGAGATTTTGAATTTCTGCAGACACTAGTGGACACTGGACACTTTTGGATTGTGTGAGGCCCACTGAATATCAGAGCGCTATGTCACAGGCTCGATGGCACAGGTGTGAAAAAAGGGACTACAGGATAAGGGAGATTTTGAATTTCTGCAGACACTAGTGGACACTGGACACTTTTGGATTGTGTGAGGCCCACTGAATATCAGAGCGCTATGTCACAGGCTCGATGGCACAGGTGTGAAAAAAGGGACTACAGGATAAGGGAGATTTTGAATTTCTGCAGACACTAGTGGACACTGGACACTTTTGGATTGTATGAGGCCCACTGAATATCAGAGCGCTATGTCACAGGCTCGATGGCACAGGTGTGAAAAAAGGGACTACAGGATAAGGGAGATTTTGAATTTCTGCAGACACTAGTGGACACTGGACACTTTTGGATTGTGTGAGGCCCACTGAATATCAGAGTGCTATGTCACAGGCTCGATGGGACAGGTGTGAAAAAAGGGACTACAGGATAAGGGAGATTTTGAATTCTGCAGACACTAGTGGACACTGGACATTTTTGGATTGTGTGAGGCCCACTGAATATCAGAGCGCTATGTCACAGGCTCGATGGCACAGGTGTGAAAAAAGGGACTACAGGATAAGGGAGATTTTGAATTTCTGCAGACACTAGTGGACACTGGACACTTTTGGATTGTGTGAGGCCCACTGAATATCAGAGCGCTATGTCACAGGCTCGATGGCACAGGTGTGAAAAAAGGGACTACAGGATAAGGGAGATTTTGAATTCCTGCAGACACTAGTGGACACCGGACACTTTTGGATTGTGTGAGGCCCACTGAATATCAGAGCGCTATGTCACAGGCTCGATGGCACAGGTGTGAAAAAAGGGACTACAGGATAAGGTAGATTTTGAATTTCTGCAGACACTAGTGAACACTGGACACTTTTGGATTGTGTGAGGCCCACTGACACTGTATGGTGTGAAAAAATGCACGCTCAGTACCTCAGCAGGACAAAAAAAAAATTGGGATTGCTTTTAAAAAAGCAGTTTGCAGAGCAGTGGGTAAACAGCAATGCAGCTGTCAGGAAGCCTTAGAAGGCAGCCTAACAACCAACACCGCTGATCCACCACAATATAGCCTCCCCTTGCACTGCACACACAGTGACTGGTGTGTTTTACAGGCAAAATCGCTAGCAGCAGAAGCAGTGTTTTTTTCTTCTTCCCTGCCTAACGCTCTCCCTACAGAATCAGCAACCTCTCCCTATGCTAAGATCGGCAGAAGTAAGATGGCGGTCGGCGAGCACGCCCTTTTATAACCCCTGTGACGCCCACCAAAGCAAGCCAATCACTTGCATGCCCTTCTGAAAGATGGTGGTGACCCCTGCCTATGTCATCACATTGCCCACAGTGTCCGTGGATCCTGATTGGCTGAAAAAGAGCACAAAACAAACTTTTGAAACGTGACATTGGCGCGTAAGTCGCCGACCTCGTGGCCGACCTCATCCTAGGGTCGGGTTTCGTTTCATGAAACCCGACTTTGCCAAAAGTCGGCGACTTTTGAAATTTTTCGACCCGTTTCGCTCAACTAGCCAGGAGCAAGTGCAACAGAGTAAAGCTAAGTGGTGTTACCCTGTTTGTGTTTTTCCTTAGTGTGTATTAGTGCAGCGGTGGGGCCAGTGCCTCTGCTACCCAGCTCCCTAGCAAGGGATAGGTGTAGGGTGTGCTAGGGCGACAGGTTCGTGATCAGCACCCGGTGCGGAATCAGCATAGGGAACGTTAGGAGCGTTAGGGACACTGACTCAGGGGAGTGCAGGAGGTCTCCACGTCCCCTGTCCCTATCGCAGGGCCCACCTTTGTAACTGTTTCCCTACCCCTTGTCTTGTCGTTTTAGTTACCGCCTGCGAGCCGTGTCACACAGGACAGTACCACGTGTCGTGCCCTGTTATTTTAGATACCGGCCTGCTGGTCACGTCACACAGGACGGGTCCACGTGACAACTCCATGCCCAAGCGAGTTAAGGCAGTGCTTGAAAATGATGGAGGCCACACAAAATATTGATAGTTTCTGCACAATTTTGCCATTTTCATTTAGGGGTTAACTCACTTTTTCTGCCAGCGGTTTAGACAATAATGGTTGTGTGGTGAGTTATTTAGAGGGCACACCAAATTTACACTCTTATACAAGCTGTACATTGACTAATTTACATTGTATCAAAGTGTCATATCTTCAGTGTTGTCCCATGAAAAGATAGAATATTTACAAAATTATGAGAGGTGTATGTATATAGTAAGCAAAATGCCTCTAAATGAGATGTATTTGAATAAAGTCTTATTCTTTTCTGCCACTCGTCTTCCTAGTCTACATTTCCATAACTTACATATTCCGCAGCCCTTTCAGAAATGAAAATAACCTAACTTTAATACAAAAGCAAAAATGCAGTATTTTCTTGTGAAAAGAATTTAGAGTTAAACATGATGTAAAGATTCCCAGCGGATGGTAAAATGGAAGGTTTAACATGTTTTCTGATATGTCATTACCAAGAGTTGAATGATAGATTTATGTGATTGCAACATTGACAAATTTTTATGAGATGTCACAAGGTATCAGACTTGCATACATAAAGAAAATTATTTTTAAAGTGCTTTACAACAACCAGCATATTTTTGAATGATTTACTGATTCCATGTAAGGAATCATAGAAATGAATTGCTTGTAACTCAAAACACATATTTAGATTTTCCTAATACTGTTAGGTATATTTATTATATGTATATATGCAGAAATATCTTGTAAGGAAACAATCTAATTAGCAATATACAAGACATTATTAAGTCTATGCTAATTATGTGACACAATTTTACAGTAACTGTAATAAATTAAGTTCAATGTTACATCATGTATTTGACAATAATCTGCTACGTTACCCTTTAATAATTAAAGCTAATGATTCTAGTTAGTGGTGTTTATTGCAAATATAATTATTTGTATGTGATATTAAATTAAGTGTAGTCTTGCCAGTGTCTGTCATTTTTCATTATAGCCACAATGTAATTAGAAATACAATTCTGTGTATAATGTATAGTCAAAACACAAAACAGTACAGAAGTGTCACATAAACCCCAGACCTGCTCCAGTATCTTCTTCCACTGTTTTGACTTTGTTGAGAGTATGGGTGATGGAAAGGACATCAGGGTCATTGTCTCTTGGTGGTGCAGACATTGCACTACCAGAGATACTGGTGTAGCTGAGAACTGTGGTTCTGCCCAGCTAGACAAATGGGTATGTGTGTTGTCCAGCAGCCTTGCTGATGTAATCAGTTCCTTTCTGTGGTCTCAGTGGCAGCTCCACACTCTCCTTTAACTACTATCTTTTTCAAGATATTGTTCTCATCTAGTCTCAGACTATTCCTTTTGATATCTTGTTTTTGACCTGGCTTTATCCTAAACTCATCTTACCTGTTACCATCCTGATTTTGACCTCAGCTCATCTACAGAAACTCCTTTCTTAACAGACTTTTTAGTTTCTAACCTCAGCTTGCCCTCTGACTTGATACCGACCTGACTTCATTTGATCGTCCTTACCACAAGCTTGTTTCTCTAGCCAGCAGTCACCCAATAGTTACAATCCAAAGGGCCCCATAGTAAGTTCAAATCCTTGAATAGGGTTTAAAGGATGAAGGTGTAAGGGGTACGGGGAGCTAGTTCAATGCCCTACACTCCTTGCATATGTTTCTGGTGAAAGCGGTATATTCCATATGTCGTGTAATGTTTATATATTGTGTATTGCATTGTACCTATGTTTATGTATTGCAAAGCTATAGGAATAGTATAGGACTTAGACCAGTAGGGGGAGCACAATATAATAGGATAGGGATTAGTTAGACCAATAGGATTTGTCTGGTTAAGAGGGGCTAGGAAAGAGTAGTTGGGTAGCTTCCAGGAGTTAGTCAATGTGAGCCGGGAGCAAGGACAGGACAGTCATGTCCGGGGAAACGTTTAAGCAGAGAAGCCCAGCAATCCAAGATCTAAGAGCTGACAGTCACACAGTGGTGGAGGAATATCAGGGCAGTATTAGAATTGTAGCAGCTAACTTCGTGGGAACAACCTTTAATGTCCGAGGCCTACGGCCTAGCAAGGAATGGAAGAGCCATCCTTCGACTTCACCTTTGAAGAGGAAAGCGGGCGGGGAACTCCTGAAGTGGGTTAGTCTGTCCAGTTATGAAGCTGTGGTACCGGCAGATCTGGCGTGGAAATTTAATATTCCTGGAGGAGTGAGGACCGGAATGGTGATATTCTGCGAAGAATCTTGTGCTGTTTCTGTGACTAAACTGGACGAGCTGAGCAAAATTGTTTTGTTGAAGATGAACTTGGACTCTGACTATCATTATGTGGTGTTAAGAGAAAATGAGCCCTGGCAGTGTGGAATGGACCCTGACTTACAAGTGAATGAACTACAATATATTAATGTGGTGGAGAGCCAGGGTGTGTCAGTACTCCCACCCTCAGCCACAACTAGCCCCTGGCCTCCATTTCAAAGGCTTGGATTCTTCTGGGATCTGTTAGACGAAGAGACTGGAGCCAATATGTCCAAGATAACTTTTTTGAGCAGCCAGCAGTGGTGTAACTAGAGTCTGATGAGCCCATGTGCAATATTTGAACCTGGACACCCACCTAAATTTTGGTTCATGACTATGGGTCCTTGATGCACTAGAAACACGTTAGTGTTTTTTTGTTCTAAGCCAACATAGATGTTATTTGGAATTTTTAACATGTATCAATAAAGATTTTTTATATGTCCATGTAGCTGGATTTCGTCTTGCTTTCAGTTTAGAGTGTTTTTGCAGAAACACTATGTATGCCACAGACAGGACTGTAATCAGGCATTACTGGTGGGCTTGTCTTTGTTTCTTCTTATATGTATTAGCTCTTGTAGCATTCTAAATCCCATATCAACATATGTGTCGCCCCCCATAATGTAATAATGTCTTACATCCTGTACTAATGTTACCCATCCTGACCCAATTCATTGTATAATGTTCCCAATCCTGGGCCCCTTTCTGCCATAATGTTGTATTATTGACCCTTCCTGCTATCAAGAGTCCCATCATTGGCCCTTTCCAGTAATAATGTTTCTATCCTGGCTTCTTGCTGGTATAATGTCCTCAATCCTAGACCCATTCCAGAATTAATGTGCCCCATTCTAGGTGCCTTCCTGGTATAATGATGCACATCCTGGACCCCTTCAAGTAAGAATACTCCCCATTATGTAATTCTTCCTGGTATAATGTCCTCCATCCTTGCTCATACTAGTAATATATGTCCCCCATTTTTTGCCTTTCCAATAATACATGACCCCATCCTTGCTCCTTCTCTGTCCTCTAACACATTTAAAAACGGATTCTTCTAACTCTCCCCCCAGTCCCATGACTTATGGCCTCCTCTTCTGTAGTTGGTGCAGAGGCCATCAGCTGACTTCAATGAACAGAAATTAATTACACATTAGCTTTTTTTTCCATATGCATACAAAGAGGATAGATTTTCATCATTATGATCCATCATATTATGTATTGTTTTTGGTACTGTCATAGCTTGCTTTCAGGATTCGATAAGGTGATCTGTTGCTGTGTTGTCAGTTCCTCTGTCTGCTAGCTATTTCCCTTTCTTACCTGCCCAAATTCTAATGGATTCTAGTAACCTTTTTGGTTTGCTCCTCTACTGGTCCTTTTCATTTTCCTGCTTTAACTTTCCCTATCACATTCTGGGTGGTGTTTTTTGTGTTCATCCTTCACTGCACTTCCTTGCTGTCTATAACTCTTGGTGGATGTGTATACAGGAGTTTCAGTTCTTCAGCTAAATGGGTTTACCTTGCTTTATAAACACCAGTTGTATTCTTGCAGTGAGTCTGTTTTCTTACCATTCCAGCACCTTTTCCTTTTACCACTGTTAGGTTTCTGGGAGGTTATGCTTGCTCCTTTTTATTTTTGGTTCTCCTTATATTTCTCTCTATCCTACAGTATATGAATATGCTTTAGTTTCTAACCCTGTTTTTTTTTACCTCACGCATTCCTTTCCCCTTGGTGACAGTGCTTTGTGGCCTCTCCTCTGGTTCCTCAGGAGGTATGAGAAACCCCCCATGTCCTTTTAGGGACTTACAGTGTGTGCGGAAAGTATTCAGACCCCTTTAAATTTTTCACTCTTTGTTTAATTGCATCCATTTGGTAAGTTCATTTTTTTCTCATTAATGTACACTCTGCACCCCATCTTGACTTAAAAAAACAGAAAAGTAGAAATTTTTGCAAATTTATTGAAAAAGAAAAGCTGAAATATCACATGGTCATAAGTAGTCAGACCCTTTGCTCAGACACTCATATTTAAGTCACATGCTGTCCATTTTCTTATGATCCTCCTTTAGATGGTTCTACTCCTTCATTGGAGTCCAGCTGTGTTAAATTAAACTGATAGCACTTGATTTTTAAAGGCACACACCTGTCTATATAAGACCTCACAGCTCACAGTGCATGTCAGACCAAATGAGAATCATGCAGGTCAAAGGAACTGGCCAAGGAGCTCAGAGAAAGAATTGTGGCAAGGCACAGATCTGGCTAAGGTTACAAAAGAATTTCTGCATTACTGAAGGTTCCTAATAGCACAGTTGCCTCCATATTGCTGAAATGGAAAATGTTTAGGAACACCAGAAGTCTTCCTAGACCTGGCCATCCAGCCAAACTGAGCAATCAAGTGAGAAGAGCCTTGGTGAGAGAGGTAAAGAAGAACCCCCAAGATCACTGTGGATGAGCTCCAGAGATGCAGTAGCGAGATGGGAGAAAGTTCCTCAAACTATCACTGCAGCCCTCCACCAGTCGGGCCTTTATGGCAGAGTGGCCTGACAGAAGCCTCTTCTCAATGCCAGACATATGAAAGCCTGCATAGAGTTTGATAAAAAAGCACTTGAAGGACTCACAGACTATGAGAAATAAGATTCTATGGTCTGATGAGATGAAAATACAACTTATTGGTGATAATTCTAAGTGGTATGTGTGGGGAAAACCAGGCACTGCTCATCACCTGCCCAATACAATCCCAACAGTGAA
The DNA here is from genome assembly GCF_039654945.1 of Dendrobates tinctorius. Lineage (NCBI taxonomy): Eukaryota > Metazoa > Chordata > Amphibia > Anura > Dendrobatidae > Dendrobates > Dendrobates tinctorius. The sequence continues at coordinate 19,574,245 of NW_027361672.1, forward strand.
ACATGGTGGTGGCAGCATCATGCTATGGGGGTGTTTTTCAGCTGCAGGGACAGGACAACTGGCTGCGATTGAAGGAAACATGAATGCAGCCAAGTACAGAGATATCCTGGAAGAAAACCTCTTCCAGAAGAATGCTCTGGACCTCTGACTTAGCTGAAGGTTCACCTTCCAACAAGACAATGACTCTAAAAACACAGCTAAAATAAAAAAAGAGTGGCTTCAGAACAACTTTGTGACCATTCTTGACTGGCCCAGTCAGAGTCCTGACCTAAACTCAGTTGAGCATCTCTGAAGAGACCTGAAAATGGCTGTCCACCAATGTTCACCATCCAACCTGACAGAACTGGAGAGGATCTACAAGAAAGAATGGCATAGGATCCCCAAATCCAGGTGTGAAAAACTTGTTGCATCATTCCCAAGAAGACTCAAGGTTATGCTAGCTCAAAAGGGTGTTTCTATTCAATAATGAGCAAAGGGTCTGAATACTTATGACCATGTGATATTTCAGTTTTTCTTTTTTAATAAATTTGCAAACATTTCTACATTTCTTTTTTTTCTGTCAAGATGGGGTGCAGAGTGTACATTAATGAGAAAAAAAGAACTTTTTTGAATTTACCAAATGGCTGCTATGAAGCAAAGAGTGAAAAATGTAAAGGGGTTTGAATACTTTCCAAACCCACTGTATGTCCAAGGGGCTGTTTTTGATTGTGCAGCTAGAGGTGTTCTAGTCTGTACATGGACTAGTTGGGTGCAGGTGCTACATTTGCTGTGTGTGAATGTGTAAACGTTCATAACAGGTACCTTTATTTTCACCAGCCACATCATCCATTTTTTGAACAGGACATAAAGAAAACATATTAAAAAAAGGTAAAAGTTTCTTCTAGCACATAGTCATTGAAAGTCAGAGAGCAATACAATTCAACTTGAATTCCATCAGTGTACTGTCCATTTTTTACACCGATTTATTTAATGGGTGCCTTTGCTGGGATATGTGCCCATTTTTTATGCAGACCACAGGACAGCAAATTGTGAATGGCCCCATAGAATATAAAGTGCTATTGTGCTGTCAGCATACATGGAAAACTGAAACTTTTGGGATTGTGCATATCAGATCTTTTTCATGCATGACCATTTTGAATTTCGCCTGAAAAAGCACTTCATAAATGCTAATATATATGGACATATGCATTTCATTGTAAAACCAATTGCTGAACACATACCAATTGCTGTATATTTTTTTTAAAATGACATGGGGTCTCTTCTATTTTTGATAACCAGTGTAGGCAAAACTGATAGCTGCGGGTTGCAACCCTCAACTGTCAGCTTTATTATGGGTGGATATCAAGAATGGAATAGAGGAGTCCCCATGCCATTTTTTTAAATTATTTAATTAAATAATAAAAAAAGCCGTGTGGGGTCTCCCCCATTTTTAACAACCAGACAAGCTAAAGAGGACAGCTGGTGGCTGATATTCTCAGGCTGGTAAGGGTCCATGGATATTGCCCCCACCTCAGCCTAAAAATAGCAGCCCGCAGCAGTGCCATAAAAGGTGCATCTATTAGATGCATCAATTTTGGTGCTTTGCCTGGCTCTTCCCATTTTCTCTGTGGTAGTGGCAAGTGGCTAACATTTTTGGGGTTGTTGCCATATTGGTATTGTCAGGTGACATCAAGTTTAGCGGTTAGTAATGGATAGGCATCTATAAAACGTCTATCCATTACTAACCCTATAGTCATATTGTAAATAAAAAATACCCAGAATAAAGTCCTGTATTTGAAATAAAAATCCACACACTGTTTGCGCCCATTCTATTTAAACTCTTGTCCCTTGTAAAAAAAAGAAAAATATTAAACAAACATATCTCTCATCTGTTCTAAATGAAGATGTCTCACTCTGTTATCCATGTCTGCGATGTGTGGTTTACAACCTGGACAGTGCCATGATGCAACCATTCAGGCTGAAAACCATGGGAGAATGAGATGCTGCAAGTGCTGCTTCAGTGACTAGCGGTAACATCATCGAGGTTACTGCAGGTCACTGAGGTTGCGTTCCCACCAACATTTCTCTGTAAGCCGGGATGAAGAAATGCGGTGATCTTAATGTGATCACTACAAGCACCGTGAGAACCTGGTTCATTCATCAAGAAGACATTATTCACCAGAGGAGGCATATGCTTTCCTTGCCTTTGAAAAGGCAGTGAGGAATATCCCACATTCCTGTATTCCTCTTCCTCCATCTTCTTCTCCTCATCTAGTGAGTAGGTACCCCTTAGCAAGGTGCCGTAGGACCCAAGTAACCCCTACAGCAATTGATCCCATATGGATTCCTCCCTCTGAAAATTATCAGTCTGTTATTCCCTATTTCATTAGCAGCTGAGGAATCCAATTTGATGTTACAGGCCTCATTGAAATTGACTATTTGAAATTCCCTTTCACATGAAAATAATAAATCTTATGGTGGCCTATTCTGGTATTTCATATGGTCAAGACAAGGACGTGATTTGAAGAGATCTAAAAATGTTTTCATTGAAGTGATAATGTGCAGTGTCCTCTCTGAGATGATCCTAACTTTGATTGTCTATATCAAATTTGGCCAATAGTTGACCACTTCTACAGAAAATTTGCTGAAACGTACAACCCCCAAAGGGACATCTGTATCGATGAATCTCTGGTTCATTTCAAAAGGAGGCTAAAATTCCAACAATACCAGCCCAGTAAGAGGGACAGGTATGGAATTAAACTGTAAAAGTTTTGCAAGAGTACCTCAGGGTACACCCACAGATTTAGGGTCTATGAAGGGAAGGATTCCCAGATTGACCCAATTGAATGCCCCCTGTCCTGGGGGTGAGTGGAAAAGTTGTGTGATAACTCCTGCACCCACCGCTGGATAAAGGTTATCACTTCTACATAGATAACTTTTACACCAGCATCCCACTCTTCAAGACCCCCTCTGTCAGATGTACATTTGCATGTGGCACTGTGTCAAAAAATTAGAGAGGCCGCTAATTGGGCAACTGCTGATAAAGGGATACAGCAGAGACCAATATAGCTACAACATGCTGGTGGTCAAGACTCAAAACAAAATAATTGCCTGGAAGACAGCTTCAAATATTAACCATCAGACAAAAAAGGAAGCTAAGTCTAAGATTGATTCAACTTTTATTGGAATTATTTAAAAAAATAATTTAAAGGAAATTATTGACATAAAAAAGTGTTGACACTATAGCAAAAAAGAACAGCCAGCCGCCCCCTTAACGGTAATATGCATTAGATGACAATATAAAATCGCCTACATGGCAAGCAGCCCATTAATTGAATGACTAAAAAAATACAAAAAAGTCAAGGGTTAAATATAAAGGGGTAAATGGATACCTCCTTTAGCATGCCTAAAATAGAAAGGGTTAAAATAAACCACACATAGTAAATTGCCAGTGCATTACCATGTGCAAAAAATTGCAGCTAAATGTATAATACAGGTGTTATTCATAAGACACTAGAGTAGTGTAGATAGGAATGACATTTATGAGGTGCGAGCAAGGAGTGAAAAAGACATAAGCAGGCAAATAGTTCTGAATACAGAAGAAAGGCAGATCAGTGGCCGCTAGTGTTGAGTGATACCATCCGATACCGTGAAATATCGGATCAGATTGGAACGGACCGATACCCAAAAAGTATCAGGTATCGCCGATTCCGATACCGGAAGTCCCATTCAAGTCAATAGGACAGAAATATCGGAATTAAAAAAAACCTTTCTTTACTTGCACATCCCGTTTGGGAGGGGGGAAGAGTGCGGGTGGTGCGAGGGCGGACACTGTGCGTGTCTGTGTGTGCGGGCGGGGTCTGTGCGGGCCTGCCAGGGGTCTGTACAGGCCTGCCGGGGGTCTGTGCGGACCTGCTGGGGGTCTGTACGGGCCTGCCGGGGGTCTATGCGGACTGCCTGGGATCTGTGCCGGCTGCCGGGGTTCTGTGCGGACTGCTGGGGGTCTGGACGGGCATGCCGGGGGTCTGTGCCGGCTGCCGGGGGTCTGTGCGGACTGCCAGGGGTCTGTGCGGGCCTGACGGGGGTCTGTACGGGCCTGCTGGGGGTCTGTGCCGGCTGCTGGGGGTCTGTGCGGACTGCCGGGTGTCTGTGCGGGCCTGCCAGGGGTCTGTGCCGGCTGCCGGGGGTCTGTGCGGACTGCCGGGGGTCTGTGCGGGCCTGCCGGGGGTTGTGTGTGTGTGCAGGCATCGTCCGATGGGACTACAAGTCCCATCTGGCTATGCCTGCTACAATGACAGTAATTGACACATTAGCCAATGATGCGACAGTAGTAGTCCCATCATCCAGCTAATGTGTTGAATGTAAAAAAAAAAAATATATACATACTACATACATACTACATATATACAACATTCATACAACATACATACATACTACATACATACTTCATATATACTACATTCATACAACATACATACATACTACATACATACTACATATATACTACATTCATACAGCATACATATATACTACATATATACAACATTCATACAACATACATACTACATACAGTACATACTACATATATACTACATTCATACAACATACATACATACATTGTACATACTACATATATACTACATTCATACAACATACATACATGCATACTACATACTACATACAGTACATACTACATATTTACTACATTCATACAACATGCATACTACATACATACTACATATATATTACATTCATACAACATACATGCATACTACATACTACATACATACTTCATATATACTACATTCATACAACATACATACATACTACATACATACTACATATATACTACATTCATACAACATACATATATTCTTACTACATACATACTACATATATACTACATTCATACAACATACATACATACATAGTACATACTACATACAACATACATACAACATGCTACAGACATACAACATACATACGAAAACCAATCACAACAACCTGACAAAAGCCGGAATCAGGAAGATGGTAGATGAAGGCCAGGAGAGGTACGTAAGTGACTGGAAGAACGACATCATCAGCTCACAGAAACTGACCATGTACCAGAGTCTACAGAGAGACTACAGACTGGCTCCATACCTGGAGAAACTCCCGGACCCCAAAGACCGCAAGATCCTGAGCCGGTATAGACTCAGTGCCCACAGTCTGGCCATCGAATCCGGCCGACACAGGCAGAGCTACAAGCCCAGGGAGGAAAGACTGTGCCAACACTGTGACCAGGAGGCCCTGGAGGATGAGACCCACTTCCTGCTACAGTGCTCCAAGTACACAGCAGTGAGGGACACTCACTTCAGGAGACTCTCACATCTCTTCCCGGATTTCACCACCATGAAGGAGGAAGAGAAAACATACATCCTGCTGGGGGAAGAAGAGAGAGCAGTGGAGATAGCAGCGCAATATGTGAGCGAATGCCATAGACTGCGAGAAAGAGAACTATGATATGCCATGGACTTCTATGGCACCCACCCTGGATATGCCCCAATCCCCCATCCACCTTCCCTATGCCATGGACTTCTATAGCCTCATCCTGGATCTGCCCCCATGCCCCCATCCACCTTCCCTATGCCATGGACTTCTATAGCCCCATCCTGGATCTGCCCCATCCACCTTTCCTACAGCCCCTTCCCAACATCCCTACAGTCCCTATCCCTATTCCCTTCTCTACACTTGCTTTGGCAAAACTAATGTGTATTTAGTCCTGCCAATAAAGCTTCTTTGAATCTACTACATACATACTAGATACATACTACATACATACATAGTACATACTACATACATACAACATACATAAAACATGCTACAGACATACAACATACATACTACATACACAATACATACAATACATTCATACAATACATACATATAGACATACATTACATATAACATAGAGTACATACTCACCATCACTTGTCACTTTGTTCCCCGAAGCCAGTGTCATCTATAAAAAATATGAAAATAGCAAACAAGTGATATACTTCCTGATCCGCAGAAATCCACGAGTGTCCCACAGCGATCTCCCATGGAGAACAGCAGCATCAGCTGATGCGACCGCTCTGTAGGGGCCCCAGGAATACAATGACAGGAGGTAGGTATCCTTCCGCACTGTATTCCTCCGCCACTGTAAAAAAATAGTCCCTAGTCTCACTTTTGGCATTGCTGTGTGAGAAAGTTCCCACGCAGCTTTTGCCATAAAGTGAGACCAGTGAACCATAGTAACCTCTCAGTGATGCAGTGCAGGAGATCGTCGTGGGATACTCGTGGATTTCTGTGGATCAGGGAGTATATTGCTTGTTTGTTTTTTTCATATTTTTTATAGATGTAACTGGCTTCGGGGATCAAAGTGACAAGTGATGGTGAGTATGTACTCTATATTATATGTACTGTATGTCTATAAGTATGTATTGTATGAATGTATTGTATGCAGTATGTATGCAGTATGTATGTAGTATATATTTAGTATGTCTGTAGCATGTTGTATGTATGTTGCGTGTATGTAGTATGTACTATATATGTATGTTGTATGAATGTAGTTTATATGTAGTATGTATGTAGTATGCATGTATGTATGTTGTATGAATGTAGTATATATGTAGTATGTATGTACTATGTATGCATGTATGTTTTATGAATGTAGTATATATGTAGTATGTATGTAGTATGTAGTATGCATGTATGTATGTTGAATGAATGTAGTATATATGAAGTATGTATGCAGTATGTAGTATGTATGTTGTATGAATGTAGTATATATTTAGTATGTACTATGTATGCATGTACAGTATGTTGTATGAATGTAGTATATATGTAGTATGTATGTAGTATGTAGTATGCATGTATGTTGTATGAATGTAGTATATATGAAGTATGTATGTAGTATGTATGTATGTTGAATGAATGTAGTATATATGTAGTATGTACTATGCATGTATGTATGTTGTATGCATGTAGTATATATGTAGTATGTATGTAGTATGTATGTATGTTGTATGAATGTAGTATATATGTAGTATGTACTATGTATGTATATATGTCGTATGAATGTTGTATGTATGTAGTATGTATGTAGTATGTATGTATGTTGTATGAATGTTGCATATACGTAGTATGTATGTAGCATGTATATATATATATATTTTTTACATTCAACACATTAGCCGGATGATGGGACTACTACTGTCCCATCATTGGCTAATGTGTCAATCACTGTCATTGTAGCAGGCATAGCCCGATGGGACTTGTAGTCCCATCGGACGATGCCTGCACACACACACAACCCCTGGCAGGCCCGCACAGATCCCCCGCAGTCCACACAGACCCCCGGCAGGCCCGTAGAGACCCCCGGCAGTCCGCACAGACCCCTGGCAGCCGGAACAGACCCCCAGAAGGCCCGTACAGACCTCCGGCAGGCCCGCACAGACCCCTGGCAGTCCGCACAGACACCCGGCAGCCAGCACAGACCCCCGGCAGGCCCGTACAGACCCCCGGCAGGCCCGCACAGACCGCGCATCATGATGCGCACAGACCACACATCATGATGACATCATTTCAGCAGCCAATCACAGCCACAACAGTGGCTCATTGCATTATGGGAACTTCCGATTCCGGTACCCGATATTGTAAAAATATCGGTACTCAGAATCGGAATTCCGATACAGCGAATATCGGCCGATACCCGATATTTGCAGTATCGGAATGGTCAACACTAGTGGCCGCACATTACCTCAGAGAGATCGGCTGGAAACCCTGACACGCGTTTCGCGTTGGATTTTTCAAGGGGCGTCTGGTGTCTGGTGTCAAGGAAACTACTGGAAAAGCATTGGAAATATCGAATGCAAGCGCAGAAACAATTGAAACACATGCAAAAATGCATACAAACGCATGCACACTCAACGTTTTTTTGCCGTCATGCGTAAGGCCTGTTTCACACATCCGTTTGTGTCCATCAGTCAAAATCCGCTGTTTTGCAAAAAAAACGGATCCGCCATTTTTCTTGGCTGATCCGTTTTTTTCCCATTGAGTTGCATTACCGGCGGATCTTGACAGATGGCCATCCATTGGATCTGTTTTTTTGCGGATCCGCCAAAATTTTGACGTCCGCCGACATGCCTGAACGGGCCATGCAGCGTTTTTTCGTGTGGCCGGATCCGCACTTCTCACTGCTCATTTCCGAAAGACTTCACTCAGCCGCAAATTTAACCCTAAACTCTGTTCTGGTGGCTGAAAAATTCTCTCTCTTTCTCTCTATCCTCCCTCCAGGCAGCGGTTCTTTTAAAATTCTTCCTTTGACGGATCCGTTAAAATAACGGTCCGGTGCCAAACGTTGTGGTCAGTACAGGAATGGATCCATTATCCGCCATTTTAGCGGATTTTGACTGACCAAAAAAACTGATGTGTGAAACAGGCCTAAGATGATGAGGATAAAAAACGCAGCGTAAACATGCATTTTGCATGCGTTTGTGCATGCGGATGATACCCTGTTGACTCAAATGCTAGTGTAAGTCTAACCTTATTAAGGCCCTAATGTTTGACCCTCAGGAAGGTGAGTGTCTCAGTACTTCTGAAACTGATAGTGCCTGCATCGTTCCAGGTCAGCATTTTCCAGCAGAGGTTCCCCAAACAGCGAAAAAGGGAAAAGCATAAAAAGTTGCAAGCTATGCTACAAGAGGGGAATCCAAAAAGGCATAATTTACTATTGTGAAACCTACCCTGAGAAACCTGCCCTTTGCATTACGGATTGCTTCAAAGTCTTCCACATATCTACAACTTCATAAAATTTGTTTTTACCCTTTTGACACAACACACTTTTATAATCTGATGTACTCCGCACTTTTGTACTTACACAGAACACCAATGTTAAAATTCATACACGAGTAAAAACCAAAAGCATTATTATCATTACTATAACTATGCTTCTAGATAAATTCCTTGAGGGGTGTAGTTTCCAAAATGACATCACTCGTGGGGGATTTCCACTGTTTAGGCACATCAGTAGTTCTCCAAGCGTGACATGATACAAGCAGACCATTCCAACAAAGTCTCCTCTCCAAACTGTCACTCCTTTCTTTGCGAGCCCTTCCGGGCACCCAAAGGGTGGTTTTCCATCACATTTATTGGCCTACTTAGGAAAAATTGCACAACAATTTTTGGGTCCATTTTCTCCTGTTACCCTTGTGAAAATAAAAAATTGGGGCTAAAAACATTTTTGTGGAAAGAATTTGATTTTTTTTATTTTCACTGCTCAAGGCTAAAAAATTCTGTAAAGCACCTGGTGATTCAAAGTGCTCACCACATATCTATATAAATTCATTGGGGGGTCTAGTTTCCAAAATAACGTAACATATGGGGTGTTTCCACATCACTCTCCAAACGTAACATGGCACCCGCTCTCGATTCCAACCAATTTTGAGTTACAAAAATCAAACGGTTCTACTTCAATTCCCAGCCCTGCTGTGCGCCCAAACAGTAGTTTTTCCCCACATACACTCACTGGCCACTTTATTAGGTACACCATGCTAGTAAGGGGTTGGACCCCCTTTTGCCTTCAGAACTGCCTCAATTCTTCGTGGCAGAGATTCAACAAGGTGCTGGAAGCATTCCTCAGAGATTTTGGACCATATTGACATGATGACATCACACAGTTGGCGCAGATTTGTCGGCTGCACATCCCTGATGCGAATCTCCCGTTCCACCACATCCCAAAGATGCTCTATTGGATTGAGATCTGGTGACTGAGGAGGCCATTTGAGTACAGTAAACTCATTGTCATGTTCAAGAAACCAATCTGAGATGATTCGAGCTTTATGACATGGCGCATTATCCTGCTGAAAGTAGCCATCAGATGTTGGGTACATTGTGGTCATAAAGGGATGGACATGGTCAGCAACAATACTCAGGTAGGCTGTGGCGTTGCAACGATGCTCAATTGGTACCAAGGGGCCCAAAGAGTGCCCAGAAAAAATTCCCCACACCATGACACCACCACCACCAGCCTGAACCGTTGATACAAGGCAGGATGGATCCATGCTTTCATGTTGTTTACGCCAAATTCTGACCCTACCATCCGAATGTCGCAGCAGAAATCGAGACTCATCAGACCAGGCAACGTTTTTCCAATCTTCTACTGTCCAATTTCGATGAGCTTGTGCAAATTTTAGCCTCAGTTTCCTGTTCTTAGCTGAGAGGAGTGGTACCCAGTGTGGTCTTCTGCTGCTGTAGCCCATCTGCCTCAAAGTTCGACGCACTGTGCGTTCAGAGATGCTCTTCTGCCTACCTTGGTTGTAACGGGTGGCAATTTGAGTCACTGTTGCCTTTCTATCAGCTCGAACCAGTCTGCCCATTCTCCTCTGACCTCTGGCATCAACATGGCATTTCCGGCCACAGAACTGCCGCTCACTGGATTTTTTTTCTTTTTCGGACCATTCTCTGTAAACCCTAGAGATGGTTGTGCGTGAAAATCCCAGTAGATCAGCAGTTTCTGAAATTCTCAGACCAGCCCTTCTGGCACCAACAATCATGCCACGTTCAAAGGCACTCAAATCACCTTTCTTCCCCATACTGATGCTCGGTTTGAACTGCAGGAGATTGTCTTGACCATGTCTACATGCCTAAATGCACTGAGTTGCCGCCATGTGATTGGCTGATTAGAAATTAAGTCTTAACACACAGTTGGACAGGTGTACCTAATAAAGTGGCCAGTGAGTGTATATAAGCCTATTTAGGGGAAATTGCACATCACTTTTTGGGGTCTATTTTTTTCTGTTACCCTTGTGAAAATAAAAAAAATTGGGGCTAATAAGATATCTTTGTGGAAAAAAAGTGATTTTTATATTTTCGCGGCTCAGCGTAATAAATTTCTGTGAAGCATCTGGGGATTCAATCTGCTCACCACATATTAGGTAAGTTCCTTGAGGGGTCTTGTTTCCAAACTAGGGTCACTTGTGAAGGATTTTCACTGTTTAGGCACATCAGGGGCTCTCCAAACGCGACATGTTGTCCGTTCTTGATTCCAGCCAATTTTGTGTTCAAAAGTCAAACAATGTTCCTTTCATTCGGAGCCCTGCCGTGTGCCCAAACAGTGGTTTTTCCCACATGTGGGGGATCGGTGTACTCATGAGAAATTGTAAAACTATTTTTGCGGTCAGATAGACAAACCCATCTTGGTCACTAGCGTACGGTTCTCCAGAGACTTAGGGAGAATCAACTTTTTGCTAAGTTGGAAAGATGTTCATTGCTTCTGAGGTGGGGGCAGTGTTATCACAGGGTCCCAACACTCTGAAAAATCTTAGACATTGCGACTTTTTTTCGAAGAAGTTCTCTCCAGCCAAGAGAAACTATGATGTGGGCAATCGAGTGCTTCTTGCGGTTAAGTTGGCTTTTGAGGAGTGGAGGCATTTTTTTGGAGGCTGCTGCTCATCCTATTACTGTGATTACCGATCATAAAAACTTGGCTTACATCAAATCTGCCAAAAGGTTACCTCCTAGGCAAGCCAGGTGGTCACTTTTTTTTCCCAGTTTCAGTTTTCTATTACGTTTTGTCCTGGATCTAAAAATGTTAAGGCCCATGCATTGTCCCCAAGTTTTGATCCAGTGTCCCCTTCCAGGCCTCCATCCTTCATTCTTCAACATGGGGTGGTTGTGGCTGATATCTCATATGAGTTGTAATGGGAAATTCTTGAGGCCCAGTCACTTGCACCTAGTTCTAAGCCAGTTGGTAAACTTTTTGTAACTGTACAGTTTCACCTCAGGCTTCTTCGGGAGTTCCATAAGTCATTTTTGAGTGGACATCCTGGGATCTCAGCTACCTGTGGGGCCGAGGCTAGGATATTTTGGTGGCCCACGCTGGTTTCTGACAGAAAGTTTGCATCCGCATGTGGGGTTTGTGTTCGTACCAAAAGCTCTCATAGCCGGCCGGGAAATTGGTGCCTTTGCCAATTCCTGATAGACCATAGACTCACCTGTCCATGGATTTTATTACCAATCTCCCTCCTTCCAGGGCTAATACTGTTGTGTGGGTGATGGTGGACAGCTTCACTAAGCAAGCTCAACTTGTAGCTTTGTCTGCGTTGCCCTCTGCAGAGACCTTGTCCAGGTTGTTTATGTAACATGTGGCACGTTTGCATGGTGTGCCGTTGAGTGTGGTGTCCGACCGGGGTGTTCAGTTCGTCTCTAAGTTTTGGAGAGCGTTTTGTACAAGGTTAGGAGTTACTCTGCCCTTTCCTTCTGCTTATCACCCGGAGTCTAATGGTGAGACTGAACATACAAATCAGTCCTTGGAACAAATTCTGCAGTAGTTATCCTCTACCAGACAGGATGATTGGTGTGATGCTTTGCTCTGGCAGAGTTTGCATTTAACAATCGTGTAAGTCAGGCCACTGGTAAGTCCCTGTTTCTTGACAATTATGGCCTTAATCTGCATTTGGGGAGTTCTCACACTTGGACTCCGGTTGTCCTGGGGCTGATGGGGCGATGCAGCGCTTAAGGGAGTTATGAGCTGAGGTCCAGCAAAACATTACCAAAGCTCAGAGAAGGTACAAGTTTTTTGCGGATAAGAAGCAGGCTCGAGTCCAACGTTCCGGGTGGGGGAGAAAATATGGTTGCCTACTCAAAACATTAAGCTTAAGGTTCCCGCTACTAAAGAAAGTCCTAAGTTTATTGGTCCATATGAAGTTGTTGAGATTATCAATCCTGTAGCCTTTAGGTTACATCTCCCAGCCTCTTTCAAGATTTCCAAGGTTTTCCACAAATCTCTTCTAAAACTATTGGAAGCAGTGGATGAGGATTCCTTGTCTGCTGCTCCCCCAGTCTTGGTAGATGGTCACATGGAGTATGAGGTGGGACGCATTATGGATTCTCTGTGGGTTCGTAGTACTTTGCAGTATCTTGTACACTGGAAGGGGTATGGTCCAGAGGATCGGTCATGGGTTCCGGCTCAGTCCGCACATGCTGATCGTTTGGTCCTGGTGTTTCATGCTAGGCATTCTTGGAAGCCAGGTGGTCTAGTGGTCCCCCATTGAGAGGCGGTACAGTCATGATTCAGGATGGGATTTCCTCCCCCGTCCTGGATCTGTTGGGGTTAACATTGTATGGCCTCTCTTTGGTTTGGGGAGGGTTATTTAAACTTACTTTGAGCCAGGCTCTTTGTCAGTGATACTTCCGTGGTTCGACTGAGCAGCTAACCTAAGTTATACTCTTGTATACCATTTGTTCCTCTGTGTGTTTGTACTGTGTATGATTTGGCTTGTCCCTCGTTCTGTGACTGTATCGTGATTCTGTACTATTGATATCTCTGGTCTCGACCTTTGGCTTGTTTACTGACTTCCCCCTTGTCTGTGTCCCTGGTTACTATGTCCCCATCTGACTTCGGCTCGTCTTGCACTATTGTTTTGTCTCATCCTTAGGCTCCTGTATTACCCTCAGTTACTGACCTCAGCTTTTCTGACTATTCTCCCGTCGCCGCCGGCTCTCACTCTCTCTCTAGTATGGGGGTTGGCTCCACCTCCGGCCACTCCATCGGTGGTGATGTGTCGCACCAGGTCCTGCACTGGTGTAGCTTCATGCGTAGCGGTGGCTACCCGCTCCTGTGCCCCCTCTACAACTCTCCCTCTGGTGTGTACACTTAAAGAAACACAGTCAGTGTGTCTTGATATATTGATAGTGACTTACAGCTGAGGTTCTTTCTGGGGGAGTCATTCACTTTTCCCGTCTTTTCCATGTGGCCCAGACCAGCAAGGCATCTTCTTCCAGCCATGACTAGGATGCAGAGATTACATTAAAGACACATATGACTACTCCCACTTCAGGCTCTGTCCCTATCTATCCTTAAACTGCACAAACTCTTTATCCTGCTGATACTGCAATGCTGAGCCGCTGCGGCCATAGGTGTCCCTATTACTGCACCTACTGTGTGATACTGTGTGTCCACTAATATTCCTCTTACGGGAGCCTTAGATTCCCCTTTCATGGCACTCATTAATTATGATGTCAACAAAATTGACCCACAAATATTATGATACTCCTACAGTGAATTCCTCCACAGTATCCCCCACACACACAGTATAATGACCCTACTGTATCCCATCCCTTATCTGCCCCGGAAAAGTATGGTGACATCAACACAGTATGATCCCCCAAATGTCACCCCCACACAGTGACACACAATATAAGAGCCCTACGCCTCTACACACTGTATATTGGCCCCCCATACAGTCTTCCACACAGTATGATGGACCCCACACAAACCTTCTCACTGAAAATTGCTTGCACACAGTTTAAAAGCTCCCATAAAGCCCTCCAAATATTACAATAGCCGCCACAAAGTCATTCATACAGCATAATGCACCCCACAGTCAATGCAGCATAATGCACACCATGGCTCATGCAGTATAATGCTCCCCATAGCCCATACAGTATAATGAAACCCCATAGTCCATACAGCATAATGCATCCCATAGTCTATACAGTTTAATGAATCCCACAGTCCATACAGGATAATTCACCCCATAGTCCATACAGTATAATGCACCCCATAGTCCATATAGCACAATGGACCCCATAGCCCATACAGTATAATGCACCCCATAGTCCATAGTTTATACATTATAATGCATCTCATAGTCCATGTAGTATAATGCACCCCATAGTCCATACAGCATAATGCACCCCATAGTTATCCATACGTACATTGCACCCCATAGTTCATACAGTAAAATGCAGCCCATAGTCCTTTGCAGTATAATACATCCAAATGAAGTAGAATGTCCAGCTCAACATTGTAGTGAAAAGCAAAGTTTTATTCACCATGGACACATTCCAGATAGAGGATAAAACATCAGCATGACAGGTTACAAGTAGTCAGATCGACGCGTTTCTGGAGACCAAGCTTCCTTAATCATGAATAAAACTTTGCTTTTCACAACACTGTTGAGCTGGACATTCTACTTCATTTGGATTCCTCACGGTCTGACACAGTGGGTCCGTGCTCCAGGGACTAACAAGATGCAGAAGCAGTGAGCTGGAAAATCTTTGCCCCAGTATAATACATCCCATAATCCATATAGTACAGTATAATGCGCACCATAATACTCATTACATTTTTATGACCACTACAATGTTCTAAAAAAAATCATAAAATACAACACTCACCTCTCCTCTTCATTCTCAGCAGCTTGTCTTCTAAAGCATTGCAGATCTCAACATACAGGACTCTATGTAGTGGTCATTGCGCTGAGACTTCAGATATCGAAGAAGAATAATGGCCAAGGAAGGGTCACCTGATGCGCCGTTATTGCTTTTAACTATATCGGCAAATGCTCAAATACTGATACAGTTGAACTCGCAGAGTAAGGTGCCATAGCGGAGTTTAACTGTATCAGTGGTAGCTATGCTACTGTTTTAACAGCAATTTTTTGTGGACAATTATTATTCATTATTTTTTAATTCTTTATTTTAATTGTTTTTTAAATGTTCTCTTTCTTTTACCCTCAATCGGCCTCATACAATAATATCATTTTACAATTAGCCCCATGTAGCAATTCTGGCTCCCATCATGTAATAATGTCTCCATTCCTGTCATAATGTCCCCTGTCTGGTATTAAGGTCCTCAAGCCTGTTATAATGTCCCTTGTCCTCTAACAATTTCCCTTCCCCTAAAATAATGTCCCCAACCCTGTAATAATATCCCCAAACCTGTAATAATGTCCACTGTTTTGTAATAATGTCCCCTGTTCTGTAATAATGTCCCATCCTGTAATAATGTCCTGTCCTCAAATAAAAATGTCCCCTGTCCAGTAGTAATGTCCTCTGTTTTGTAATAATGTCCCTCTGCCTGTAATAATGTCCCCTGTCTGGTAATAATGTCTCCTGTTCTGTAATAATATCCCTCACCCCGTAATAAAGTCCCCAATCCTTTCATAATACATCTCAACCTCTAATAATGTTCCAAGACCTATAATGATGTCCCTCAGCCTGTAATAGTATCCCCAAACCTTTAATATTGTCTCCTGTCCTGTAGTAATGTCTCTCAGGTTGTAGTCATGTCCCTTATTAAAGGTTAGGGTCTCAAGTACCATACAAAAGTGGTATTTGTAACAAGCACTCTGGTGGGATATCAAGTAAGGATAAGAAACTGTGCGAATAGTTGGCACTCTGCGGCAGACACTCTGATGACAAGAACATGGCAGAACAGTATTGGGGCACTTGTGACAGGCATTCATGGTAGCCCGTGTCAGACCCTAAAGGCCCCATCACACTAAGCGATGCACCAGCGATCGCGACAATGATATGACCCGGTCAGGATTGCTGGTGCATCGCTAATGGTCGCTAGTGAGCTGCCAAACAGGCAGATCTCACTAGCGATGTAGCTACGCAGCAGCGGTCATTACTTACCTGTCAGACGCGGCGATGAAGACGTCCTCCCGCCCGCGTCCACGAGTCGCTCGTCAGCGCCAGCAGGAAGCCAAGCAGGAAGCAGCCAACGAGAAACGGCCCAGGACGTTCTCGCGTGATCAGCGATAACCAGCGGCGGAGCCGGTCGGAGGTAAGTATCACACATAGCAATATCGCTAGCAATATCGCTGCTGCGTCACAAAATCGGTGACGCTTTAACGATATTGCTAGCGATATCGCTTAGTGTGACAGGGCCTTTAGGAAGACTATGTGTGAGGTGTACTATAGAGGGCATATTTTTTATTGCAGTAGATGGGCTCACACATGACACATGCTCAAAGCCTAACAAAATGATACAAGGCCCTACAAACTTTTCACTGGAATTGACCAATACATTGTAAGCTAACTAGTGCATGACTTTACTGATGGACAATTTCCTGATGCAACCAGTCAGTGCCACATCTGAAATGCCTGCATTTACATTACGTTTATGAATAATGGCCATAGTCTTTGATGCGACCAGATTACTCTGAAACCATAGACAAAATATTAGATGGGCAATCAGTTAAAAAGAAAACCTGCTATTAATATTTAGTGTTTGTAGCTTTCCTCTTTTGTGCTTCTCAATAATCTATCTGCTACTTATGCATAGATAGAACCAATTACTGTAAACTCTGAATTCTAGTTACATCTATGAAATGTTATCTATCTTCCATATCTGTAAATTATGCTTACAAGTCTATTCCCAAGACTCTTTGGAGAATCATTATTTTTCACTACGAACTATCAATCATACCTCATTAATGAAAACCACATTTACTGATCTGAAAATGCATTAACTTAATTATCTTCAAATTATGCCAGAAATAATATCTAATAATCCATTAAGCACAATGTGATCAATGTCCCTTTCATAAAATAACATACATTAGGAAGCTTGCAAGTATTCTACACTGAAACAGTGTATTGTGTGTAATAATGACTTGTCATTGCCTATAATTTATATCACACCTAAGAAGAAAACAAGCACTGAATCACATGCAAAAAAGGATTTTCAGACTATGATGTACTGACTCTAAATATGAGCCTATCGTTTTATGTCAATTTACAGTTTAATTGAGTATTGCAGTGAAGTAGGACTCAAGTGGTTGAACAGAATATGGGTGAAGTTAACCCTTCTTAGCAATAACCACAGTATTTTCTAACAGGAAATTAAAAGTTTGGATAAAAAAGAAAATAAAGTACATTTTAGAAAATTAAAGAGTTGGTTAAAATGCTAAAATAAAAACAAGCTAATAAAAATATTTAGAATGTAAAAGTAATTTATTAATTGATGATAGTGATAGAATAATTTGCTATATTTTATTTATTTGAACTTGTCAACATTTTTTTCAAATTAAACCCACAAACTTAGATGTATTTTATTGGGATTTTATATGATATAAAGCACAAAGTAGCAAGTATTTGTGAAGTGTAAAGGAAATGATACATGGCTTTCTAATTTAAAAATCTGAATCTGAAAATTGTGAAGTGGAATTGTATTCATCCCCTCTAAGTCAATAGTATATAGGACCACCTTTTGCTGCAATTACTGCCCAAAGTCTTTTGTGGTATGTCTTTACTAGCTTTGCATATCTAGAGGCTGGCATTTTTGTCCATTTTTCTTAACAAATTAGCTCTAGCTCAGAGCCTCTGTGAATAGCAATTTTCAAGAATTGCCACAGATTCTCTATGGGATTTAGGTCGAGACTTTGACTGGACCATTAACACACATGAACCCCCTAACAACCGCTGATACACCTTTTAAAGGCGAGAACAACACAACACAAGCACCAGAAAATAATAATAATAAGTATAAATCTATCTAACAAGATGAAAATTATATATATATATCTTCACATATATATACAATGTGAATAGTGTGAATAAACCTGGTGTTCCGTGAGAAAGAAAAGTGGAAACCACTCAATATATATGAATGGAATTCTTTGGCAATCCAGTTATTTTGGTTGTTGGTCACCTTTTAAAGGCGGCAGTTAAGGGTACTTACCGTATTCCTCAGCATAGCTTTTTTACAATGTCACAAAAAAAATCTCAGAATCAGTGGAATCCGTTGAAGCACTCCAGAGAAGTGTTACCTTGCCATGGTTGATGGGCACACATGAATTGGCCAATTTATGCACTAACAACTTTCCTTTTTTTGTAAGTACATCTTGCTGAGGTACAATGCAGTTGGAAGTTGTTATTTCCATTGACGTTATATGTCTTAGCATTCAAAGAGTGCTGCTGTGCTTTTTATAAATGGCTGTCCACCAACGATCACCATCCAAACTGATGGAACTGGAAAGGATCTGCAAGGAAGAATGGCAGAGGATCCCCAAATCCAGGTGTGAAAAACTTGTTGCATCATTCCCAAGAAGACTCATGGCTGTACTAGCTCAAAAGGGTGCTTCTACTCAATACTGAGCAAAGGGTCTGAATACTTATGACCATGTGATATTTCAGTTTTCTATCTTAATAAATTTGTAAAAATTTCTACATTTCTGTTTTTTTCAGTCAACAAGGGATGCAGAGTGTACATTAGTGAGAAAAAAATGAATTTTGAATTTACCAAATGGCTGCAATGAAACAAAGAGTAAAAAATTTAAAGGGGTCTGAATGCTTTCTGTACCCACTGTACTTCCAACAGGAACATAACATGCGGGAAAACAAAGGCATGCTGGTAGACACACTACTAACGATGTTCCCGCTTGGCAGTGGGGGCTCAGTGAAAGAACAAGATAGAGGAGGAAGATGAAGTCAAGAACGCAGATACTATGAGTCTAATTTATGATGACATTGAGCATGACTGTTTGGCTGAGTTTAAATTACACTGGCTTCAGCAAGGACACCAGCAAGGGGAGGAGTATTGCTTCAAGTTACTCAGATGGTCTGCCGACACTAGGTGTAATTATCTCGTTAGTTTTTTCTAGGGCTCTCAGAGAAGGTTAAATATGCCTCTTGTTCTATATGAGACCCCTCTCACCCTGAGTCTACCTAGGAACCTATGCAGTTAGGTGGGTTGACGTGTTGCCTTGGTCCTCCTGCAATCCGATACAAGTAGGGAGTGCTTTTTTGTGGCAAGAAGTGGCATTTTCCGGGCACCTGTCCATACTTACATAGTCACAAGCAATCCATCAGAAATCTAAGAAGCCCCCAGTGTACAGTCATATGTTAAAGTTTGGGCACCCCTATTAATGTTAACCTTTTTTCTTTATAACAATTTTGGTTTTTGCAACAGCTATTTCAGTTTCATATATCTAATAACTGATGGACTCAGTTATATTTCTGGATTCAAATGAGGTTTATTGTACTAACAGAAAATGTGCAATCTGCATTTAAACAAAATTTGACTGGTGCAAAAGTATGGGCACCTCAACATAAAAGTGACATTAATATTTCGTAGATCCTCCTTTTGCAAAAATAACAGCCTCTAGTCGCTTCCTGTAGCTATTAATGAGTTCCTGGATCCTGGATGAAGGTATTTGTGACCATTCCTGTTTACAAAACAATTCCAGTTCAGTTAAGTTTGATGGTCGCTGAGCATGGACAGCCCGCTTCAAATTATCCCACAGATGTTCAATGATATTCAGGTCTGGGGACTGGGATGGCAATTCCAATGAGGTTTATTGTACTAACAGAAAATGTGCAATCTGCATGTAAACAAAATTTGACCGGTGCAAAAGTATGGGCACCCTTATCATTTTCTTGATTTGAACACTCCTAACTACTTTTTACTGACTCTGTGGGATGATTTGAAGTGGGCTGTCCATGCTCGGCGACCATCAAACTTAACTGTACTGGAATTGTTTTGGAAACAGGAATGGTCACAAGTACCTTCATCCAGGATCCAGGAACTCATTAATAGCTACAGGAAGCGACTAGAGGCTGTTATTTTTGCAAAAGGAGGATCTACGAAATATTAATGTCACTTTTATGTTGAGGTGCCCATACTTTTGCACCGGTCAAATTTTGTTTAAATGCAGATTGCATATTTTCTGTTAGTACAATAAACCTCATTTGAATCTAGAAATATAACTGAGTCCATTAGTTATTAGAGATATGAAACTGAAATAGCTGTTGCAAAAACCAAGGTTAACATTAATAGGGTTGCCCAAACTTTAACATATGACTGTACATATTCCCTCTGGGCAGGTTGCAATTCTTTTTACCTGCCGATCTCCATTTAGGCAAATGAAATGTGTTTATTTGTACCTTTTTTGACAGTGGGAGAGAGTTTAATCTGGTTGACACCAAGGTCTGTCAGGACCAAGGTCTCAGTCCTCATAAATTGTCTGTACTTATAATAGCTATCAATCCTTCTGCACCTTAAACCAGGGGTAGTATAATCAGGTCATTTGAAAGATACCTCTACAAGTAGGGCCATGCACTCCAAAATCTATAAATTGTTATGAGTTATAGGGTTTGACCTCTATGGTAGTTCTTGGTCTCCCTTGGCTGATGTTAGGCAATCCTGTGGTGGACTGGCAGACTCAGGAAGTAGCAAGATGGAGAGATATCATATTATCAGATTATCAGTTTAGTAGATTAGTTTTGTCAGAAAAATTTAAGGATAGTAACACGGGTAGTTGACTCAGAGAGTGGAGGACTGCTGGTATTGGAGGCCTACTGCTACATGCAACACACATGACAGAGACCCAACCAGGAGTCTGCACATTTCCAAAAATTTATTGGCAGACACCAACAAAGTGGCATCAATTTTACCACAGTAGAAATAGTATAATAGGGACCGACAGGTCTTCCACTACAGCCAACCCAGCAGATGAACAGTTAGACACCCAACCAAGAGTGTTCAAATTTCTAAAAATTTGTGACAGACACCAACAAAGTGGCATACATTTCACCATAGTAGAAATAGTATAATAGGGACTGACACATTTTCCCCTATACCCTACCCAGCAGATAGACACCCAACCAGGAGTGTTCACATTTCCACAAATTAGTGTTAGCATCTCCAGCAGCAACAGCAGCAACAGCAGGCACAGAAGCCCAACTAAACATATCACAGACTGCAGTTACGCGAGAACAATGTAGGACACTAAAAACTACAACATCCAGTAACAGAAATTGTCAGTTGTCTTTGGATAGGACATCGCATTGTTGGCTCACTAGTGTTTTCACAAAACATTAATACCTACCCCACAAACATCTCGAACACCAACTCTAATCCGCATTCTACCACAACCTCATTTTTCTCTGTCATGTTGGTCAGATAGTGTGCTAGGATCACAGTATTAGCAACTAAAAATTTGATTTTTTTACTCTTTATACTCTACACCACCTTTGCACACAGCTGAATTTCAGTGGTACAAAATGAGAAGATGAATATGGCATGATGAATCGCTTAAGTCAAAGAAGAAAGATTTTTTTCCATGTGGATGAGACTTGTATGACAAAAAAGATATGCTCCAAACAATTTCTGAGATCTCCCCTACTGTATGACTTTAGTAACTGACATTTTTTGGGGCCTGTGAATGATGCCTGTATAATATTGACTAGATGCTCCAATTTCAAAATGAGATGTCCTCTGCTATATGACGTTAGTAACATAAGAAATATTTTTTCACCTGTTGATGAGGCCTGTATAAAATAAACTAGATGCTCCAAACAATTTCAAAGTCAGATCTCCCCTTCTGTATGACGTTAGTAACAGAAGAAAGAATTAAGTGTGGATGAGGGCTGCATGACAAAGAAGATATGCTCCAAACAATTTTAAAATTAGATCTCCCTTACTGCATGATGTTAGTAACCCAGAAAACATTTTTGGCACTGTGGATGAGGTCTGCTGTTATGATTGAGTCACCGTAGGAGGCAAAAATAGAAATGCTAGCTAAGTCCAGAAAACCAGAGAAGTTGGCAGCTATCGGATTGCAGACCCCTGAACCTATCAACACAACTAGCAGTAGCCGTGGGGGGCTCCTACGATGCCCTAGGCCCCTCGATCACAGCCGGAGGACTACATAGCCTAAAGACAGAAAGGGAAATCTAAACTGCCCCAGAGCAGACCACAAAGCAAAAGGCAGCCCCCAACATATAATGACGGTGAAGCAAGAAGAAAGAACAAAACACAGACAGAAAGATCGACTGAGCAAAGATGGGGCCCCAGCTAGCTTAGATAGGAAAGGACAGGAAGGCTGCTGTCTGCAATCCGTGAAAAACCCTATGAAAATAAGAGCCAACAACTGACAGTAAAAAAGGCCCTGAAGACGCTAGGCTTCAAAAAAGCTATGTCAGTACTCAGGAATATTCTGAAGACAGAGCAACAGGCAAAAGGAGATTCAGCTCACCCCAGCAGGGAATGGCAGAATCCAGAAAAGCAAGGAAAACAAAACACTAATGCAAAAAGGCAAAGCAGAAATCTTAGCTTTAGATGAGCAGGAATCAGACTGGTTTCCTAGAAGTCCACAGAGAAATCACCCGCAGGCCAGAAGGGCGTCGGCAGCCTTATATCCAGTCATTAACTCCACTCAGCCAGTCATCATCATCAGCCCCAGGTGTTTGACAATCAGGCTCACTACCTTTCTTCACCAGAAGAGGGAGTTCCTCCGGCCTCAGTAGTGAAGGGGAAAATGAACTCACAACAGTACCTCCCCCTTGAGGAGGGGTCACCGAACCCTCAACCACGCCACCAGGGCGATCAGGGTGAGCCCGATGAAAGGCACGCACCAATCTTTTGGCATGAATATCAGAGGCAGAGACCCAGGAATTATCCTCCTGACCATAACCCTTCCACTTAACCAAATACTGGAGTCTCCGTCTAGCCAGACGGGAATCCAGTACTTTCTCTACCTCATATTCCATGTTACCTTCAACCAATACAGGGTCTGGAGGTGCAACCCCCGGAACAACAGGTTCAACAAACCTCTTCAACAAGGATTTATGGAACACATTATGGATTTTAAATGTGACAGGAAGAGCCAAACGAAAAGAGACCGGATTAATAATCTCCAAAATCTTGTATGGTCCAATAAATCTAGGCTTAAACTTAGGAGAAGCCACCTTCATAGCAATATTTTTTGATGATAACCACACCATATCACCAACCTTAAACTGGGGACCAATGGTCCTATGTCAGTTGGAAAACCGCTGGGCCTTTTCCTAAGAGAGAGATAACTTATCCACCACTTGGTCCCAGATCTGGTGCATTCTCTCCACCACAGTGTCAACACCTGGGCAGGCAGAGGGCTCCACCTGCCCTGAAGAAAATCGAGGATGAAACCCAAAGTTACAAAAAAAGGTGACATCAAAGTGGCAGAACTAGCTCTATTATTTAAAGCAAATTCGGCCAAGGGCAAAAATGAAACCCAATCATCCTGATCAGCAGAAATAAAACATCTCAAATATGACTCCAAGGTCTGGTTTGTTCTCTCTGTCTGCCCATTGGTCTGAGGGTGAAAAGCAGAGGAGAAGGACAACTGAATTCCCAGCTTGGAACAGAAAGATCTCCACAATCTAGACACAAACTGGACTCCTCTGTCAGATACAATGTTCTCAGGAATCCCGTGCAAGCGAACCACCTGTTGTAAAAACAGGGGCACCAATTCAGAGGAAGACGGCAACTTAGGGAGTGGTACAAGATGAACCATCTTAGAGAACCTATCACAAATCACCCAAATAACAGTCATCCTTTGAGAGACAGGCATATCAGAGATGAAATCCATTGAAATATGGGTCCATGGCCTCTTGGGGACAGGCAAAGGCATCAACAACCCACTAGAGCGAGAACACGATTTAGACCGGGAGCACGTCCCACAGGACTGCACAAAATTCCTGACATCACGAGACAAGGAGGGCCACCAAAAAGGCCGACTCACCAGATCTCTAGTACCAAAAATACCTGGATGACCAGCCAAAGCAGAGCAATGAACTTCAGACATCACTCTCTTCTTCCACTGGTCAGGACCATACAACTTTCCACTGGGACAACGCTCAGGTTTGTCCTCCTGGAACTCTTCCAGAGCACATCTCAAATCAGAACGTAACTATGATGTGGGGAATCGGGAGCTGTTGGCCATGAAGTGGGCAGAAAGAACTACCCCTTCGCCTAAGATGGTAGCAGGCTTGGTCACCACAGGAGAATCAGCAAAGAAGCTCCTAGAGAGGGCGTCTGCCTTGACATTCTTAGTTCCAGGAAGAAAAGAAACCACAAAATCAAAACGTGTAAAAAACAAGGCCCACCTAGCCTGTCTAGGGTTCAAGCGCTTAGCCGACTCTAGGTAAATCAAATTCTTGTGGTCAGTGAGGACCACGACTCGATGCCTAGCTCCCTCCAACCAATGTCTCCACTCCTCAAATGCCCACTTCATGGCCAACAGCTCCCGATTCCCCACATCATAGTTACGTTCAGATGGAGAGAACTTTCGGGAAAAGAAAGCGCAGGGATTTATTTTAGATGTTACAGGATCCTTTTGGGACAAAACAGCTCCTGCACCAATCTCAGAAGCATCCACCTCTACCTGGAACGGAAGTGAGACATCAGGTTGCCGCAAAACCGGGGCGGAGGTGAATCTTCGCTTCAGCTCCTGAAAGGAAGAAACAGCCTCCGGAGACCAATTTAACACATCAGCACCCTTCTTAGTCAAATCAGTCAATGGCTTGGCAATACTAGAAAATTTTGCTATAAATTTCCGATAAAAATTAGCAAAACCCAAAAACTTCTGGAGGGCCTTCAAAGAAGTGGGCTGAACCCAATCGTAAATGGCCTGTACCTTGGCCGGGTCCATTTCAATAGTTGACGGGGACAAAATAAATCCCAAAAAAGAAATCCTCTGTACTCCAAAAAGGCATTTAGATCCTTTGACATACAGGGAATTCTCCCTCAAGATCCGGAACACAGTCCGAATATGTTCCACATGAGAATCCCAATCCTTGGAGAAGATCAAAATATCATTCAGATAGATAATCAAAAATTTATCGACAAAATCTCGGAAAATATCGTTCATGAAGCACTGGAAGACAGAAGGGGCATTAGTGAGCCCAAAAGGCATCACCAGGTACTCAAAATGTCCCTCTGGAGTATTAAACGCCGTCTTCCATTCATCCCCATGCTTAATGCGAATAAGATTATACGCCCCCCTGAGGTCAAGCTTGGTAAACCAGCAAGCACCTTTAACTCTGGAGAATAGATCAGAAATCAGGGGTAACGGATACTGATATTTAACAGTAATTTTGTTGAGAGCACGATAATCAATACAAGGTCTTAATGATCCATCCTTTTTGTCTACAAAAAAAAACCCCGGCACCTAAGGGTGACGAGGATGGTCTAATATGACCCTTCTCCAAAGCCTCCTTAATATAGGATCGCATAGCCTCGTGCTCGGGTACAGATAAATTGAAGAGCCGACCCTTGGGAAATTTACACCCCGGGCTCAGTTCAATTGCACAGTCATAACTCCTATGAGGAGGTAGAGATGCAGACTCATTCTCACTAAATACATCATAAAAGTCCGCCAAATAATCAGGAACATCATGCGACTGAGGAGAGGTGGAAAACACCGGAGCCTCACTAAAGGCACATCGACAACCCCAACTCACCACAGACACAGATTTCCAATCCAAAACTGGATTATGAATTTGTAACCAGGGAAACCCCAGAACAATAGTATCATGCAGATTATGTAACACCAAAAACGTGCAATTTTCTTGATGGTCTGGGGCGACCCGCATTACCACCTGGGTCCAAAACTGAGGTTTATTTTTAGCCAAAGGAGTAGCATCAATCCCCCTCAAAGGGATAAGCATCTGCAGAGGTGTCATCGGAAATCCACAACGTTTAGCAAAATCCAAGTCCATTAGGTTTAGAGCTGCTCCCGAATCCACAAAAGCCTTAGCGGAAAATGTGGACAGGGAGCAGATCAGAGTAATAGCCAGAAGAAACTTAGGTTGAACACCACCAACAGAAAACGTGTGTGCAAGGCGTTTCTCGCGTTTAGGACAGACAGAAATAATATGCGAGGCATCTCCACAGAAAAAACACAACTTATTACGCCTTCTGAACTCCTGACGCTGCTCTCTGGAAAAAACTCTATCACATTGCATAGGTTCAGACATCTGTTCAACAGGTGGCAACACCTCTCGTGCAGCTCTGCGTTCGCGCAAACGCCGATCAACCTGAATGGCTAAAGACATAGAATCGTCAAGACCAGAGGGAACAGGAAATCCCACCATAGTATCTTTTACGGCTTCTGACAACCCCTTCCGAAAGAGAGCAGCCAAGGCATTATCATTCCAGGTAGTAAGTACTGCCCACTTTCGGAATTTTTGACAGTACAATTCTGCAGAATCACGACCCTGGTTCAATGCCAGCAGGGTCTTTTCAGCCTGATCAATGGCATTAGGTTCGTCATACAACAACCCCAAGGCCTGAAAAAATGCGTTCACATTAGTCAGAATAGGATCATCTGGTTTCAAAGAAAACGCCCAATCCTGGGGATCGCCATGCAGCAAAGAGATGACAATTTTAACCTGCTGCGCGGAGCTCCCTGACGAGTTAGGCTTCAAGGCAAAAAATAATTTACAATTATTTTTGAAATTCAAAACTTTAGACCGATCCCCAAAAAATACATCAGGTGTAGGAATCTTTGGTTCAGCAGCATGTGAATGAGCAAGGTAGGCAGAAATTCCCCGCACTTGCGCAGCGAGCTGCTCCACACGATCAGACAATTGCTTTATCTCCATTGAGAGAAAAAAAATTCCCCCTACAGCCTCAGAGATATAGAGGAAAAAATATACACACCTTTTTTTTTTTTTTTTTTTTTATACAATTCTTTCCTGCAATTGAGTACCCTAGGATCTGCGGTATGGTGGGTGATTCTGTTATGATTGAGTCACCGTAGGAGGCAAAAATAGAAATGCTAGCTAAGTCCAGAAAACCAGAGAAGTTGGCAGCTATCGGATTGCAGACCCCTGAACCTATCAACACAACTAGCAGTAGCCGTGGGGGGCTCCTACGATGCCCTAGGCCCCTCGATCACAGCCGGAGGACTACATAGCCTAAAGACAGAAAGGGAAATCTAAACTGCCCCAGAGCAGACCCCAAAGCAAAAGGCAGCCCCCAACAATATAATGACAGTGAAGCAAGAAGAAAGAACAAAACACAGACAGAAAGATAGACTGAGCAAAGATGGGGCCCCAGCTAGCTTAGATAGGAAAGGACAGGAAGGCTGATGTCTGCAATCCGTGAAAAACCCTATGAAAATAAGAGCCAACAACTGACAGTAAAAAAGGCCCTGAAGACGCTAGGCTTCAAAAAAGCTATGTCAGTACTCAGGAATATTCTGAAGACAGAGCAACAGGCAAAAGGAGATTCAGCTCACCCCAGCAGGGAATGGCAGAATCCAGAAAAGCAAGGAAAACAGAACACTAATGCAAAAAGACAAAGCAGAAATCTTAGCTTTAGATGAGCAGGAATCAGACTGGTTTCCTAGAAGTCCACAGAGAAATCACCCGCAGGCCAGAAGGGCGTCGGCAGCCTTATATCCAGTCATTAACTCCACTCAGCCAGTCATCATCATCAGCCCCAGGTGTTTGACAATCAGGCTCACTACCTTTCTTCACCAGAAGAGGGAGTTCCTCGGGCCTCAGTAGTGAAGGGGAAAATGAACTCACAACAGTCTGCATCTCATTTACTAGATACTACAAACAATTACAAAGTGAGATCTCCCCTACTGTTTTACGTTAGTAACAGAAGAAAAAAAATTTTAAGTGTGGATGAGGGCTGTATGACAAAGGAGATATTTTCCAAACCCTTTTAAAATTTGATCTCCCCTACTGTATGATATTAGTAACCAACAAAATTTTTTGGGGCCTATGGTTGAGGCCTGTATAACATTGACTAGATGCTGCAAACAATTTCAAAGTGAGATCTCCCTTTCTGTATCACAAAAGGCCAGAAAAAGCCATACACCTGACAAATGCTATTGAGAACTCTGCTATTAGAAATGGGAAGGAAGAACAAAGACAAAACAATCTAAATAATAAAAATATTGGAGAAAGAGAAACCTATCACAAATTAAAATGTTTCCATACTAATGCACAAAGCATGGTCAACAAACAAGGAGAATTGGAACTACTAACACAGGAAAAGAAGTATGATGTCATTGGAATCACTGAAACTTGGTGGGAAAATACACATGATTGGAATACAAGGCTAGAAGGATACAACTTATTTGCTAGAAACACACTTGATAAATGAGGAGGAGGTGTTGCATAGTATGTTAGAAATGCGTATATCTGCACAGAGATTGAAGCTTCAGAGACTGGAAGTTCTGTGGAATCTGT
This sequence comes from Dendrobates tinctorius, assembly GCF_039654945.1. Classification (NCBI taxonomy): domain Eukaryota; kingdom Metazoa; phylum Chordata; class Amphibia; order Anura; family Dendrobatidae; genus Dendrobates; species Dendrobates tinctorius. The sequence continues at coordinate 19,603,009 of NW_027361672.1, forward strand.
TTGGGTAAGAATACAAGGACAGAACAATGGAAAGGACACCATTGTAGGCATTTCCTACATGCCGCCTGTGCAAGCTGAAGATATGGATGAACTCTTTGTGCATCAAATGACCAAGTTCTCCAAAAATTATGACATAGTTGTCATGGGAGATTTCAGCTATCCTGACATTTGTTGGGAATCTCTCTCAGGCAAAACTAACAGGTCAAGGAAATTCTTATCCTCTCTTGCTGACAACTTTGTCTTCCAAAAGGTAGGGGAGAAAACAAGGGGATCTGCTACCTTAGATCTAATCCTTATAAACAGGGAGGAAATGGTTGAGGAGGTAAAAGTGGCTGGGACCCTAGGAGGTAGCGACCATGCTATTTTAGAATTTTGGATAACTAGAGGAGGAAGACCTGTGAAGACTCAGACGTCAAGGTTAGATTTCAGAAAGGCAGATTTTGAGGTAATCAGAAAGAGAATTGGAGGGATCCAATGGCTGGATATCCTTAAGGACAAAAATGTCAAGGAAGGATGGGAAATCTTGAAAAATGAAATTGTCAAAGCACAATTGTTAACAATTCTGAAAAGAGGGAAGAATAGGTAGCATTTAAGGAAACCAGGATGGATAAACACACAACTTAAGCACATGCTAAAAAGGAAGAAAGAAATGTTTAGAAAATGGAAAGAGGAAGGCTTATCTAAAGAAGAATATAATGCTGTCTGCAGAACTTGCAGGGCACAAATCAGATTATCTAAAGCTGACAATGAATTGAGGCTTGCAAGAGACATCAAAAGCAATAATAAAGGATTTGGGGATATGTCAAAAGTAAAAGAAAAGTCAAAGATGCTATAGGATTTTTACAGGATGAAAATGATGAAATGGTAAGACAGGATGTTGAGAAGGCTGAACTTTTAAATTCCTATTTTGCATCTGTTTTCTCTCAGAAAGGAAATGTAACATCAACTGTTCTTCACTGTCCTATTAAGGGTATAGAAGAATCCAGGATATCTATAAACAGAAATATAGTGAGGAAACACTTATCTAACCTAAATGAATTCGAGTTTCCAGGTCCAGATGAATTACACCCCAGAGTACTGAAGGAGATAGCAGAAGAAATTTTTGAACCCATCTACATAATCTTTGAAAATTGTTGGAGAACTGGAGAAGTCCCAGAAGACTGGAGAAGAGCAAATGTTGTTCCTATCTTCAAAAAGGGGAAGAAAGTGGACCCAGGCAACTATAGGCCGGTGAATTTGACTTCTATACCAGGAAAGATCTTTGAGCAAATTATTAAAACAACATGTATGTAAGTACCTGGATAAGAATAAAGTGATTAAACAGAGTCAGCATGGGTTTGTAACTAAAAAGTCATGTCAGACTAACTTAATTTCCTTCTATGACAGAATCACTGATTGGGTGGATCAGGGAAATGCTGTAGATATAGTATATCTTGACTTCAGCAAAGCATTTGACAAAGTATCTCATACAATCCTTACTGAAAAAATGGCTAAGTATGGAATGGACAAGGCAACTGTTAGGTGGATTCATAACTGGCTTAGTGATCGGACCCAAATAGTGGTCGGAAATGGCTGCACATCCAGTTGGATGAATGTCTCAAGTGGGGCACCACAGAGCTCTGTCCTGGGCCCTGCATTGTTCAACATCTTTATCAATGATTTAGATGAAGGAATTGATGGTAAACTGACTAAATTTACTGATGACACAAAGAATCTAACTGAATGGTTTTTAACAGGGAAAAATTCAAAGTACTACATCTGGGCAATAAAAATGAAAAAAGCATATACAGATTGGGAGGAATAGGGTTAAGCAACAGCACATGTGAAAAAGACTTGGGTATACTAATAGATCACAGACTGAATATGAGTCAACAATGTGATGCAGCAGCAAAAAAAGGCAAATGCAATTCTAGGATGTATTACCAGAAGCATACAGTCTAGATCACGTGAAGTCATTATTGCCCTCTACTCCTCTTTGGTCAGACCTCATCTGGCATTTTGGGCGCCACATTTTAAAAAAGACATCAACAAACTGGAGCAAGTTCAGAAAAGAGCGACCAGAATAGTGACCTGTCTGCAAACCCTGTCTTATGAGGAAAGGTTGCAGGATTTGGGAATGTTTAGTGTGCAGAAGAGAAGACTGAGAGGAGACTTAATAGTTGTCTACAAATACCTCAAGGGCTGTCACATTGTAGAAGGATCATCTTTATTTTCATTTGCACAAGGAAAGACTAGGAGCAATGGGATGAAACTGAATGGGAGGAGACACAGATTAGAAATTAGAAAAAACTTTTTGACAGTTAGAGTGATCAATGAGTGGAACAGGCTGCCACGAGAGGTGGTGAGTTCTCCTTCAATAGAAGTCTTCAAACAGAGGCTGGACAGACATCTGTCTGGGATGATTTAGCAAATCTTGATTTGAGCAGGGGGTTGGACCAGATGGCCCAGGAGGTCCCTTCCAACTCTACTATTCTATGATTAGTAACATAAAAAAATATTGTTAGCGTGGATGAGGCCTGTATAATCTAGAAGACTGTCCATGGCGTGGGGCCGCCCTCTTTCATCTGTTGAGGCTGCTGTGAAGTTGGAGGTTTTCAGGAGAAAAATGACTAACGTGTCGTTAGATGAACTGTTCAGTAAAAGGTGCATGATGACGGCGGGAATGGGAACGCACAGCAGGATCAATAACAGGGGGGCTTTGGGAGGTATGAGATCCAGGATCTAGCCTAAAACAATTATTTGCTTACCCAACACTAGTGTTGAGCGATACCATCCGATATTGAGAAATATCGGATTGGATTGGATCGTCCCGATACCCCAAAAACTATCTGTATAGCCGATTCTGATACCGGAAGTCCCATTCAAGTCAATGGGACAGAAATATCGGAATTAAAAAAAACCCTTTCTTGCCTTGTACATCCTGTTCGGGAGGGGGGAAGAGTGTGGGTGGTGCGTGGGCGGACACTGTGCGTGTCTGTGTGTGCGGGCGGGGTCTGTTTGGGCCTCTCGGGGGTCTGTGTGGGCCTCTCGGGGGTCTGTGCCAACTGTTGGGGGCCTGTGATGGTGCCGGTGGTCTGTATGGGCCTCTCAGGGGTCTGTGCCAACTGTCAGGGGACTGTGCCGGCTGCCGGTTGTCTGTACAGGCCTCTTGGGGGCCTGTGCCAGCTGTCGGTGGTCTGTGCCGGCTGCCGGGGGCCTGTGCCGGCTGCCTGGGGCCTGTGCCAGCTGCCGGTGGTCTGTACGGGCCTCTCGGGGGCCTGTGCCGGCTGTCGGTGGTCTGTGCTGGCTGCCGGGGGCTTGTGCCGGCTGCCGGTGGTCTGTGCGGGCCTGCCGGGGGTCTTGTGTGTGTGTGTTTTTTTTACATTCAACACATTAGCCGGATGATGGGATTACTACTGTCCCATCATTGGCTAATATGTCAATCACTGTCATTGTAGCAGGCATCGCCCGATGGGACTTGTAATTCCATCGGACGATGCCTGCACACACACAAGACCCCCGGCAGGCCCGCACAGACCACCGGCAGCTGGCACAGGCCCCCGGCAGCCGACACAGACCACCGACAGCCGGCACAGGCCCCTGAGAGGCCTGTACAGACCACCGGAAGCCAGCACAGGCCCCCGGCAGCCGACAGAGACCACCGACAGCTGGCACAGTCCCCCAAGAGGCCTGTACAGACCACCGGCATCCGGCACAGGCCCCCGACAGGCCTGTACAGACCCCCGAGAGGCCCGTACAGACCACTGGCAGCCGGCACAGGCCTTCGAGAGGCCCATACAGACCAACGACAGCCGGCACAGGCCCCGACATGCCTGTACAGATCCCCGAGAGGCCCATACAGACCACCGGCAGCTGGCACAGATCCCCGACAGTCGGCACAGACCCCCGCAGTCGGCACAGTCCCCCGCAGTCGGCACAGACCCCCGCAGTCGGCACAGACCGCGCATCATGATGCGCACAGACCGCGCATCATTATGACATCATTTCAGCAGCCAATCACAGCCATAACAGTGGCTCATTGCTTTATGGGGACTTCCGATTCCGGTATCCAATATTGAAAAAATATCGGTACTCGGTATCGGAATTCCGATACAGCGAATATCGTCCAATACCCGATATTTGCAGTATCGGAATGCTCAACACTACCCAACACCAATTACCAGAGAGTATTTGATGCTCATCAGAAGAAAGATGTAACAGATGCATGTCTTAAGCTAGGTATAAAAGATGCCCGTGAGAAATTGGTTGCCAAAGGTGCACATAATCTAGAAGATAGGCTCAAAACAATTTCAAACTCAGATCTCGGCTGTTGTATCACGTTTGTAAAAAATTATATATATTTAATGTGCATCCACTCTGCACACAGAACAATTTCAGCGCCACTAAATGAATAGGTTGGATATGGCGGGCTGTATCACATTTAGCAACAGAAATAATTATTAATTTTTTTAATGTGCGTTAGGTCTGCAGACAGCTTCATATCACCACCATAAAATGACAACATGGGATATAGCAGGCTGTATCACGTTTTGCAACAGAAAAAAATATAATTTACAGACTGTGGCATTTAACCACCACTAAATAACAAAGTGAGATATAGCATGGTGAATTACAGTAGGAACTGCCCCCATAACATATGTCTTCATGCACAATAGCTGACATCACAGAACAAATTCACCATACCACTAAGTGGCAAGGTGGGATATGGCATGCTGTTTCACATTTAGCTAGTGAAAAAGTAAGATTTAGGAAGGTCTACTTGTGTATAGAGCACAATACATGCAGTGCACAACATACTTGTTATGAAATGTGTCCTGCTGTGTTTCTCTGCACCAAAAAAAAATGATGGAAGGTCGATTTCACAGCCACACTTGACACTAGCTAGGTAAACTATCTGACTAATAAACAACCTCCTAGATAACAGTCTAAAATCTAGTTGCTATCACTGCCAGCATCAGGAGCAGCCTTCTCTGTGCTGTCAAAATGGCGCTAAAACAAGATGTCCACTCTTTATATAGACAGGGACATGTGAATTCAGCAGCCAATGAAAGTTTTCAAACACGACTCTGAGCTCTACAAACCCTCTCCCCTCATCAAACAGGTGCCCCATGCTCATGATACACCACTTTTATCGTAGCCAAAGTGCTGAAAACACTTTAGTGGCAACGCAAATATTTTCCCACACTTTTTACTGAATGTTACCGATTTTTTCAGATTTTTTGCTCGTGTTTCCTGACACGAATCTGAATGTGCAATATTTGTGCCGAATTTTATGTTTGACGATCGTTTTTCGAACAAATTTATTCATCACTAATCCTGACCCAATCTTTTTATTGCTGTGTCTAAAAAGCCTGTGCAAAGGTCAATGTGCAGGTTGAAGTTTGAAATCAACTAATGTGGTTGTTGGATCCTTTGCTATCATCATATAAAGGTTTTAAGGTACTGTCACACTTAGCGATGCACCAGCGATCCCGACCAGCGATATGACATGGTCAGGATCGCTGGTGCATCGCTAAGTGGTTGCTAGTGAGCTGCCACACAGGCAGACTTCACCAGAGACATAGCATGGGTCGAGGGTTGCTACTTACCTGTCAGACGAGGCGATCCTGACATCCTCCCGCCCGCGTCCACGCGTCGCTCGTCGGCGCCACAGGAATCCCAGCAGGAAGCTGACAACGAGAAACGGTCCAGGACGTTCTCGCGCGATCAGCGATGAGCAGCGGGGGAGGCGGTCAGAGGTAAGTATCAGACATAGCGATAACGCTAGCAATATCGCTGCTACGTCACAAAAACCAGTGACGTTATAGCAATATTGCTAGCGATATCGCTTAGTGTGACAAGCTCTTTACTTGTCCTTGTATTTTTCCCTTCCTGAAAGGATAGGAAGAATGAGTTTAAAAAAAATACTCAGTTGCTATTTTTTGAATATTGGAGGATTGCTAGTTTAGTTTCTATTTTAAAAAAAGATTTTAATGTAAAAAAATGCACTGCCATATTGTTTTAAAAAATACATGTTACACAAAAACCTTATAAACCTTATTTAAACAATAGATGATTTTAGATGATAGCTTCCTTTTAAAGATATATTTGATCACATTATTTAGAAAAAATTTACAGTTTTTGCTAAGTAGCTTACGACACTGCATGAGGCATTTGGTCTCAAGATCACAGCATTTCTATAAAGTTAGGCTAATGATTGTGAAGCACTTGTATATATTTTACTCTAATTTATCATTAGAAAGAGAGAATAATAAATTCTAGAAGAAAGCCAATCAATAAACAAACTGTCCCTAATCAGTGGAAGAACTGGCAGAATGACATTCCATTATCCTGTCAGGCATTTTGCCGTTAAAGGCAGGAACTACAAGCAGCAGAGCTCCACCTTTTTCTTGCAAATGCATAGATACACTTGTTTCTTTTGTAGAATGTTCAAATGTATGATAAACATCATGTTTCTTCATTAAAAAGAACAAGCTCCCAGACAGAACAAAGTCCTGGCTGCACATTTGTGTGTCATTTTATTCCATAACATGGTGTAATTTTGTCTGTTGGGTGGGTAGGTTTCCTGCCGTGAAGACATTGTGACACTCCAGCGCGGTGACAGCTGATTCTCAGTAGACATAGCTGTCAGGGAATCAGAGACTTCCACATGTACAAGTGAAATGAACTTCTGCTAGTCTGACATTTTCTCCAATCAATACTCACAGGACTCTTGTCTCTAGGATCAAAATTCATAAATCAAAAGCAGAAAGCATGAAATAAGGTATTTGATAAATCCATTAACCTAGGTGAGAAGTTTTATCGCACTTTAGCATTTAAACACCACAATGACACAAGAAAGGTGGCTGATAAACTGCAAGTTATGCAGCCGGTAATCATTTCAGACTTTCTGAAGGGCAATAATGTTTGAGGATCACAATAGAAATGAACACACCTTGTTTTATGTTCTTTTAAGTTTTCCATTGCTTACTTATAAAATTCTTGATGTAAATGTGTTAAAATCTCTTGATTCACTAATGCGATCCTTATTCTTTTATTAAACTGCTAGGAAAACTATAATTGGATTCCTCATCTTATCTCACTGCACGAAAACTGATATTATTTCACAATGTCTAATTTCATCTAATATACTGCTCAAAAGAAAAATTTTGTTTGTGCAGTATATTTCATTGTTTATTACTGTGTAATATTTGAATAGAGAAGAACAGTCAAATATTCAATTAATTCAGGTAATAGAATAATTGGAGTTTTTTTTAATCAAAATATTTTTTCTTGTTCTTTTATAACGTAGGCAATTTAGTTATAAGACACATTTTTGCACAGATAACACATTAACCCCTTCAACCACTGGCAATTTTACATTTTTTTCCAAGAGCCATAACTTTTTTATTTTTCCGACCAAATAGCCTTGTTTTTTGTGTGACATGTTATACTTTTGAATGACATCATTCATTGTATCATCTGATGAACTGGAAGATGGGAAGAAACTTCCAAGAGCGTTGAAATTGTGACAAAATGCAATTTTGCCATATTTTTTATTTTTTACAGTGCTTTTTTTACCATATTGAATATGCAGTAAAACAGACCTGGCAATATGATTCTTCACGTCAGTGCAAATAGACAGATAGCAAACATGTACTTAAGTGCTGAAAAAAAGGAATTTTTTTTTTTTAAATCTTTGCTTGTATCACCATATATATCAATAACAGTTACGCTTCCAAATTTCAGAATATAGTGCTCTGTGATGGCTTATATTTTGATCCTTGAGCTGACATTTTTATTGATACCATTTTGAGGTAGATATGATGTTTTGGTTGCCTCTTATTGCATTTTATTAGAATGGTACGGCAGTTAAAAGTCTTAATTTTGATGTTTTTTGTTTGGTTCCCCTAGGGTCTTTACCGATCATATTTTTTAAAAATATTTTAATAGATTAGACTTTTATAAATTGATAGGTGTCAAGTTTCCCCAACTGCACCGGAGGAATCTCAAGCCATGTCCTCTATGGTCTCTCATTCGTCTGCAGCCGCAGAGATTCCTGCTCAGCAGAGATGTTGGTGCCAGTGTCTTGCACAGGTTAATGCTTGGCATCTGGTTGCTCCTTCAGGCTCTTCTATAATGCCATGCTTGAGCCAGCAGTGAGTAGTCTTTTGCCTACCAAGCATGCCTGTGGGACGACCTCTCATTGGAGGTCGGAGGTCACATGCGCAGGTCCTGTTCCTGCTCTGATTGGACCACTGGGAAGGTCCCAGAAGGAAACCGTTATAAAAGAGTCACTAGTATAGACTCTTATTGCATTTTGTGTGAGTGATGATGGATGCATGAAACTGGTGACTGACTTATTATGACTCCCCTCCCTTGGATACATACAGTTGTGGCCAAAAGTATTGACACCCCTGCAATTCTGTCAGATAATACTCAGTTTCTTCCTGAAAATGATTGCAAACACAAATTCTTTGGTAATATTATCTTCATTTAATTTGTCTTAGATGAAAAAACACAAAAGAGAATGAAGCAAAAAGCAAAACATTGATCATTTCACACAAAACTCCAAAAATGGGCCAGACAAAAGTATTGGCACCCTCAGCCTAATACTTGGTTGCACAACCTTTAGCCAAAATAACTGCGACCAGCCGCTTCCTGTAACCATCAATGAGTTTCTAACAATGCTCTGCTGGAATTTTAGACCATTCTTCTTTGGCAAACTGCTCCAGGTCCCTGATATTTGAAGGGTGCCTTCTCCAAACTGTAATTTTTAGATCTCTCCACAGGTGTTCTATGGGATTCAGGTCTGGACTCATTGCTGGCCACCTTAGAAGTCTCCAGTGCTTTCTCTCAAACCATTTTCTAGTGCTTTTTGAAGTGTGTTTTGGGTCATTGTCCTGCTGGAAGACCCATGACCTCTGAGGGAGACCCAGCTTTCTCACACTGGGCCCTACATTATGCTGCAAAATTTGTTGGTAGTCTTCAGACTTCATAGTGCCATGCACACGGTCAAGTTTTGTGAGTTCATCTTCCCCTTCACCATTGAGGTCTGATGAACTCCCTCTTCTGGTGAAGGAAGGTAGTGAGGCTGATTACAAAGCACCTGAGCAGAATGATGATGACTGGGTGACTGGGATTGCTGACTGGATATAAGGCAGCCAACGCCCTTCTGCCTTGCAGGGGATTACTCTGAGGGATTCTTGGAGACCAGTCTGATTCCAGCTCCTCAAAAGCTAAGTTTTCTGCTCTCCTTTTTGCATTGGTGTTTTGGTTTTGTTTTGCCTTGTTTTTCTGGATTTCTGCCTTTCCCTGCTGGGTGAGCTGAATTCCTTTTTGCTCTGTCTTCAGATAATACCTGAGTACTGATATAGTCTTTTTGAAGCCTAGCGTCTTCAGGGCTTTTTTCCCTATCAGTCTGTTGGCTCTTGTTTTGGAGAGGGTTTTGGCGGATTGCAGACAGCAGCTTTTCTATTCTGTCCTATTTAGTTAGCTTGGGCCCCATCATTTGCTCAGCCTATCTTTCTATCTGTGTGAGTGTTTTTTCATCTTGCTTCACCGACATTATATGTTGGGGGCTGCCTATTGCTTTGGGGTCTGCTCTGGGGCAGTGTAGATTTCCCTTTCTGTCTTTAGGCTATGTAGTTCTCCGGCTGTGATCGAGGGGTCTAGGGCACCGTAGGAACCCCCCCATGGCTACTGCTAGTTGTTGTTGTTAGGTTCAGGGGTCTGCTATCCGATAGCTGCCAACTTCTCTGGTTTTTCTGGACTTAGCTAGTATTTCTGCTTTTGCCTCCTACGGTGACTCATTCATAACAGTCAAGCAGTCCAGTGCCAGAGGCAGCAAAGCAACCCCAAAATATCAGAGAACCTCCACCATGTTTGACTGTAGGGACCGTGTTATTTTCTTTGAATGCCTCTTTCTTTCTCCTGTAAACTCTATGTTGATGCCTTTGCCCAAAAAGCTCTACTTTTGTCTCATCTGACCAGAGAACATTCTTCAAAAACGTTTTAGGCTTTTTCAGGTAAGTTTTGGCAAACTCCAGCCTGGCTTTTTTATGTCTCGGGGTAAGAAGTGGGGTCTTCCTGGGTCTCCTACCATACAGTCCCTTTTCATTCAGATGCTGATGGATAGTACGGGTTTACACTGTTGTACCCTCGGACTGCAGGGCAGCTTGAACTTGTTTGGATGTTAGTTGAGGTTCTTTATCCAACATCCGCACAATCTTGCGTTGAAATCTCTTGTCAATTTTTCTTTTCAGTCCACATCTAGGGAGGTCAGCCACAGTGCCATGGGCTTTAAACTTCTTGATGACACTGCGCACGGTAGACACAGGAACATTCAGGTCCTTGGAGATGGACTTGTAGCCTTGAAATTGCTCATGCTTCCTCACAATTTGGTTTCTCAAGTCCTCAGATAGTTCTTTGGTCTTCTTTCTTTTCTCCATGCTCAATGTGGTACACACAAGGATACAGGACAGAGGTTGAGTCAACTTTAATCCATGTCAACTGGCTGCAAGTGTGATTTAGTTATTGACAACACCTGTTAGGTGCCACAGGTAAGTTACAGGTGCTGTTAATTACACAAATTAGGGAAGCATCACATGATTTTTCAAACAGTGCCAATACTTTTGTCCACCCTCTTTTTTATGTTTGGTGTGGAATTATATCCAATTTGGCTTTAGGACAATTCTTTTTGTGTTTTTTTCATTTAAGACAAATTAAATGAAGATAATAATACCAAAGAGTTTGCAATCATTTTCAGGAAGAAACTGAGTATTATCTGACAGAATTGCAGGGGTGTCAATACTTTTGGCCACAACTGTATGTTATAGAGCTATTAGAGTTAGAGTCAGTGCCTACTAGTGGCTTCGTCTGCACCACTGTGCTATCACGTTTCAGCACCTCACTCAGCACCATATGGTGCCATCCAGCTCTGCGCACCTCATTACCGCATTAAGCGGCTGCATCCACCAGTGCGGCACCGTGCACAAGTCTAGCGCTTTCCTTCCTAGTCCGGGTGGTTAGTGGCGTCCATCAGAGCGGTGCAGTGCGCATGCAGTGCACTACATTTCATTCAACCTCTAGTTGGCTACGCAGTTGCAGCACCGAGCACTAGTGGTCTACAGTGACTCTAACCCTGGGTCCTTGGGGTAGAGCCCTGTGACCATACACAAGCGCTCACTTCACCGAGCTGTGTGAGTGTTAACAGACTCCGGCGTTTATGTTCCGCGGCTCTGTGCAGTAACAGAGTCCGTCTCTGTACACATCGGGTGAAGTTAACCCGCCTGTGTTTAGTTAGTATAGTATAAAGACCATGCTGTGAGGTTGAAACGTTCCACCACTTGGTACTGGATTAAAGCCCACAATTTTTCCTTGAACTGGAGTGCTGTCTGATTTTTTCCATATGTATTGTAATGCCACTGTGTTTGGACATTGATTCACGGCGTTACTCTGCATCTCTACTTTAACCCTTTGCTCTTTTCCCTCTAATGTGCTGGAATGCTGTTGTCAGTTATCTGTGTGGATGCTGCTCATTGCCTGGCTCTGCTGCATAGCTGTTCATGCGTGCGTGGTTCCGCTGCGCTGCATGACCACTCATGTGTGTCATCCCTGGCAGCCACCCATGGGTTAACAGGTCTGCGTGACTTACCACATGTGTTCAGGCTTCAGCTCCTGCCAGGTGTTCTTTGTATTGCTGATTATGTTTTGCTTTGCTTAGGGTGCGTGCGGCCACACCTCCCTTCCTTTTATCAGGAATGGGTGGGTGCTACAATTGCTGCTCTAGCCTATGGCTGTGTGGCAGCTCCTATATAAAGGTCCCTCCCCCTTTGGGGCATTGCCAGAGCTTTGCATTGAGTTCCAGAACCTTTTTATGTGAGTTTGTGTTCTGCTCCTGCTCTGATTCTGTTCAGTTCTGTGGGAGTTGTTGCTCTTTGTCTCTCTGTGAACTGTGTCTTGTATTTTGGCCTGCTCTGGGGGCATAATACCCAGATCGCCTTTCCTGGAGGCTGCATATCCAGGTCTGTCTGAATTGTGTCTTGTTTCTCCGCCTGCTCTGGGGGCAGAAATACCCATAGCGCCCTTCCTGGAGGCTGCATATCCAGGTCCGTGTATGTTGTGAGTAGTTTCCTGAATCCTGGATCTGCTCCTTTACCTGACCCTGTCTGAACTGTGTTCACTGTGTGATGTTCCTGAGGTCCTTCCCTGTCTTGAACCCTGTGCCCAGTGACTGTGACTCTTTGCTACCTGACTTTCTGTGATCTAACCTGTGTTCATCTAGGAAGTAGGAGTCCACTGTGTCCACTGAGTTTCTGCTACTCTGTGCTCAGCTGGGGATTCGGTGCAATTCCCTACCGGTTCAGTCCAACCCGGCAGGGCTTGCACCAGACCGCTTGGGTTCCTTTCTAGGTTGCTGCCAGATGTTTGGAGCCTGATGTCCATGGCCTGATGTCCGGTGTCTGACGACCTCTTCCGATGTGTGATGTCCTGTGTCCATCTGATGTCCACCAGATGTCCTGATGTCCACCAGATGTCCTGATGTCCACCTGATATCCTGATGTCCACCTGATGTCCTGTTGTCCAGTCCGTGTTCCTGAGGTCCACACCGTGTTGCTTAGATCCACTCAGTGTTCCTGATTTCCACTCAGTGTTCCTGATGTCCACTCAGTGTTCCTGATGACCACTCAGTGTTCCTGATGTCCTCTCCATGTTCCTGATGTCCTCACAGAGTTCCTGATGTCAACACAGAGTTCTTGATGTCCATCCTAGTATGCCCGAGCCAGTTAACCCTGGATTGCATTTACCCATGATGACCTCTGCCATCATCTGAAGTCCGAGCTAGATACCTATATGAAAAAGAAAATCCAAAATTGCTAAAATGATCACCAAGATAATGAATATCCAACAAAAACCATATACCCAAAAAAAGAATATTGACTGCTAATGAAACGCCACCAAAAAATATTCTATTTAAGAAAATATTTATTCATGACAAGAATATTGTGTGAACAAGAATTTTCCACAAATGCAATAAATTTGAGCATTAAAAAAGTGATGTGTGCAGGGGAACCTTAGGAAACCAAGGTTGGTATGATCTCTGCCTTTACTGCTATTCAGCCTTTACGATCAAGGGTCACTATAAGAAGCTATTGGTGAGGTGCAGGAGACCGCAAAAGCACTTAGCACTTTATGTGGATATATGCACAGACTCACAGTGAATAATGAATTAGATATGGCTGTTCTTATATGAATTATAGGAATTTGAAGATTCACCTATGCATTAAGCACTTTATATATTGTTTCAGTATATGCACAGCCAGACAGTGTATAATTGATTTGGTATGGTTGCCCATGCATAAATTATAGGGATCTATTATGCACTAAGCACTTTATATATTATTGCACTATTTGCATGAAATTTATAAATGTATTATATGACACTGTTAAATGCACTATTTTTATGTTGATGAATTTTTCACACTTTGATGAATTTCTTGGTGCACTTTTTTATATTTATTTTTCAAAAAAATGTTATTATAATTTTGGTGTCTTCTTCCCAGCCGTTTGGTTTCTTGATGTACCCCTGCACACATGTATATCATCTGAAGTCTCCCTGAGCTCATCAACAGAATGCCAAGAGTGTGCAAAGCAGTAATCAAAGCAAAAGTTGGTTACTTTGAAGAACCTAGAATATAAGACATATTTTCAGTTGTTTCACACTTTTTTGTTAATTATATAATTCCACATGTGTTAATTCATAGTTTTGATGCCTTCAGCGTGAATCTACAATTTTCATAGTTGTGAAAATAAAGAAAACTCTTTGAATAAGGTGTGTCCAAACTTTTGGTCTGTACTGTATATATATATATATATATATATATATATATATATATATATATTATAAAGGTAGAAGAAAAGCCAGCAATTCAGCAGGCATGTACTGTAGAATCACAGCAGGAGCCGACAGCATAGAATAGATGGATTGCATGCAGTAAATACACATAGAGTAGATAGATATATATATATATGTCAGTGACATATACAATTAGTGCAGTGTGTGTGCTTCTTACTGTACATGTATTTAATAAAAGATTATTTTTCTGAAAAAAATGGCGTGGGCTGTCACGTAAACATCTGCCTGGACGGCTGCGGGCAAATGTTTGTAAGGGGGTGGCAGGTCCCCTCAGTTGTGCCCTTTCCTTCTCATTGTGACCCCCCCGTGCACTTTTATGTATATGTAATGTTCCATATATGTGTTATGCATTGTACTGTAATGTACAGTATATGCTGTATTTGCATTGCAATGTGCATGTTTCCCCTTAATGCCTGTCTAGTTAGGGACAGAAGTAGTTAAATAAGGGGGCTGGACCTGAGCCAGGAGGAGAAAGAAAGCTGCTGCTTCTTCAGAACTGCCCGGATATGTTGGCAAGGGTAGACATATATTACAGACGGGGCACTGCCAGAACCCCCCGGATGGGAGAGGTCTACTGCCCTGAGCTACGGAATAAGGACTAAGGACCAAGGTTGAAGATTAAGGACTAAGGACTGCGACACGGGCCCCAGGACTCTGTAAGGGCTCCCGCTTCTGAAGGGGTTATCCCGGCACGTGGACGACTGTAAATCTTTGGTTGCTGCAGCTGCTGTGGGTGTGGCTGTGGAGAGTGCAGGGAGAGATCAGGAAATCCAGTGTTATACTCTTTTTTCCCTGTATTTTATTAAATTCCATCCTTGTTCATTAAACGTTATTTTCCCCGTTGGACAACGGTTGCCTTTCGGACTCTAATTTGCTTGGACTACCGTGGACAGAGAATTTGGTCCCATCTATCTATGTACAAGGGACTGGCGGGTGCTCACTGACCATGTGCTCAGTGGACTCTGTCTATGTACTGTGTCTTTAAATAACTCAGCCACAACTAACCCCCCAGGTCACCCTTGTTACACTTGGCATAGTCGGCAGGATGGACCCCCACAGCATAAAGACTGATGTATGGAATATGTCAGACTTTTGATTTTGAACAGTCCGCCATAGAAGGTTTAGAGATGGCAGCTGATCGGGATTATGAATCTGAAATGTGTGATGTACTGCCTGAACTAGAAGAGATGGAGCTGTCGGCTGACAGCGATCCTGAGATTTGTGACTTTGAAATTTGAGCTTGTGATGTATTGTCCGCCATGACAGGATTGAGGATGGCAGATGTTGTGAACTCAGAAATGACAATGACTATAGCTGAAAAGATGGAGGCTATTGGTGCAAAATGTAAAGACATAGTAACATAGTAACATAGGTAGTAAGGCCGAAAAAAGACATTAGTCCATCCAGTTCCGCCTATAAAATTCTGTCAGAATAAATCCCCAGATCTACATCCTTCTAAAGAACCTAACAATAACTGACAAGGCTGCTTGTCATGGGTGTCACCCAGGAAAGTTGTCATCAGAAGAAGGTTGTACCCTGTCATGACAAATGCCTGCCCAGAATAATAATAATAATAATAATAATAATAATAAATTTTATTTCTATAGAGCCGACATATTCCGCAGCACTTTACATTTCAGAATGGTTGCGGGCAAAGAAGGAGTTGCTACCCTTGCAGCCTGAGCAGGAGAAATGGGTGGAGCAGCAAGCAATGACCCCACCCATGAATGGTGCATCCTTGAGACTATGGGTGGCGCTCACTGACCGTGTGCTCAGTGGACTATATCTATGTACTGTGTCTTTAAATAACTCAGCCACAACTACCTCTCTGTTGCCCTTGTTACATGTTTATAGCTTGGGAAGGGGGTAATACCTATGGAGCTCCCCAGGCTATTATATCAGCTCACAGCTGTATACTTAGCCTTTACTGGCTACTAAAATGGGTGACACTAAAAAGAAATGAGGTAGGGTTCCCCTATAATTAATAACTAGCAAAGGCTATGCAGACAGCTGTGGGCTGATATTAATAGCCTAGGATGGGGCAATGGATATAAGCCCCCCAGGCTAAAAACATCAGCACTCAGCCACCCCAGAAAAGGTGCATCTCTAAGATGTGCCAATTCTGACCCTTAGCCTCACTCTTCCCACTTGTCCTGTAGCAGTGGTAAGTGGGGTGACAGTTGGGGGGGTTGATGTCACCTTTGTATTGTCAGGTGACATCAAGCCACAAGGTTATTAATGGAGAGACGTCAATAAAGGCCCCGTTACACATAACAATGTCCCAGTGATTCCACCAACGATCCAACATGGATGGGATCGCTGGGAGATCGTTAGACTGATCGCTGGTGAGCTGTCACATAGACAGCCCCTCCAGTGATCAGGACCAGTGGGCAAGCTGGTTTCTAATGTACCCAAGGTAAACATCGGGTATCTAAGAGCCGCGCGGCTCCTGGATACCAGATGTTTACATTAAAAACCAGTGTCCAGCATCGCTGATCGCTGGTCTCTCGCTGCCACACGAATGCGAGCTGGCCAGCGGGAGACCAGCAATCAAAAAATGGCCCAGGCCGATCAAACACGATCCGTGATACCAGGCAGGGGGGCCGGTCGCTGATCCCCGTCACACACAGTGATCTCGCTGGGAAGATCGCTGTGGTGTCACAAAATCAGCGATCTCGCTGTGAGTGACGGGGTCTTAAGACACCCCCATTACTAACCCCATAGTCACATTGTATGAAAACACAGACATCCAGAATAAAGTCCTTTAATTGAAAAAATTACACAGACTCCTTTAATTAATCTTAATTAAGCCATACTTCTGATATCATCCATTCCACTAACTCGATTGTTTTCTGCAAAAGAGTTAAAAGAAACAAGCAACAATATTCCTCACCTTTCCACATGTTTCATAAAGTGACACATACAAATCAACTTTATTTTTATTAAGTGGATGGAAACCATACTTTTCAAAATTAAAAATTTTGGGTCCCTGTGTCATCAAATATTATGCAGCCATAGCGGTGACGTTGGCAGGTTCCTGACCTGCACGGGTCCGGTAGCCGTCGGGGCCTTTGCAACCATGGTCATTACTCCTCTGGTGCTGAGATTTAGATATAATTTATTATATATATTTTATTAAGCCTTTTCTGAGTTTGACCATACCAAAAAATTATTTACAGTTATCAATACTTATACCACTTATCACTACTACTTAGTGTAATCATTGATTCCTGATCCCCCCATTATTAACACACATTTAAGGTCCACTTATGTTACCCAATTTTGTGGCATTAAACAACAACGGATTGGTAAATATTTATGAGTAAGCAGTCATTTACTGCCTTTTTATACATGAACATCATGCTATAAAGGCATACTGAATGATCAGTAATACATTGTTCAATGCACGCATGCTGCCATTGTTTACCACAGCATGGGTCCTGTTTACACAGGACAATTTGCTGCAAGAAGGATGATCTTGTGTGCAAATGAAGCGCTCTTGCACTTTTATTTAGCATTGGGCCATTTAGATTGCATAATTATCGTGAAACAAAAGTTCTTAGGATCATGATTATGGGTTTCAGTGCAAAATTAATAGACTCTTACTGTATAAATAATGAACTAGCCAGTTGATAAGCAAATTCATTGATAAGACAGTTGAGAAATGTTGCATTAAAACTGTTTATAATTAGAGATGGGCGGACACCAGGATGTTTGGGTCCGGAGGGTTCTGCCGAACAGTTACAAAAAATTTGGGTTAAGTACCAGAACAGTACCTGAATCCAAAGCCAAACCCGGACCCCATTAACTTGAATGGGGGGCCCGAACATTCAGTGTTTGCCATGCTGTCATGTGAATGACAGCGCGGAAAACACCGTTTCTGATCAGCGGTGAAATCATCCCTGTGAGTCAGAGAACAGCAGTTCCCATGCTGTGAAAAGACAGCGTGAGTGCTCAGCTGTGATCGGAGGCGTAACGCTTATCTATGGTCACTGGTGTCAGCTGATGGGACTGCTGCTCCCATAATCTGCCATCTGCAGCCGCTAATAACAGTGAGAGCAGGAGCGGCGAGTGGGAGTATTCATCAGCCGCTCCTGTGCTGTAAATAAATAATTAAGAAAAAATGGAGTGGGTTCCACTGTATTATTGCTAACCAGCCAGGTAAAACTCACAGATGGGGACTGCAACTCTCAGCTGTCAGCTTCAACAAGGCTAATTATCAAGAATAGAGGGGTCCCCATGCTTTCTTGAAATTCTTTAAATAAATATTTACAAAAAAAAGGCTCGGGGTCCCCCCATTTTTGACAACCAGCCTTGCTAAAGCAGACAGCTGGGGGCTGGTATTCTCAGGCTGGTAAGGGGCCATGAATATTGGCCCCCCAGCCTAAAAATAAACACTCCCATTGGATTAGAGTGTTGGATGATAGGATCAGTAGTCCACTCCATAAGCTATCATTGATACAAGTGCTGTCCAAAAAATACTGATGTCTGAACAAGTCGTTATAGACAACACTTACTTCAATTATTTTAAATACTGTATATATTCTCTTAAAATCTTAATTTCTATTAATACAATCTGAATTTCCATGTGCTCCTTTTTAATAAGAGCTACTTGGATTTCTTTACATTGTAGAGTGAAAAATGTTACATTTATCATAACTTTGATATACTATCTCTTTCATTGATTAGTTTAATTGCAATTTTAGGACTATATATATATACTGTATAATCAGTATTATATCTTTTTCACAAATCTATTGTAAAATGATCCTTTTATTATTTTTGCAATTAAGCAGAGTGCTTTGTAATGTTTATGAGTAGTAATGGTATACTACATTCATGTGGAACACAGATTGAACCATTGTCCTCAAACTAAATGCATAGAAGTCATAATGACAAAACCTTATAACAGTTACAGTGGGGCAAAAAAGAATTTAGTCAGTCAGCAATAGTGCAAGTTCCACCACTTAAAAAGATGAGAGGCGTCTGTAATTTACATCATAGGTAGACCTCAATTATGGGAGACAAACTGAGAAAAAAAAATCCAGAAAATCACATTGTCTGTTTTTTTTTCATTTTATTTGCATATTATGGTGGAAAATAAGTATTTGGTCAGAAACAAGCAATCAAGATTTCTGGCTCTCACAGACCTGTAACTTCTTCTTTAAGAGTCTCCTCTTTCCTCCACTCATTAGCTGTAGTAATGGCACCTGTTTAAACTTGTTATCAGTATAAAAAGACACCTGTGCACACCCTCAAACAGTCTGACTCCAAACTCCACTATGGTGAAGACCAAAGAGCTGTCAAAGGACACCAGAAACAAAATTGTAGCCCTGCACCAGGCTGGGAAGACTGAATCTGCAATAGCCAACCAGCTTGGAGTGAAGAAATCAACTGTGGGAGCAATAATTGAAAATGGAAGACATACAAGACCACTGATAATCTCCCTCGATCTGGTGCTCCACGCAAAATCCCACCCCGTGGGGTCAGAATGATCACAAGAACGGTGAGCAAAAATCCCAGAACCACGCGGGGGGACCTAGTGAATGAACTGCAGAGAGCTGGGACCAATGTAACAAGGCCTACCATAAGTAACACACTACGCCACCATGGACTCAGATCCTGCAGTGCCAGACGTGTCCCACTGCTTAAGCCTGTACATGTCCGGGCCCGTCTGAAGTTTGCTAGAGAGCATTTGGATGATCCAGAGGAGTTTTGGGAGAATGTCCTATGGTCTGATGAAACCAAACTGGAACTGTGTGGTAGAAACACAACTTGTCGTGTTTGGAGGAAAAAGAATACTGAGTTGCATCCATCAAACACCATACCTACTGTAAAGCATGGTGGTGGAAACATCATGCTTTGGGGCTGTTTCTCTGCAAAGGGGCCAGGACGACTGATCTGGGTACATGAAAGAATGAATGGGGCCATGTATCGTGAGATTTTGAGTGCAAACCTCCTTCCATCAGCAAGGGCATTGATGATGAAATGTGGCTGGGTCTTTCAACATGACAATGATCCAAAGCACACCGCCAGGGCAACGAAGGAGTGGCTTCGTAAGAAGCATTTCAAGGTCCTGGAGTGGCCTAGCCAGTCTCCAGATCTCAACCCTATAGAAAACCTTTGGAGGGAGTTGAAAGTCCGTGTTGCCAAGCGAAAAGCCAAAAACATCACTGCTCTAGAGGAGATCTGCATGGAGGAATGGGCCAACATACCAATAACAGTGTGTGGCAACCTTGTGAAGACTTACAGAAAACGTTTGACCTCTGTCATTGCCAACAAAGGATATATCACAAAGTATTGAGATGAAATTTTGTTTCTGACCAAATACTTATTTTCCACCATAATATGCAAATAAAATGAAAAAAAAACAGACAATGTGATTTTATGGATTTTTTTTTCTCAGTTTGTCTCCCATAGTTGAGGTCTACCTATGATGTAAATTACAGATGCCTCTCATCTTTTTAAGTGGTGGAACTTGCACTATTGCTGACTGACTAAATACTTTTTTGCCCCACTGTATATATAAACAGATATTTTACATACTTTGCATAATAAATATATTTTTAAAAAATATACCCTATATTTAATATTATCACCTATCAAAAAAAAGTTAGTATTAGTTAACCCCTTTAGTGAACCCCTTAAAAAAAAAGCAAAAAAACAATGCTTTATCATCATACCGCCGATCAAAAAGTGCAATAACAGGTGATCAAAAAGACAGATATAAATAAACATGGCACCGCAGAAAACGTCATCTTGTCCTGCACAAAACGAGCTGCCATACAGCATCATCAGCAAAAAAATAAAAAAGTTATAACTCGCCAGAATAAAGCAATGCAAAAATAATTATTTTTTATATAAAATTGTTTTTATTGTATAAAAGCGCCAAAACATAAAAAAATATAAATAAGGTATTGCTGTAATCGTACTGACCCGAAGAATAAAACAGCTTTATCAGTTTTACCACACGCGGAACGGTGTACTAACTAAGTATTACTAAGAACTTTGTATTACTTAAATGCACTTTTGCTCTTGATCTTTATTTATTTAATTACAGCAGGGTTTTTCTCATTTTGTCTTTTGTAGGTTTTGTATGCTTTATTGCCAATGTGAACATGCGTCTATATGCTGCATGCATACCAACTCAAACCAAGCTCATTTTTTGTGCTTTTTTCTTTGTATTTTTCTTTGTATTTTTGCATTCTGTGCAGGCTGGGGAGTGGCCTCCCTCGCCTGAGATGGAAATTGTATTTATAGGCTTCCCCTGACTGGTGTCCACTGGTTAGGACATGGTCCTTTTGCCTGCCCTTATGCGCACATTGACGTCAACTTTGACACATGATAAGGTTTTTAATATTAGACAGCGTAGGACCGCCCTTACCACATGGTCACCTTGTCAATGGTGGGATGGCTTTTATGCTATATTTGATCAAATACAGTATTACTAAGAACTCTGTATTAGTTAAATGCACTTTTGCTCTTTATTTAATTACAGCAGGGTTTTTCTCATTTTGTCTTTTGTAGGTTTTGTATGCTTTATGGCCAATGTGAACATATAGTATAACATGCTTTGCGTAACATTTCAATGTTATATAACACTCTCAGAAAATGTAAAAAAATCTTTCTGTATTCAATTATTCAGCCATTTATTATTATGTGCTCTTTGGTACAATTCATTGCTATATAAAAGTTCAAAAAAGCGTTATAAAATATTTCTGTATTCAATTACTCATCCATATGATATTATTTGCTCTGTGGTACATTTTAGTGGCAAATAACTCTCCAAAAAAGTGTTGAAACATTTTTCTTCATTCAATTACCCATAGAGTATGATGAGCTT
The DNA here is from genome assembly GCF_039654945.1 of Dendrobates tinctorius. Taxonomy (NCBI): domain Eukaryota; kingdom Metazoa; phylum Chordata; class Amphibia; order Anura; family Dendrobatidae; genus Dendrobates; species Dendrobates tinctorius. Next base: position 19,624,749 of record NW_027361672.1, read on the forward strand.
TGCGGTAGATTTTGGTGTTAAAAAAAACACTCCAAAAAAATTGGAAAATGAAAATGTTTCTGTAATCAATTACTCATCCATAGAGTATTATGTGCTCCGTGGTACATTTTGGTGTTAAAAAATAGTCCAAAAAAGTGTTGAAAAATGTGTATGTCTTCAATTACTCACCCATAGAGTATTATGTGTTCAGTGGTAATCTTTGTGTTATATAACATTCCTAAAAAACATTGAAACATTTTTCTATATTCAATTGCTCATCCATGTACTATTATATGCTCTGTGGTACAATTCAGTGGTATATAACACTCCCCAAAAAAAGCATTGAAACATTTTTCTGGATTCAATTGATTGAATCATCCATAGAGTTTTTCATTGTTAAAAAACAGTGCAAAAAGCATTGAAAACTTTTTCTGTATTCAATTACAGTATATTCTCGTGTATAAGCCGAGTTTTTCAGCACTCTTTTTGTGCTGAAAAAGCCCCCTCAGCATATGCACGAGTCATTGTCCAGAATGCCAGTGGGGGAGGGGGAGCGGTGGAGCAGCGGCAGGAGCCGGCGGCTGTGTCTAAAGCCTGTGCCGCTGTTAAATAGTGTGCACAGTGACAGCTGCAGCCGCTGTCTTCCAGAAGGCATCATACTCACCCTCCTCCATGCCGTCACTGCATCTCCATTGGTCCCGGTGCCGGCAGCTCTTCTTGTGCTAAGCGATCATGTGGCACCGATCATTAAGGTAATGAATGTGCACGCCTCTCCACTTCCATAGGTGTGGAGCACATATTCATTACCTTAATGAGCGGTGCCATGTGATTTCTCAGCAGAAAGAGCTGCTGGAAGCCGGCACCAGCGAGATGCATAGAGGGCAAGCTGGAGAAGGATGAGTAACATGTTTTTTGAAATAGCAAGCATGCATACCAGGATGTGAGGGGGGAGCCATGTATACAATGAGATGACCGGGGGAGCCATGCATACAATGAGAGGACCGGGGGAGCCATGCATAAAATGACCACGCATAGCAGGACAGCAACAGGGGAGCCACATATAGCAGTACAGGGATGAGAGGATAATACATACATGGCTTATACTTGAGTCAATAAGCTTACCCAGTTTTCCATGGCAAAATTAGGTACCATGGCTTATACTCAGGTCGGCTTGTACTTGAGCATATACGGTAATCATCCATGCAATAATACCTGCTGTGTGGTACTTTTCAGTGCCATATAACACTCCCAAAAAGCATTGAAAATATTGTATTCAATAACTCAATTATAGAGTATTTCGTGCTCTGTGGTTCATTTTGGTGTCATATACCAGTCTAAAAAAGCATTGAAAAATGTTTCTTTATTCAATTACTCATCCATATACTATTACAGGCTCTGTGGTGCATTTCAATAATAATAATCTTTATATAGCGCTAACAAATTCCGCAGCGCTTTACAGTTTGCACACCTAATGTTTGCACACCTAATGTCCCCGAAGGGCTCACAATCTAAATTCCCTATCATTATGTTTTTGGAATGTGGGAGGAAACCAGAGTACCCGGAGGAAACCCACGCAAACACGGGGAGAACATACAAACTCCTTGCAGATGTTGTCCTTGGTGGGATTTGAACCCAGGACCCCAGCGCTGCGCTAACCACTGAGCCACCTGTCAACAGAAAGTGCTGACAGGTTCACGCTGATAAAAATGAACAAATCTTGGATTATTCTGACTTTTCCACACCACCAGATGACAGCAGCAAATAAAGTGTTTTTAAAGTTCAATATTTGAATGAGGCCTGCAAGTTGTTGCCTTCCAGGGTCTAGGGATGACTGGATGGCTCTACTTATAATATTTTCCTGGCTTTGCACTTTGTACAAAGCCTTTAGAAGTGTAGAAGCCCACAACTATACTTTCCTAATTTTAGTTATGAGGCACTCCTTTTGGTGCCTTCAAGGGTGTATGGATGACCCTGCTTGTAATTTTTGGCAGCATTTGCACTTAGCACATAGTTTTTAGTAGTCTAAGATTACCATTACATTATAATTTGAACAGAATATGTATGAGGCCCTCCTTTGTCTAATACAGGGTGTATCTGAGTCTCTCTAATTCCCTAATTTTTGGACTTTTTGCTTCCTTCATAAATAACAGTGAAATTTCCAATTTTTGTAAAAAAAAATAAATTTTGGTTTACTTAAATTATAATTTTTTTTCAAATTCTTTTTAAATGTTGGCTTATTTACAAGTCATTGTGCAAGAAAAAATGTTTCCTGTTAACTCCGATTTCTCATTGAGTTTTAATGTTTTGTTGTCAGTCCTTAAAGTGGTGTAAAAATATGCCACCATTGTTCTTAGCAGGGATCTTGGAGTCAGAGAAGCAGCATTAACAGAAACATACCGTCTAGATGACGTGAAGTCATTATTGCCCTCTAATCCTCTTTGGTCAGACCTCATCTGGAATACTGTGTCCAGCTTTGGGTGCCACATTTTAAAAAAGACATCAACAAACTGGAGCAAGTTCAGAAAAGAGTGACCCAATGGTGACCTGTCTGCAAACCCTAAAAATTAAAGGTGAACAGCATCTCATCCGGGTGAAAAACATATAAACATTTATTGTGCCATGACAAAATGCGACGTTTCGACCATCACATGGTCTTTATCAAGCATAGCATACAGCAGGATATGGCAATCTTAAATAGGCCAATGTGGCCAATCAATAGCAAGTATCCGCCCACATCATATGAAATAGCAAAACAATACAAATAAAACATATAAATAACATTATACATACATAATAATATAGTGCACATACATACATATAACAATAAACAAAAATTATACAATATATTAGCACATGGTGTTAATAAATAAATGAACGGCAACCAAGGAGATGTCCGCATTCCTATATCGCCTAGCAACCACCCACCAATGAGCAACTTTCATACATAAAGTGTTAACTACCAACCACCTCAGCCAATGATTATGATTCCTTATCAGGCGCCAAAGAGCCAATAACCTATCAGAATTATCAACAGACCTGAGCGCCGAATTTCCCCTCACATGTCATCACCCTCCAAATGATCGGGTGACGTCACCCGGTGTCGCATAGGAAATGATATAGCTCACTCACGCGATACCGCGATCGGGGAATCGCGCATGCGCACCATAGCTCCACACTACCAAATGATCTGTACTCAATCCACCGCAATATGGTAATATTCATAAGAAATATATTAGGTTATCAGGGACCTGTATAAAGAATATAAACAAAGCCACAGAAAAAAGGAAAAAGAAAAAACTTTATTATGACACCACAGTGCACAGACAAGAGGGCAAGGGGAATGAACCAAAAAACATATATGTCAATTCAATAACAGTCCACAGAATTTCAGGACAATTCAGTCCCCATGTCCCCCGGTCACACCAACGCACCAACCTATGTAAAAAAATAAAAAATATCAAAGATCAAAAACCGCTATCAAAAAAACCAAAAAATGATGCTGTTAAGACTACTATGGATTAGTTAATACAAATTTGCAGGTTGTATTCAAGATTCAAGCCCTTCGGCTGCAATGTATCTAAAGTCGAAATCCACTTCAACTCCTTTCTTTTCAACAACAGCGTCCTATCTCCACCTCGTCTCAACATAGGGACCCCATCAATCACCCTGAATCACAACTGATTCACAGAATGTCTAAATTCCACAAAATGCTTTGGTATCGGTAAATCAAGGAGTTGAGTTCTAATTGTACTCTTATGTTTACTGATACGAGCTTTGACCTCCATAGTCGTCTCGCCCACATAAAGCAATATTGAGTTTCTCCGATTAGAGATGGATGTGGTCAGAAAATCAATCATGGACCTTGAACAGCAATTATCATCACAAATGACGACACAGGAGGTGGAACTTTATAAGACCCAGTTGGATGAAAAACTATTGAAGTACCGTGCTGATATTGAAAGGACAAAGAGGACTAAGTGGTTCCGTGATGCAGAGGACTATCGAGTGGGTCGTATTTTTTCGTGGCAAGTGGTGGCTGGTGCTCCTTCTTATTATAGGAGGGATAGGCCGAGACAAATACGTAACCGGAGGAAACCACAAGACAAACGGCAACAGAATTTTGATTTCACTACAGCTGAGTCAGATTCCACTGATGATTCCAATTTGGGAGCCTCTTCTTCCTCTCTTTTTTTAGGGAAGGACACAGTCGACAGAGTGACCGGAAGAGAAGGAATCGGAGAGGTGGCAGGAAACACAGGAGAAAGAAAGGTTCTGCGCAAACAGGGGAAGGCATATATCCCCCCAATGAAAACTCGCCATATGGAGGGGAAGAGGAAGGGCCCCTAGGACATGATAATTTGGTGGTAAATATCTCATCTTGTCAATTATCTGAGGTTGATTATGATGTTCTCTCTAAGGGATTGTCTTTTTGTCCTGTGAATTCCCCCAACTGGTTTGAGATTGAATGTGATCTATTTGCATTTTTTAGAAGATTACGTTTGACATCTTATTTTTCTGTTTTATTTGTATTGTTTTGCTATTTCATATGATGTGGGCGGATACTTGCTATTGATTGGCCACATTGGCCTATTTAAGATTGCCATATCCTGCTGTATGCTATGCTTGATAAAGACCATGTGATGGTCGAAACGTCGCATTTTGTCATGGCACAATAAATGTTTATATGTTTTTCACCCGGATGAGATGCTGTTCACCTTTATTTTTTGGAGTTTGTGTCCAATTGGGTCTTTGGACTTTGAACGTGCCTCTCTTGGATCAAGGAGTTGCTGTCAGCCACTTTTTCTTCTATGTTGATTGATTTGGACCCTGGCAGACTTGCACCGGATCTCTATTATGGATACTACTATTCCAGAGGTGGGTGAACTGGACAATGCCATGACTTTTTCTTATACTGAAGATGATGCATTACGGATCCTCTCTGGATCCCAAACAGATATGTCATTTTTGAATAAACCAACTGCAGATATGCTCAAAAAAAGATTTGAGAATGAGAAAAGGAAACTCATTTCTTTTGAGCTGCATGTAACAACCCTGTGTGAATATTATAGGTTACATAGAATTCCATGTGGGTTGAGACCACATTTACGTCCGACTTTACTTGCGGACAATGTACTTGTCACGATCACGTGTGTCAGGATGCAGATGTTTCCGCAAGGCGGACCCATAACACACGTGACCCTGGATACACCGCCTCCAGTGGGGCGCATTTAAATAATAAAACGTGCAGGGGGATACGCCGCCTCCACCTGGCGAATTTAGGTATTACACGTTAACAAACATTCTGGAAACCCCGCCTCCAGTATGGTGAATTTAAATAATAAGGGGGACCTGGGAAACATTAACAGTGGTGGGCCCTGCAATAGGGAAAAAGGAATTGGAGACCTCCTGAGCTCCCCTGAGCCAGTGTCCCTGCACTCCTTACATTCCCTATGCCGGTTTCGCACCGGGCGCCGCACGCGTACCTCAACGCCCTAGCTCGCCCTGAACCTAAACCCTCACTAGGGAATAGGTCGGTGCGGAAACTAATCCCGCCACTGCACTAATAACACACATGAGGGAAAGAGACAATACAGGGGAAACACCACTTAGCTTTGCTCTGTTGCGTGCGCTCCTAGCAACAGAGCCCTCCACCTGAGTGCATCTTCTCCTCCACCTGGATCCATCACCATAACAGGATCCTTCACCTTAGTACAGCCTTGGAGCAGAGTCCAACGCCAGTTGCAGCTGCTTAGTACCAGAGTCCCAAGGAAGTGTTCAGCTTCTGCCACGAAGTCAAGCATGCTTGAGTCCAGCTCAGCAACCAAGTCCCACATGGTGAGTGCCAATCTCCATAGTAGCCACTCCACCAGCCCATGCAGACACTTCCCGCTGACACCATCACTGCGACTCCACCACGCCATGCCAGCCCTTCGTCCAGACACCATAGCTGACACTCTTCCCCCCTGGCTAAGCTGCGCAGGACTCTTCACCAGCTCCATCCTTCCTCCAGGCTCTCCAAAAACAGAGTGAACACAAACTCACAATATCACAGGCAGTGATTGCACACCTCTAGCACACCTTTATAGGATGTCACACCTGATACCTAATTAAGTGCACAAAAACCCAAAGTGCAATACCATAACCACCACCGGGGACAGTCAAAACACCTTTGAACTTAACCAAAGTAAAAAAAGTTCACTTTGTGCTTTTAATACTGCCAGATCCAACACTGGATCATGACAGTACCCCCTCCTTAATGAGGGGCCTCTGGAACCTCAAGACCACCCCTCATTAGGGAAACACCTACAGCGGGGACGCCCAGATCCTGAGTTCACCCCACCATTACCTGACACTTCAGGTTCATGACAAACACCGCTGGTATTGGCAATACATGTTCATTTTGGAGGCACCACTCGTCTCCACAGCGCCGACCTGGGGAACGAGATTATGTATGTGTATGTATGCTAAGAGCTGATCAGACTCCACAACACATTTCCAAGATGTTTTTTGGTGGGACCCATACATGCTCGTTCACACACAGGTCCGGACCTGAACGTTTATTGCACACATACATTTGTCATTTTTTGGTGAACTCACTCTGGACTTGACAACAGAGGCGTCCCCCTGTGTCACCACACTCACACCCCCGCTATTCACCAAGTGATCACCACCCTCCAACCCTCTTCACCATGAGGTCTGCGCCTCCCAGGGTTGGTTTAATGGCGAGGGTTGAGATTTGTCCCTACTCCCCCGCAGCACACCAGCTGCTCACACCAGGAGGAGAAGGAACGCATATGGAGGAAATATACACTCACTGGCCGCCTCCACACGACCAGGAGGGGCGGCTTCTACGGTGGTACTTGAAGATTTGGCGTAAACCCCGCGGACTCTACATCAGTCTGCTCATCACTGGAACGCACCCCTTCACCACGGGGAACACCAAGCAGCTCCGTGGGGCACCATTCCTCCCACCTGCCTGGGTACGCGCACATGCATGAGCAAGTCCCGCTCCCCAGCAGCGACTCCAGGGGCTTTTGCCAGACCCGCAATTTGCCAAAGCCGCCATTTTTTTTCCTCTGGTTATCTGAGCAGAGGCCACAGACCATGATAACTGCTGCTGCAGCGGCTCTAACACACCTTGCCGCTCCCCACTCACATCAGTGAGGCCCGGCAGCAATTACTCAGCGGTCTCCACATGGCCAAAGCTCACCAGAAAAAAAACTGTAGGGCCTGTGATAATGTCACGGTCACGTGTGTCAGGACGCAGATGTTTCCGCAAGGCAGACCCATAACACACGTGACCCTGGATACACCGCCTCCAGTGGGGCGCATTTAAATAATAAAACGTGCAGGTGGATACGCCGCCTCCACCTGGCGAATTTAGGTATTACACGTTAACAAACATTCTGGAAACCCCGCCTCCAGTATGGCGAATTTAAATAATAAGGGGGACCTGGGAAACATTAACAGTGGTGGGCCCTGCAATAGGGAAAAAGGAATTGGAGACCTCCTGAGCTCCCCTGAGCCAGTGTCCCTGCACTCCTTACATTCCCTATGCCGGTTTCGCACCGGGCGCCGCACGCGTACCTCAACGCCCTAGCTCGCCCTGAACCTAAACCCTCACTAGGGAATAGGTCGGTGCGGAAACTAATCCCACCACTGCACTAATAACACACATGAGGGAAAGAGACAATACAGGGGAAACACCACTTAGCTTTGCTCTGTTGCGTGCGCTCCTAGCAACAGAGCCCTCCACCTGAGTGCATCTTCTCCTCCACCTGGATCCATCACCATAACAGGATCCTTCACCTTAGTACAGCCTTGGAGCAGAGTCCAACGCCAGTTGCAGCTGCTTAGTACCAGAGTCCCAAGGAAGTGTTCAGCTTCTGCCACGAAGTCAAGCATGCTTGAGTCCAGCTCAGCAACCAAGTCCCACATGGTGAGTGCCACTCTCCATAGTAGCCACTCCACCAGCCCATGCAGACACTTCCCGCTGACACCATCACTGCGACTCCACCACGCCATGCCAGCCCTTCGTCCAGACACCATAGCTGACACTCTTCCCCCCTGGCTAAGCTGCGCAGGACTCCTCACCAGCTCCATCCTTCCTCCAGGCTCTCCAAAAACAGAGTGAACACAAACTCACAATATCACAGGCAGTGATTGCACACCTCTAGCACACCTTTATAGGATGTCACACCTGATACCTAATTAAGTGCACAAAAACCCAAAGTGCAATACCACAACCATCACCGGGGACAGTCAAAACACCTTTGAACTTAACCAAAGTAAAAAAAGTTCACTTTGTGCTTTTAATACTGCCAGATCCAACACTGGATCATGACAGTACTTTTCTGCAGTAAGTTTGAGTCAATTACAAACAAATATGCATTTGACTTAAAGCTTCTCAATATTGAGTTTCTCCGATTAGAGATGGATGTGGTCAGAAAATCAATCATGGACCTTGAACAGCAATTATCATCACAAATGACGACACAGGAGGTGGAACTTTATAAGACCCAGTTGGATGAAAAACTATTGAAGTACCGTGCTGATATTGAAAGGACAAAGAGGACTAAGTGGTTCCGTGATGCAGAGGACTATCGAGTGGGTCGTATTTTTTCGTGGCAAGTGGTGGCTGGTGCTCCTTCTTATTATAGGAGGGATAGGCCGAGACAAATACGTAACCGGAGGAAACCACAAGACAAACGGCAACAGAATTTTGGTTTCACTACAGCTGAGTCAGATTCCACTGATGATTCCAATTTGGGAGCCTCTTCTTCCTCTCTTTTTTTAGGGAAGGACACAGTCGACAGAGTGACCGGAAGAGAAGGAATCGGAGAGGTGGCAGGAAACACAGGAGAAAGAAAGGTTCTGCGCAAACAGGGGAAGGCATATATCCCCCCAATGAAAACTCGCCATATGGAGGGGAAGAGGAAGGGCCCCTAGGACATGATAATTTGGTGGTAAATATCTCATCTTGTCAATTATCTGAGGTTGATTATGATGTTCTCTCTAAGGGATTGTCTTTTTGTCCTGTGAATTCCCCCAACTGGTTTGAGATTGAATGTGATCTATTTGCATTTTTTAGAAGATTACGTTTGACATCTTATTTTTCTGATAAACAACAGGTCTCTAGTATAGTACCGGAGGGTGATGGATCTATGTTTACATTACATGGAGTGGGTTTATATACTAAGAGTAATTTTCAGCCCACTGTTAAAAATAACTTTGTGGAGTCTTACATACAGCTTGTAGAGAGGGACATTACACTTTTGAGGAAAAGTACGTGTTCTACAGTTAGAGGTAATCTTAGCTCTGTTGAAAGACAGGCTTTACAGAAACTATCTGATAATACAACTCTTACAATTAAGAGTGCGGATAAAGGTGGTGCTGTAGTTGTCATGGACACTGATAGGTACAAGGCCGAGATTATGACCCAATTAGCTGATAGTGATGTCTATATGAGATTGGCTGGTGATCCTACTTCTGATTTTCTTACTGAGTTGCGACTTCTGGTCAATGAGGCCCGTGTGAATGGGCTCATAGATGAGAAGTTGTCTAATTTTTTAATCGTTGACAATCCGGTAATACCAATTTTGTATACTTTGCCGAAGATACACAAGGATCTTTTTAACCTCCTCGGACGTCCCATTGTATCCGGGAGGGGCTCACTTTTTAATAAAGTAGCGATTTTTTTTTGGATAAGGTCCTACGACAGTTTGCAATAGCAGCAAGATCCTATATTCTGGATACGAATGACTTTCTTGATAAGATCAAAAATGTTCAGGTTGATTCCAATACGGTGTTAGCCTCTTTTGATGTGGTTTCACTGTATACTTCCATTCAGCATGAGAAGGGGCTGGAGGCTGTCGATGTGGTGTTATCGGGCTCAGACGTGGCCCCAGAATGTGCACAGATGATCCTCTCCCTGTTAGGCTTCATCCTTAGGAAGAATTATTTTCTTTTTGGGGATGATTTTTTCCTGCAGGTTAGGGGTACCGCCATGGGGTCCAATGTGGCCCCCACTTACGCTAACATCTATATGGCGGTATTCGAGGATCGTTATGTGTACAAGTCCATCTACTGGGGCTCTGTCCGGGCCTGGTGCCGCTACATCGACAATGTCTTTTGTATTTGGGATGGTAGTGTAGAAGATCTATATAAATTCCAAGCTGAGCTAAATGGGATTTATCCAGAGTTGAAATTTACTTTAATGGAGTCCTTGACTCAAGTTCAATTTTTGGACACATTGGTATATAAAGAAGGGAATATGCTCAATACAGATCTCTATGTAAAGGAAACGGACAGAAATAGTCTTTTGCTATATAACAGCAACCATCCCAGGAGGATGGTGGAATCATTACCCTGGAGTCAGATGTTGAGAGTGCGGAGGATAGTTAATGATGAGGACAAATTGGTTAACAGACTTGATGAAATGTGCCATAAATTTACTAATAGGGGATATCCTGTGGGTAAAGTTAGACAGTTTAAAGAGAGGGCCATTAATTTGGTCGGTGGGGATCTTTACCGTAAAAGTGATAGAACTGCTACTAAACGGGTTCCGTTTGTATCAACTTTTTGCCCTATTAGTAATAAAATCGGTGGTATTTTGAATAAGCACTGGGGTTTACTGCAGAAAGGGCTACCGGATGTCTCTGAATTTACTAATAGACCTATTTTATCTTATAGATGTGGAGCTAACTTGAAGGATAAATTGGTGAGAGCGGATGTGGGCCCTAGTAAGATTCCACGACAGTTGACATTAGGCCCTTTGAGGGGTGGCAGTTTTCCATGCCTTGGCTGTGCATGTTGTGGTAATATGATCAAGGGTGATAGTTTTTATCACCCACATACTGGTAAGAGATTCTCAATAAAGGAATATTACACTTGTACCTCTAGTTTTGTTATTTATGTGATCACTTGCCCATGTGGATTGCTTTATGTGGGTGAGACGACTATGGAGGTCAAAGCTCGTATCAGTAAACATAAGAATACAATTAGAACTCAACTCCTTGATTTACCGATACCAAAGCATTTTGTGGAATTTAGACATTCTGTGAATCAGTTGCGATTCAGGGTGATTGATGGGGTCCCTATGTTGAGACGAGGTGGAGATAGGACGCTGTTGTTGAAAAGAAAGGAGTTGAAGTGGATTTCGACTTTACATACATTGCAGCCGAAGGGCTTGAATCTTGAATACAACCTGCAAATTTGTATTAACTAATCCATAGTAGTCTTAACAGCATCATTTTTTGGTTTTTTTGATAGCGGTTTTTGATCTTTGATATTTTTTATTTTTTTACATAGGTTGGTGCGTTGGTGTGACCGGGGGGACATGGGGACTGAATTGTCCTGAAATTCTGTGGACTGTGATTGAATCGACATATATGTTTTTTGGTTCATTCCCCTTGCCCTCTTGTCTGTGCACTGTGGTGTCATAATAAAGTTTTTTCTTTTTCCTTTTTTCTGTGGCTTTGTTTATATTCTTTATACAGGTCCCTGATAACCTAATATATTTCTTATGAATATTACCATATTGCGGTGGATTGTGGGCGCCCTGAGTACAGATCATTTGGTAGTGTGGAGCTATGGTGCGCATGCGCGATTCCCCGATCGCGGTATCGCGTGAGTGAGCTATATCATTTCCTATGCGACACCGGGTGACGTCACCCGATCATTTGGAGGGTGATGACATGTGAGGGGAAATTCGGCGCTCAGGTCTGTTGATAATTCTGATAGGTTATTGGTTCTTTGGCGCCTGATAAGGAGTCATAATCATTGGCTGAGGTGGTTGGTAGTTAACACTTTATGTATGAAAGTTGCTCATTGGTGGGTGGTTGCTAGGCGATATAGGAATGCGGACATCTCCTTGGTTGCCGTTCATTTATTTATTAACACCATGTGCTAATATTTTGTATAATTTTTGTTTATTGTTATATGTATGTATGTGCACTATATTATTATGTATGTATAATGTTATTTATATGTTTTATTTGTATTGTTTTGCTATTTCATATGATGTGGGCGGATACTTGCTATTGATTGGCCACATTGGCCTATTTAAGATTGCCATATCCTGCTGTATGCTATGCTTGATAAAGATGTGTCTGACAGGATATCAGGACTCTTCAGACCTACAGATGACTACCCATTCCTGCTACTACATGTGGGGACAAATGACACCGCAAGAAACGACCTGGAAACCATCTGCAGAGACTTTGAAGACTTGGGCAAGAAAGTGAAAGAACTGGGAGCGCAGGTGGTCTTCTCTTCCATCCTCCCAGTGGATGGCCATGGAACAAGGAGGTGGAATAACATTCTGCAGGTGAACAACTGGCTACGTCGATGGTGCCGTCAGCAACGATTTGGATTTCTGGATCACGGAGTGAACTACTTATACGATGGACTACTTGCTAGAGATGGGGTGCACCTTACGAAGACTGGAAAGCATGTATTTGGAAGTCGCCTTGCTACACTTGTAAGGAGAGCTTTAAACTAGAACAACATGGGAAGGGAAGCAAAAGACCAGAAAAAGCCATACACCTGACAGATGCTATTGAGAACTCTGCTAATAGAAGTGGAAAGGAAGAACAAAGACGAAAGAATCTAATTAATAACAATATTGGAGAAAGAGAAACCAATCACAAACTAAAATGTTTCTATACTAATGCACAAAGCATGGGCAACAAACAAGGAGAATTGGAACTACTAACACAGGAAAAGAAATATGATGTCATTGGAATCACTGAAACTTGGTGGGACGATACACATGATTGGAATACAAGACTGGAAGGATACAACTTATTTGCAAGAAACAGACTTGATAAACGAGGAGGGGGTGTTGCATTGTATGTTAGAAACGCATATATCTGCACAGAGATTGAAGCTTCAGAGACTGGGAGTTCTGTGGAAACTGTTTGGGTAAGAATACAAGGACAGAACAATGGAAAGGACACCATTGTAGGCATTTACTACAGGCCGCCTGTGCAAGCTGAAGATATGGATGAACTCTTTATGCATCAAATGGCCAAGTTCTCCAAAAAATATGACATAGTTGTCATGGGAGATTTCAACTATCCAGACATTTGTTGGGAATCTCTCTCAGGCAAAACTAACAGGTCAAGGAAATTCTTATCCTCTCTTGCTGACAACTTTATCTTCCAAAAGGTAGAAGAGAAAACAAGGGGAACTGCTACCTTGGATCTAATCCTTATAAACAGGGAGGAAATGGTTGAGGAGGTAAAAGTGGCTGGAACCCTAGGAGGTAGCGACCATGCTATTTTAGAATTTTGGATAACTAGAGGCGGAAGACCTGTGAAGACTCAGACGTCAAGGTTAGATTTCAGAAAGGCAGATTTTAAGGGATTCAGAAAGATAATAGGAGGGATCCAATGGCTGGATATCCTTAAAGACAAAAATGTCCAGGAAGGATGGGAAATCTTGAAAAATGAAATTCTCAAAGCACAGTTGTTAACAATTCCGAAAAGAGGGAAGAATAGGAAGCATTTAAGGAAACCAGGATGGGTGAACACAGAACTTAAGCACATGCTAAAAAGGAAGAAAAAAATGTTTATAAAATGGAAAGAGGGAGGCATATCTAAAGAAGAATATAATGCTGTCTGCAGAATCTGCAGGGCACAAATCAGATTAGCTAAAGCTGAAAATGAATTGAGGCTTGCAAGAGATGTCAAAAGCAATAATAAAGGATTTTGGGGATATGTCAAAAGTAAAAGAAAAGTCAAAGATGCTATAGGATTTTTACAGGATGAAAATGATGAAATGGTAAGACAGGATGTTGAGAAGGCTGAACTTTTAAATTCCTATTTTGCATCTGTTTTCTCTCAGAAAGGAAATGTAACACCAACTGTTATTCACTGTCCTATTAAGGGAATAGAAGAATCCAGGATATCTATAAACAGAAAGATAGTGAGGAAACACTTAGCTAACCTAAATGAATTCAAGTCTCCAGGTCCAGATGAATTACACCCCAGAGTACTGAAGGAGATAGCAGAAGAAATTTCTGAACCACTCTCCATAATCTTTGAAAATTCTTGGAGAACAGGAGAAGTGCCAGAAGACTGGAGAAGAGCAAATGTTGTTCCTATCTTCAAAAAGGGGAAGAAGGTGGACCCAGGCAACTATAGGCCGGTGAGTCTGACTTCTATACCAGGAAAGATCTTTGAACAAATTATTAAACAACATGTAAGTCAATACCTGGATAAGAATGAAGTGATCAAACAGAGTCAGCATGGGTTTGTAACTAATAAGTCATGTCAGACTAACTTAATTTCCTTCTATGACGGTATCACTGATTGGGTGGATCAAGGAAATGCTGTAGATATAGTATATCTTGACTTCAGCAAAGCATTTGACAAAGTCTCTCATACAATCCTTATTGAAAAAATGACTAAGTATGGAATGGACAAGGCAACTGTTAGGTGGATTCATAGCTGGCTTAGTGATCGGACCCAAAGAGTGGTCGTAAATGGCTGCACATCCAGTTGGAAGAATGTCTCAAGTGGGGTACCACAGGGCTCTGTCCTGGGCCCTGTATTGTTCAACATCTTTATCAACGATTTAGATGAAGGAATTGAGGGTAAACTGATTAAATTTGCTGATGACACAAAGCTAGGAGGGATAGCTAATACTAGAGAAGAGAGAGAGAGGATTCAAAAAGATTTAAATAAACTGGAGAAGTGGGCAGCAACTAACAGAATGGTTTTTAACAGGGAGAAATGCAAAGTACTACATCTGGGCAATAAAAATGGAAAAAGCATATATAGAATGGGAGGAATAGGGCTAAGTGACAGCACATGTGAAAAAGACTTGGGTATACTAATAGATCACAGACTGAATATGAGTCAACAGTGTGATGCAGCAGCAAAAAAGGCAAATGCAGTTCTAGGATGTATTAACAGAAGCATACAGTCTAGATCACGTGAAGTCATTATTTCCCTCTACTCCTCTTTGGTCAGACCTCATCTGGAATATTGTGTCCAGTTTTGGGCACCACATTTTAAAAAAGACATCAACAAACTGGAGCAAGTTCAGAAAAGAGCGACCAGAATGGTGACCGGTCTGCAAACCCTGTCTTATGAGGAAAGGTTGCAGGATTTGGGAATGTTTAGTTTGCAAAAGAGAAGACTGAGAGGAGACTTAATTGCTGGCTACAAATATCTAAAGGGCTGTCACATTGTAGAAGGATTAACTTTATTCTCATTTGCACAAGGAAAGACTAGAAGCAATGGGATGAAACTGAATGGGAGGAGACACAGATTAGATATTAGAAAAAACTTTTTGACAGTTAGAGTGATCAATGAGTGGAACAGGCTGCCACGAGAAGTGGTGAGTTCTCCTTCAATGGAAGTCTTCAAACAGAGGCTGGACAGACATCTGACTGGGATGATTTAGCGAATCCTGCTTTGAGCAGGGGGTTGGACCAGATGGCCCAGGAGGTCCCTTCCAACTCTACGATTCTATGATTCTATGATTCTATGATTCTAAGACCATGTGATGGTCGAAACGTCGCATTTTGTCATGGCACAATAAATGTTTATATGTTTTTCACCCGGATGAGATGCTGTTCAGCTTTATTTTTTGGAGTTTGTGTTCAATTGGGTCTTTGGACTTTGAACGTGCCTCTCTTGGATCAAGGAGTTGCTGTCAGCCACTTTTTCTTCTATGTTGACTGTCTGCAAACCCTGTCTTATGAGGAAAGGTTGCAGGATTTGGGAATGTTTAGCTTGCAAAAGAGAAGACTGAGAGGAGGCTTAATAGCTCTCTACAAATATCTCAAGGGCTGTCACATTGTAGAAGGATCATCTTTATTCTCATTTGCACAAGGAAAGACTAGAAGCAATGGGATGAAACTGAATGGGAGGAGACACAGATTAGATATTAGAAAAAACATTTTGACAGTTAGAGTGATCAATGAGTGGAACAGGCTGCCAAGAGAGGTGGTGAGTTCTCCTTCAATAGAAGTCTTCAAACAGAGGATGGACAGATATCTGTCTGGGATGATTTAGCGAATCCTGCTTTGAGCAAGGGGTTGGACTAGATGGGCCAGGAGGTCCCTTCCAACTCTACGATTCTATGATTCTATGATTCTAGAGGTCTTCCCTGTGCTGTTCTCCTTCCATTCAACACTTTTTCCATCTATTTTAACATTTTCACTGGCTTCCAAATCTCCATGTAGGGAGGACAGAAAAAATGCTCAGATTTCCCTTTGACTAACATTATATTTGTTACTCAAAACGAGCATCTGAGCATTAGAAATTGCTCAGTTCCAGTAATGAGCATCAGAGCATTTTAGTGCTCACTAGAGTTGAGCGAAACAGGTCGACAAATTTCAAAAGTCGCCGACTTTTGGCAAAGTCGGGTTTCATGAAACGAAACCCGACCCTAGGATGAGGTCGGCCGCGAGGTCAGCGACTTAAGCGCCAAAGTCGCGTTTCAAAAGTTTGTTTTGCGCTCTTTTTCTGCCAATCAGGATCCACGGACACTGTGGGCAACGTAATGACATAGGCAGGGGTCACCACCATCTTTCAGAAGGGCATGCAAGTGATTGGCTTGCTTTGGTGGGCATCACAGGGGGTATAAAAGGGCATGCACGCTGACCGCCAAGTTACTCTTGCTGATCTCAGAATAGGGAGAGCTGCTGCTGCTGCTGATTCTGTAGGGAGAGCATTAGGCAGGGAAGAAGACACCAAAAACTGCTTCTGCTGCTAGCGATTTTGCCTGTACAACACACCAGTCACTGTGTGTGCAGTGCAAGTGGAGGCTATATTTTGCTGGATCAGCGGTGTTGGTTGTTAGGCTGCCTTCTAAGGCTTCCTGACGGCTGCATTGCTGTTTACCCACTGCTCTGCAAACTGCTTTTTTAAAAGCAATCCCAATTTTTTTTTTGTCCTGGTGAGGTACTGAGCGTGCATTTTTTCACACCATACAGCGGTGCACACTCCTCACACAGTACCGTGTAACGGCTGTTATCACAGCCACAGTGAAGCTACCTGTGTGTCACTCTGTAAGAATAAGTCGAGGACATGTTCCGTTCTTACAGACCTGCACCTTCTAGTTTTGTCTAGTTTTCAAACAATTAAATATATTTGCTGTTTGATCACATTCAAAACTATAGAGAGACAGCGTGTGTCAGTCCGTATACTTAAAAAACACGAAGCTTGACAATTTTACATACACCGGACAGCCGTGTACGTGCACGCTCCTCTCTCAGTACCGTGTAACGGCTGTTATCACGGCCACAGTGAAGCTATCTGTGTGTCACTCTGTAAGAATAAGTCGAGGACATGTTCCGTTCTTACAGACCAACACTCTAGGGAGATTCCTATTCTGCCCAATTCTATATACACCTTGTAGTTTGTCATACACTAGCCAATTTCTGCCTGTGACATAGCGCTGTGATATTCAGTGGGCCTCACAAAATCCAAAAGTGTCCAGTGTCCACAAGTGTGTGCAGAAATTCAAAATCTCCGTTATCCTCTAGTGACATTTTTCACACCTGCGACATCGAGCCTGTCACATAGCGCTGTGATATTCAGTGGGCCTCATACAATCCAAAAGTGTCCAGTGTCCACAAGTGTGTGCAGAAATTCAAAATCTCCGTTATCCTCTAGTGACATTTTTCACACCTGCGACATCGAGCCTGTCACATAGCGCTGTGATATTCAGTGGGCCTCACACAATCCAAAAGTGTCCACAAGTGTGTGCAGAAATTCAAAATCTCCGTTATCCTCTAGTGACATTTTTCACACCTGCGACATCGAGCTTGTCACATAGCGCTGTGATATTCAGTGGGCCTCACACAGACCTGCACCTTCTAGTTTTGTCTAGTTTTCAAACAGTTAAATATATTTGCTGTTTGATCACATTCAAAACTATAGAGAGACAGCGTGTGTCAGTCTGTATACTTAAAAAACACGGAGCTTGACAATTTTACGTACACCGGACAGCCATGTACGTGCATGCTCCTCTCTCAGTACCGTGTAACGGCTGTTATCACGGCCACAGTGAAGCTATCTGTGTGTCACTCTGTAAGAATAAGTCGAGGACATGTTCCGTTCTTACAGACCTGCACCTTCTAGTTTTGTCTAGTTTTCAAACAGTTAAATATATTTGCTGTTTGATCACATTCAAAACTATAGAGAGACAGCGTGTGTCAGTCCGTATACTTAAAAAACACAGAGCTTGACAATTTTACGTACACCGGACAGCAGTGTACGTGCACGCTCCTCTCTCAGTACCGTGTAACGGCTGTTATCACGACCACAGTGAAGCTATCTGTGTGTCGCTCTGTAAGGATAAGTCGAGGACTTGTTCCGTTCTTACAGTCCTACACTCTAGGGAGATTCCTATTCTGCCCAATTCTATATAAACCTTGTAGTTTGTTATACACTAGCCAATTTCTGCCTGTGACATAGCGCTGTGATATTCAGTGGGCCTCACACAATCCAAAAGTGTCCAGTGTCCACAAGTGTGTGCAGAAATTCAAAATCTCCGTTATCCTCTAGTGACATTTTTCACACCTCCGACATTGAGCCTGTCACATAGCACAGTGATATTCAGTGGGCCTCACACAATCCAAAAGTGTCCAGTGTCCACAAGTGTGTGCAGAAATTCAAAATCTCCTTTATCCTCTATTGACATTTTTCACACCTGCGACATCGAGCCTGTCACATAGCGCAGTGATATTCCGTGGGCCTCATACAATCCAAAAGTTTCCAGTGTCCACAAGTGTGTGCAGAAATTCAAAATCTCCATTATCCTCTAGTGACATTTTTCACACCTGCGACATCAAGCCTGTCACATAGCGCAGTGATATTCAGTGGGCCTCATACAATCCAAAAGTGTCCAGTATCCACATGTGTGTGTAGAAATTCAAAATCTCCGTTATCCTCTAGTGACATTTTTCACACCTGCGACATCGAGCCTGTCACATAGCGCTGTGATATTCAGTGGGCCTCACACAATCCAAAAGTGTCCAGTATCCACAAGTGTGTGCAGAAATTCAAAATCTCCGTTATCCTCTAGTGACATTTTTCACACCTGCGACATTGAGCCTGTCACATAGCGCTGTGATATTCAGTGGGCCTCACACAATCCAAAAGTGTCCAGTGTCCACAAGTGTGTGCAGAAATTCAAAATCTCCCCTGTCCTATAGACACCTTGTACCTTGTTTTACATTACTATATAGTTTGTTGGATTTTGTCTACATTTCTACCAAAAATGAGGAAGGCTGGTGGAAGAGGCCGTGGAATTTGGCGGGGGTTGGCAGCTGGTAATGATGGTGTTGGTGGTGGATCTGATGGTAGTGGCAAAAGCAAAATAGGACCGAATGCAGGAGGTGTTGAGCCTGCGTCATCGTCTGGCTCCACAAGGCCTCGAAGGCTTAGTTTTCTAGGAGTTGACAAACCGCTTTTAAAGCCAGAGCTTCAGGAAAAAGTTTTGGCTTACATTGCTGACTCAGCCTCCAGCTCTATCGCCTCCTCTTCTGAAGTTGTAAAAAATAAAAGCACTGAGTCGTCATTGGAGGCTCATGTTCATGAACCACACCTTTCCTTGTGTCCTTCACCCCAACCAAGATTGAAGGATGACGCAGGCCATACTACTGATTACTCCATGGAGCTGTTTTCACATAACATGCCTGGATTATCAAGTGAAATGGTGAATTACCCAGGCCAAGATGAATCTGACATGGAGTGCACTGATGCACAGCCACTGATAGATGATTCTGCTGGTACATTCACTCAGAGCACTACATTGTCCTCGCAGTGTACAGAGCCAGATTCTGACCCTGATGAAACTCAGGTGCCCCTTCCCGCACACTATACCACTATACACGGTGACACAAAGGAAGGTGCACATGACATTGAAGAGGAGGTGATGGATGACCCAGTTGTTGACCCAGATTGGCATCCATTGGGGGAAGAGGGTGCTACTTCCAATAGCTCAGATGAGGAGGAGGAGCATCCACAGCAGACATCGATATCGCAACAGCTGTTATCTGGCAGGCCCGGAGCACTCCAAAGACAGGTTCCAAAAATCAAAAGAGTTGCTGGACAGATTGTCCAGAGGGTCAAAATATCACAGCGTGCTAGGCCGCAAAATGTCTGCCAAAGTAGGAAGAGTGCAGTGTGGCACTTTTTTGACCAAAATCCTCATGATCAGGCCAAGGTTATCTGTAAGAAGTGCGCAAAGACCTTTAGCCGAGGGAAAAATCTGAAAAATTTGAATACCAGTTGCATGCTTAGACATTTAACCAGCATGCACTTGCAAGCGTGGACACAACACCAAACCTCAAGTACCACATGTGCAACTGATCACAAAGAAGGTAGTCAGCAACGCTACATTGTTTCCCCCACTGTAAGCCCACCGGTTAGCACAGCAGCAAATGTTGAGGTGTCGTTGCAAGGCCACAGCAGTCAGGGAATCCCACTGTTATATCAACGAAAGACTGAATCTAGGCCATCAGAAAGAACACCAACTCCATCACCATCATCAACCATCTCTCAGTCCGCCCTGTCCACCGCTACTTCCACCATATGCAGCTCTCAAGTCCAGCTCACCCTCCCAGACACTATGAGTAGGTCAAGAAAGTACTCAGTCTCTCATCCGCGTACACTGGGTTTGAACATCCACATTGCCAAACTAATCTCGTTAGAGATGATGCCCTATCGGTTGGTGGAAAGCGCAGCTTTCTGCGAACCCATGGCCTATGCAGTACCACGCTATGACCTACCCAGTCGCCACTTCTTCTCTCGCAAAGCCATCCCAGCCCTCCACCATCATGTGAAAGACCGCATTGTCCATGCACTCAAGCAGTCAGTGAGTGGAAAGGTGCACCTCACAACTGATGCATGGTCCAGTCGGCATGGTCAGGGCCGTTACGTGTCCATCACTGTGCACTGGGTTAATGTGGTGGATGGATGCAGGGTCCACAGGGGACAGCGGTGGTGGGACAGTGCTGCCTAGCCCACAGTATAGGAAACAGTTGGCTGTAGGCGTTCGACCCTCCTCCTCCTCCTCCTCCTCCAGAAGCGAAAGCTCGTCCACAGAGCGCAGTCGTACGAGCACTCCATCTGCAGCTGCCACTGTTGCACACGAGGTGTCCCCCTATAGAGCAGCTAGTGGAAAGCGTCAGCAGGCCGTGTTGCAGATGATGTGTATGGGCGACAGACACACCGCCGAGGTGCTGGCTGAGTACTTTCAGCGACAAACTTAGTCATGGCTGGGCAGTGTACATCTTGAGGCAGGCAAGGTAGTTAGTGATAACGGCCGTAATTATGTGGCAGTCATAGCCCTTTCAAAACTCAACCACATACCTTGCTTGGCTCACACCTTGAACCTGGTGGTGCAGTGCTTCCTCAACAATTATCCAGAGTTAACAGCCCTGCTCCAGAAGGTGCGAAGACTGTGCGCGCAAATCCGCCGGTCTCCTGTACACTCCAGTCGTATGCAGAAGCTGCAGCGATTGCTCCACCTTCCCAACCACCGCCTCATTATCGACATTGCAACAAGGTGGAACTCCACCCTGCCCATGGTTGAGCGGCTGTGCGAGCAGAGGCAGGCCATAATGCATTTGTGGGAGGATACACCGCCAGGCACTTTGAGAGCAGACATGGAGTTGACACGTGTGCAGTGGTCGAAGCTGAAAGACCTCTGTAAAGTCCTTCAGTGTTTTGAGGAATGCACACGGCTGGTAAGCACAGACGACGCCATCCTAAGCATGAGCATCCCACTTATGCCTCTGCTCATGCAAACTTTGACGCACCTTAAGGAGCAGGCGTCTGCAGCCAATGTTGACGAGGAAGAAGAGGTGGAGGGAATCCTTGATGACATTCAGCCATTGTCTGCTCAGGGACCTCTCCTGGATGAGGTGGAGGAAGAAGAGGAGGATGATGATGGGGATGATTACTTAGGGGAGGAGGATGCATCTCGTGGGGCAAGTGAAAATGTTGGCGTGGCAAGGTCTGGTACAGGGTTTGTGCGTGACTGGAGGGATGTGGATTTGCCAGAAAGTGCTCCTCCACCCTGCACTCGCAGTGCATCATTGACACCGGGAACATTCGCCCACATGTCAGATTATGCCTTGCAGATCCTAAAAAGGGACCCACGCATTGCCAAAATGATGAACGATGACGACTACTGGTTGTCCAGCATCCTGGATCCACGCTATAAAGGCAAATTACAAAACATCACGCCACAGGAGAACCTTGACCTAATATTGGCTACTAGAGTTGAGCGACTTTTGGTTTTTTAGGGTCACGTTTCGTTTCGTGAAACCCGACTTTTCCAAAAGTCGGGTCGAGCAAGATCGTCCGATTATAGGGAAAAGTCGGGGTCGTCCCGAAACACGAAACCCAATGTAAGTCAATGGGGAATAGAAGTCGGCAGTGAGAGGAGGACAGGAAACACACCAACAGTGCCCATTTGAATGCCAAAAGCATCAATTCTTCTTACTTAAGCTTGTCAACCTTAATTAACTTCATAATACAAGTTACGCACTGAAAAATGGGGGTTATTTGGCTACAGTTGTGGGGGGGAGGGCTGGCTCCAGGTTTTCATGTGCCCTGGGCGAAAGAGCGCCCCTTTAACACATACCACAACTCATCATGCTCCGATACGGCAGAGAAATAGCGGTATAGTACAATGAAAAATACTTCACTTTTTACATCTCATGACGAGGCCCATCTATTTCTCCATACAGAATCATTGGTCCCATATAATGTTTGAAACAGTATATGATGAGCTCCACATAATGCTACAGTATATGTTGGTCCCCATGGATGAAGCTCCACTGTCTTATGGGCCCAAATAATGCTCCAAACATAATGGGCCCCATTTCTAATGCTCTAGTGTATAATGGGCCCTTTAAATGCTGCTCCAGTGTCTGATGTCCACCTTTGGAATGTTCCAGTGTATGGTGGGCCCCATCTATCATTCTCCAGAGTATAGTGCTCCCCAAAAATTGCTGTCCCAACATTGAAAACAATGAAATAAGTCTCCTCGCTATGGAATCCATGTACTAGTCTGGACTCCTCGTCGTCCCCATCTTCCATCTCACTGCACAGTATTTCAACCTTGCAAGTGCTGTGATCCTGAGCAAGCAGGGGGGGCCCACTCGTTGGCGACAGCACTGGCACAGGGCCCCTGATAGTACGGTGGTGTGTCTGACGGCGGGTGGGCCGAACCTGCACTTTCATCTGCAGCTTCCTCTTTGTCACCGTGTAAGATGGAACTGTGTATGGGAAGGGTAACCTGAGTCACATCAGGGTCAGATTCAGGCCATGTAGCGTGCGAGGGGAATGTAGTGGTCTGGGTCAATGTACCAGCAGATTCATTGAGCAGTGGCTGAGCATCAGTGCACTTGTGTCGCCCCCAGGAGTACGATCGCCACAGTGGCATTACCTTCCTCCTAGGGAGTGTGATGTCATGCTTGGGAGCAACGAACGATCTCTCTAGCAGGTTAACTGATTGGGCGGCGTTATTCCCACGAGTCATGACCCTCCAAACAGCGTTCATGAAGGCAAAGTGTTTGTTTTACGTGGGCAGTATGGTTGCAAAGCTGAACCTTAAAGGAATGTCCAGAAGAGCACCACCAGGAGTGGAGCCTACGGTTAAATTCGACTCCACCTGGGAAACCTCAAACATGCCAGCTACAGAACAGATGCTCACATTGCAAGCTTAATTCCGTTAACGAACGAGACTCCGTCATGCCCCGCGGTCCGAGTCCGGCTTACTAGAGGGACACGTGAGGCTCTGGCACTTGAGATTGGCCAATAACTGGTGTGTCATGCCCTTACATGTCCGTGGCTGCATGTGCGCTACACTGAAAAGGCCAGCGTTTGTAGCTTACAGGTGCAGATAACCCGCTGAACAACGTTTGTGATGGGGATCACTGATTACAATTATTACCCGCGAACAATGATTTCCCAGTAAGTGCAGGTCAACTGCAGTTCCGGAATTAGGCCTAACCGTCATTCCTGAAAAAATGAAAAACTTACGTGTGCAAACCACAGGTGCTGTAGCTTGCTTAACAGCTCGCCAGCCGTTCTCACGCCCAGTATGGATTGCACGTGATTGCACAAAGGTTAGAAAGGGTACCGTATCCCCAGATAACATGTATGGATAGCGTACACATTCAAAATATATGTCTCAGGAGGCAGGCTCAGACGGTGTTAGGCCCAGTATGGATTGCACGTGATTGCACAAAGGTTAGAAAGGGTACCGTATCCCCAGATAACATGTATGGATAGCGTACACATTCAAAATATATGTCTCAGGAGGCAGGCTCAGACGGTGTTAGGCCCAGTATGGATTGCACAAAGGTTAAAAAGGGTACCGTATCCCCAGATAACATGTATGGATAGCGTACACATTCTATATGTCTCAGGAGGCAGGCTCAGACGGTGTTAGGCCCAGTATGGATTGCACGTGATTGCACAAAGGTTAGAAAGGGTACCGTATCCCCAGATAACATGTATGGATAGCGTACACATTCAAAATATATGTCTCAGGAGGCAGGCTCAGACGGTGTTAGGCCCAGTATGGATTGCACGTGATTGCACAAAGGTTAGAAAGGGTACCGTATCCCCGGATAACATGTATGGATAGCGTACACATTCAAAATATATGTCTCAGGAGGCAGGCTCAGACGGTGTTAGGCCCAGTATGGATTGCACAAAGGTTAGAAAGGGTACCGTATCCCCAGAAAACATGTATGGATAGCGTACACATTCAAAATATATGTCTCAGGAGGCAGGCTCAGACGGTGTTAGGCCCAGTATGGATTGCACGTGATTGCACAAAGGTTAAAAAGGGTACCGTATCCCCAGATAACATGTATGGATAGCGTACACATTCAAAATATATGTCTCAGGAGGCAGGCTCAGACGGTGTTAGGCCCAGTATGGATTGCACGTGATTGCACAAAGGTTAGAAAGGGTACCGTTTCCCCGGATAACATGTATGGATAGCGTACACATTCAAAATATATGTCTATACATCAGGAGGCAGGCTCAGACGGTGTCAGGCACAGTATGGATTTGACGGCCCAGATTACACAGCGGAGGAGCAGGGAAAGGTAAAGATTGCAAATGCTGGGGCCCTGCCCAAGCAAGGGGGGCACACTCGTGGGCGTCGGTACTGGCACTGGGCCCCTCATAGTACAGCGGTGTGTCTGACGGCGGGTGTGCACCACCACCGTCAGAGACACTTGATTGCACTCTGAGGGACCCTGTGCCAGTGCCCGCGCCCAAGAGTCGGCCTACCCACCTGTCCAGGGCAACGGCACTCGCACGGTGTCGTGCGCTAGGTGGTGACCACGGCCATGGGGGGGGAGGCAGCACAGTTAGGGAGTTTTAGAAAGTGGCATATGTTGATGTTGGACATTCAGCTGATGCAAAAGGCGAAATAGGTGAAGTCCCAGGAAGAGGTGGACCAAAGCAAGCCATTTTTCTGTCACCCTATGTGTCATCAGGGGAAGGTGGGACAAAATCCTTGGAAACCCATGCATGGTTCATTTTAATGAAGGTTAGATCATCCACATTTTGGGTTGACAGACGGGTCCTTTTTTCTGTCAGGATTGATCCAGCTGCACTGAAGACTCTTTCCGATAGCACACTTGCAGCTGGGCAAGCGAGCTCCTGAAAGGCATATTGTGCCAATTCAGGCCAGGTGTCCAGTTTAGCGGCCCAATAGTCAAAGGGGAATGACCTGTGTGGGAGAACATCGATATGGGAGGAAAAGTAGTTTGTAACCATAGTTGACAACTGCTGTCTCCTGTCACTTTCCATCGATGCTGTATTACCAGTTGTGTGAGCGGTACTTGAAAAATCAGTCCACAACATTGTCATGAAACCCCTGTCTCCAACGCCACTTCTGCTGTGTGCACCACGAACACCTCTGCCAAGCTGCCCCCGGCCCGTACGGCTAGTGTGAGAACCATGACCGCTGCTGTGTGCTGGGAATGCCTCAAGCAACCGATTTACCAGAGTTGCTTGTTTATTAGCCAATATTAGGTCATGGTTCTCCTGTGGCATGATGTTTTGTAATTTGCCTTTATAGCGTGGATCCAGGATGCTGGCCAACCAGTAGTCGTCATCGTTCATCATTTTGGCAATGCGGGGGTCCCTTTTTAGGATCCGCAAGGCATAATCTGACATGTGGGCGAATGTTCCCGGTGTCAATGATGCACTGCGAGTGCTGGTTGGAGGAGCACTTTCTGGCAAATCCACATCCCTCCAGTCACGCACAAACCCTGTACCAGACCTTGCCACGCCAACATTTTCACTTGCCCCACGAGATGCATCCTCCTCCCCTAAGTAATCATCCCCATCATCATCCTCCTCCTCCTCTTCTTCCTCCACCTCGTCCAGGAGAGGTCCCTGAGCAGACAATGGCTGAATGTCATCAAGGATTCCCTCCTCCTCTTCCTCCTCATCAACATTGGCTGCAGACGCCTGATCCTTAAGGTGCGTCAAAGTTTGCATGAGCAGACGCATAAGTGGGATGCTCATGCTTAGGATGGCGTCTTCTGCGCTTACCAGCCATGTGCATTCCTCAAAACACTGAAGGACTTTACAGAGGTCTTTCAGCTTCGACCACTGCACACCTGTCAACTCCATGTCTGCTCTCAAAGTGCCTGGCCGTGTATCCTCCCACAAATGCATTATGGCCTGCCTCTGCTCGCACAGCCGCTCCACCATGTGCAGGGTGGAGTTCCACCTTGTTGCAATGTCGATAATGAGGCGGTGGTTGGGAAGGTGGAGCAATCGCTGCAGCTTCTGCATACGAACGGAGTGTACAGGCGACCGGCGGATGTGCGCGCACAATCTTCGCACCTTCAGGAGCAGGGCTGTTAACTCCGGATAATTTTGGAGGAAGCACTGCACCACCAGGTTCAAGGTGTGAGCCAAGCAAGGTATGTGGCTGAGTTTTGAAAGGGCTATGGCTGCCACAAAATTACGGCCGTTATCACTAACTACCTTGCCTGCCTCAAGATGTACACTGCCCAGCCATGACTCAGTTTGTCGCTGAAAGTGCTCGGCCAGCACCTCAGCGGTATGTCTGTCGCCCAAACACATCATCTGCAACACAGCCTGCTGACGATTTCCACTAGCTGCTCGATAGGGGGACACATCGTGTGCAACAGTGGCAGCTGCAGATGGAGTGCTCGTACGACTGCGCTCTGTGGATGAGCTTTCGCTTCTGGAGGAGGAGGAGGAGGAGGAGGGTGGAACGCCTACAGCCAACTGTTTCCTATACTGTGGGCTAGGCAGCACTGTCCCACCAACGCTGTCCCCTGTGGACCCTGCATCCACCACATTAAGGCCTCTTTCACACATCAGGTTTTCGCCATCAGGCGCGATCCGGCGCTTTTGACAGAAACCGGATCCGGCGAAATGCAATGCCGGATCCGGTTTCCCCCCCATTGACTTGCATTTGCGCCGGATCGCGCCGGGCGGCCATGCGTTTCATCCGGTTTTCGCCGGATCCGGCAATGTGTCGCAATGTGTCGCGATCCGGCGTCTGGAAAAAACGTCTACTGTAACGTTTTTTGTCTCCGGCGAAAAAGCCGTACCCGCCGGATCTGGCGCGTCCGGCTTTTTCACACAATGAAAGCCTATGAGCGCCGCAATGCGCCGGATCCGGCGAAAGCCGGATCCGGTGGCCGGATCCGGTTTTTTTGGTCTGAGCATGCTCAGTAGCTCTGCTCACAGGAGATATATAAAAGCAAGACAATGGGACCCTCAGCCACACCCAACATGCCACCCAAGCCAAGAACCAGGAGCAGGAGAAGGCAGCAGACATCTGCAGCAGCAGCACCATCAGCACCACCCCAAATGGAGCAGCATGCTGAACGGGAGGGGAGTCCAGAAGCAGATGAGAGACGGTAATTATCAAATCCCCCATTCCTCCAAACTAGGGCCATGGAATATCAAGATATTCATTGGCCCTTTGTTTCTCTTTATTCAACAGCCGCCAAAGAGATGCAGCAGCAGCAGCAGAAATGGCATCACTGGCAGCAGCAATACCCACAGCCATGGGGTCTGGCCATCAACAGGACAGCACATCTTCTTCTGGGAGCCCTCCCTCGCATCGTCAGCATTTGACGGTAAGTTTTTATTTCCAAAATCCATCATCTCTGTAATATATGTCTATTCATTGCCTTTTATTTCAAAACAGGAATCACAAGATGAAGAGGAGCTCCCAGAAGAAGAAGGAAGGGGTGGACAGACACCTGGAGTGGGCTCACAATTGGTAAGTTTTTTGCATCAAACGCAGAAACACATCACACTACACACAACACATAGAAAACAATGTTCTGCAGACCACACACAGCAAACAAATGCCTACATCCAAAGACATAACATTTTTTGTTTTCTTCTCTAGTCTTCCCAATCTGGTGCTCAGCCAAGAGGTCCTCGCAGTGCCTCCCAGGGTCGTCGGCGACAGCAACGCGGCGGTCACCAGCGTGTAAGTATAAATATTTTTGCTTTTTTTTTTGCACTTTTTATTTCATTTCTTTTGTGGAGGCTAATTATGTTATTTTTGTCTTTTTCTTTAACAGCCTTCACAGCGTGCTCCCGACTCTGACGGTGAGGATGGAGGGATTGATGTGGACCGCCTCATCGATCTCGTCAGAGAAAGGGAGCCGCTCTGGAATATGGCTGACCGCCGCCACGCAGACCTGATCATTACCCGACGACTCTGGGAGGAAATCTGTTCTCTCCTTGTGGGCCGCTGGGAGGACCTCGAAGCTCGGGCCCAGATTAAAGAGCGTAAGTATATACAGTACCGGTTGCTTGATGTAAACCAGTGTTTCCCGAACTCCAGTCCTCGTGGTCCCCACGAATCATGTGTTCAGGATTTCTATTTACTATGGAAATCCTGAAAACATGACCCCTGGGGACCATGAGGACTGGAGTTTGTGAAACACTGATGTTGTATACTAACCACTCCTTTCTCGTTTCAGGGAACAGAATTGTGAATCGGTGGCGGTCTGTGAGGGATCGTTTCAAGAAGGAGTTCAATAAAGAGATGCGGGCCCCGAGTGGATCTGGAGGACGCAGGAGCAAGTACAAGTACGCACAAGCCCTGTCGTTCCTCCGGGAAACAATGCTCACCAGAAGGTAAATATTACACACCACATGTGAAAAAAATGTTAGATGTAACTTTTTTTTTTCAGCCAGGGCCATACCATGTCAGTATTTTAGTTGTTTTTTTTTCTCTTTATTCCACAGCACGGTGAGCAGCACTCGGGAGCCTGCACGATTGGACCCTTCTGAGGCGATCCCTGAGGAGACCGGCACCGAGGGACACTTCGACCGCCCCGGTACATCTGCACCTTCCCAGCCTTCCCACACATTCGACCCATCTGTCCCATCCACCAGCACAGGAGCATCGTGGCCGCCTACATTACATGAAGCTGCTGGTGAGGAGATCGCTTTCCCTTTACCCCACCCTTCTGCCCCTGCCGCCTCTAGTACACCTGCGGGTACTGGGCGGCAGCGGCAGAGGGGTCAGGAAAAGAGTTATGCGCAAGAGTTATTGCATCTGAATGCATCTTTCCAGAACTGTCTCAAAGTCTTGTCAGAGCAAATCTCCGCAGGCTTTCAGCAGATCAACTCCAGCATTCTGGAGGTGAAGACACTTCTGCAAACCATGCATTCAGAAGCAAGATCTTCGCCAAACCACACCTTTTTCAGGTCTGTTGTGGAGCGCATGGCAACACTATCTCCTACCCAGCAGATGCATGTAATGCATTCGTGCCACGGTGCTCTACAGCAGGTTACCTCCCAACCTCCACCTCCCACCACTGTAGTTCCTCCACCTGCACCCCCTCCAGCCACTTTCCATCCTCCCCCTCCTATTACATCTGCACCCCCTCCAGCCACTTTCCATCCTCCCCCTCCTATTACATACCAGCAACCTCACCAGTACCAGACATCTCCCCACTTCCAGCAACCTGCCCCGTACCAAACTCCTTCCCCGTACCAAACTCCTTCCCCGTACCAAACTCCTTCCCCATACAACTTTCCATCAACATCATCTGCTCCTACAGTCCCTGCCCAACCCTCCACTCCACCGCCCACCACCTCTTCTGCCTCCCACATGTCCACCCATTCTGTAGCTTTTTCCACACCTTCACCTCTAACTGTTCCTTCCCCACCACGATCCCAGTCCTCTCTCCACACACCCAGTTTCGAAGTGTCCCGCAGCCCCTCCAGCAGTATTTCCACCCCACAGTACACAGATTTGTAATGTTTTTTTGTTGTAATAAAAATGCCCATTGGGTTTAAAACCTTTATTAAAAAAGTTTTTTGCACTTTAAAAACATAAAAAAAAAAAAAATTTAAATAAAAGTTAAATTATCGTTTCACAATGGTTGTCTGTCATTTCTTTCTGCGGCGAACTATGTTTTAAAAAAAGGTTAAATACAGGGTATTTCAAAGGTAAAAAGGTATTCAAAACCAGGTATATAACTGTGGGTAAATTTTAGCTTTTTGCCACAGTTGTGTTCCTGGTTGTGTTTGAAGCAAAGTATTTCACCTAAAAAGTTGTGTTTATTGTTGGTGATTTCCTACCAATGTACACAACTTTTGTTAAAAGGTGAAATACTTTGCATAAAACACAACCAGGTACACACCTGTGGCCTAAAGCTAAAAATAGTAAGACCATGACAAGATAGCCAACTTTGGTTGGCAAAGGTATATACAGTTGGTCCAGAAGGTACACAAGTTTAGGGCACAAATCATTCACACTCTGTCATCCCAGTGTACTCTGCCTTGAGGTGACACAAAAATTATAGTGGAAAATTGTCCCTGAAACCGTCACAGAACTTCTAGTGGTAATATTTCCAATGACAACATCCATCTTCGCCAGTAACTTGCTCTTCTCTCCAACCTGCACTTTCTTCTCTACAACCTGTCAAAGAAGGGCTGTAGGAACATGCTATATCTAGTTTTCCAGTAGCCAATCCCGTTCGGAAGGCCACAAGGGTCAATTTTAAAAACCGGATCCGGCGTAATCCGTCGAAAAACGGATAGAAAAACGGATAGAAAAACGGATGAACCGGATGAGACGGATCCGGTTTTGTCTGTCAAGAACAAGACGGATCCGGCAGAAAACCGGATCCGGCACTTCAGGTTTTACAAAACATTTGCCGGATCCGGCATTCCGGCACAACGCCGGATCGCGCCTGACGCCGAAAACCTGATGTGTGAAAGTAGCCTAACCCAGTGCGCAGTGATGGACACGTAACGGCCCTGGCCATGCCGACTGGACCATGAATCAGTTGTGAGGTGCACCTTTCCGCTCACTGACTGCTTGAGTGCATGGACAATGCGGTCTTTCACATGATGGTGGAGGGCTGGGATGGCTTTGCGAGAGAAGAAGTGGCGACTGGGTAGGTCATAGCGTGGTACTGCATAGGCCATGAGTTCGCGGAAAGCTGTGCTTTCCACCAACCGAAAGGGCATCATCTCAAACGAGATTAGTTTGGCAATGTGGGCGTTCAAACCCAGTGTACGCGGATGAGAGACTGAGTACTTTCTTGACCTACTCATAGTGTCTGGGAGGGTGAGCTGGACTTGAGAGCTGCATATGGTGGAAGTAGCGGTGGACAGGGCGGACTGAGAGAGGGTTGATGATGGTGATGGAGTTGGTGTTCTTTCTGATGGCCTAGAATCAGTCTTTCGTTGATATAACAGTGGGATTCCCTGACTGCTGTGGCCTTGCAACGACACCTCAACATTTGCTGCTGTGCTAACCGGTGGGCTTACAGTGGGGGAAACAATGTAGCGTTGCTGACTACCTTCGTTGTGATCAGTTGCACATGTGGCACTTGAGGTTTGGTGTTGTGTCCACGCTTGCAAGTGCATGCTGGTTAAATGTCTAAGCATGCAACTGGTATTCAAATTTTTCAGATTTTTCCCTCGGCTAAAGGTCTTTGCGCACTTCTTACAGATAACCTTGGCCTGATCATGAGGATTTTGTTCAAAAAAGTGCCACACTGCACTCTTCCTACTTTGGCAGACATTTTGCGGCCTAGCATGCTGTGATCTTTTGACCCTCTGGACAAGCTGTCCAGCAACTCTTTTGATGTTTGGAACCTGTCTTTGGAGTGCTCCGGGCCTGCCAGATAACAGCTGTTGCGATGTCGATGTCTGCTGTGGATGCTCCTCATCTGAGCTATTGGAAGCAGCACCCTCTTCCCCCAATGGATGCCAATCTGGGTCAACAACTGGGTCATCCATCACCTCCTCTTCTATGTCATGTGCACCTTCCTCTGTGTCACCGTGTATGGTGGTATAGTGTGAGGGAAGGGGCACCTGAGTCTCATCAGGGTCAGAATCTGGCTCTGTACACTGCGAGGACAATGTAGTGCTCTGAGTGAATGTACCAGCAGAATCATCCATCAGCGGCTGTGCATCAGTGCACTCCATGTCAGATTCATCTTGGCCTGGGTAATTCACCATTTGACTTGATAATCCAGGCATGGTATGTGAAAACAGCTCCATGAAGTAATCAGTAGTATGGCCTGCGTCATCCTTCAATCTTGGTTGGGGTGAAGGACACAAGGAAAGGTGTGGTTCATGAACATGAGCCTCCAATGACGACTCAGTGCTTTTACTTTTTACAACTGAAGAAGAGGAGGCGATAGAGCTGGAGGCTGAGTCAGCAATGTAAGACAAAACTTTTTCCTGATGCTCTGGCTTTAAAACGGTTTGCCAACTCCTAGAAAACTAAGCGTTCGAGGCCTTATGTAGCCAGACGATGACGCAGGCTCAACACCTCCTGCATTCGGTCCTATTTTGCTCTTGCCACTACCATCAGATCCACCACCAACACCATCATTACCAGCTGCCAACCCCCGCCCAATTCCACGGCCTCTTCCACCAGCCTTCCTCATTTTTGGAAGAAATGTAGACAAAATCCAACAAACTATATAGTATGTAAAACAAGGTACAAGGTGTCTATAGGACAGGGGAGATTTTGAATTTCTGCACACACTTTTGGACACTGGACACTTTTGGATTTTGTGAGGCCCACTGATATCTGAGCGCTATGTGACAGGCTCGATGGCACAGCTGTGACCTAAGTGACTAGAGGATAAGGGAGATTTTGAATCTCTGCACACACTTTTGGACACTGGACACTTTTGGATTGTGTGAGGCCCAATGAATATCTGAGCGCTATGTGACAGGCTCGATGGCACATCTGTGACCTAAGTGACTAGAGGATAAGTGAGATTTTGAAGCTCTGCACACACTTTTGGACACTGGACACTTTTGGATTGTGTGAGGCACACTGATATCTGAGCGCTATGTGACAGGCTCGATGGCACAGCTGTGACCTAAGTGACTAGAGGATAAGTGAGATTTTGAATCTCTGCACACACTTTTGGACACTGGACACTTTTGGATTGTGTGAGGCCCACTGATATCGGAGCGCTATGTGACAGGCTCGATGGCACAGCTGTGACCTAAGTGACTAGAGGATAAGGGAGATTTTGAATCTCTGCACACACTTTTGGACAGTGGACACTTTTGGATTTTTTGAGGCCCACTGATATCTGAGCGCTATGTGACAGGCTCGATGGCACAGCTGTGACCTAAGTGTCTAGAGGATAAGGGAGATTTTGAATCTCTGCACACACTTTTGGACACTGGACACTTTTGGATTGTGTGAGGCCCAATGAATATCTGAGCGCTATGTGACAGGCTCGATGGCACAGCTGTGACCTAAGTGACTAGAGGATAAGTGAGATTTTGAATCTCTGCACACACTTTTGGACACTGGACACTTTTGGATTTTTTGAGGCCCAATGAATATCTGAGCACTATGTGACAGGCTCGATGGCACAGCTGTGACCTAAGTGACTAGAGGATAAGGGAGATTTTGAATCTCTGCACACACTTTTGGACACTGGACACTTTTGGATTGTGTGAGGCCCAATGAATATCTGAGCGCTATGTGACAGGCTCGATGGCACAGCTGTGACCTAAGTGACTAGAGGATAAGGGAGATTTTGAATCTCTGCACACACTTTTGGATACTGGACACTTTTGGATTGTGTGAGGCCCACTGATATCTGAGCGCTATGTGACAGGCTCGATGGCACAGCTGTGACCTAAGTGACTAGAGGATAAGGGAGATTTTGAATCTCTTCACACACTTTTGGACACTGGACACTTTTGGATTGTGTGAGGCCCACTGATATCTGAGAGCTATGTGACAGGCTCGATGGCACAGCTGTGACCTAAGTGACTAGAGGATAAGGGAGATTTTGAATCTCTGCACACACTTTTGGACACTGGAAACTTTTGGATTGTGTGAGGCCCAATGAATATCTGAGCGCTATGTGACAGGCTCGATGGCACAGCTGTGACCTAAGTGACGAGAGGATAAGTGAGATTTTGAATCTCTGCACACACTTTTGGACACTGGACACTTTTGAATTGTGTGAGGCCCACTGATATCTGAGCGCTATGTGACAGGCTCGATGGCACAGCTGTGACCTAAGTGACTAGAGGATAAGGGAGATTTTGAATCTCTGCACACACTTTTGGACACTGGACACTTTTGGATTGTGTGAGGCCCAATGAATATCTGAGCGCTATGTGACAGGCTCGATGGCACATCTGTGACCTAAGTGACTAGAGGATAAGTGAGATTTTGAATCTCTGCACACACTTTTGGACACTGGACACTTTTGAATTGTGTGAGGCCCACTGATATCTGAGCGCTATGTGACAGGCTCGATGGCACAGCTGTGACCTAAGTGACTAGAGGATAAGGGAGATTTTGAATCTCTGCACACACTTTTGGACACTGGACACTTTTGGATTGTGTGAGGCCCAATGAATATCTGAGCGCTATGTGACAGGCTCGATGGCACATCTGTGACCTAAGTGACTAGAGGATAAGTGAGATTTTGAAGCTCTGCACACACTTTTGGACACTGGACACTTTTGGATTGTGTGAGGCACACTGATATCTGAGCGCTATGTGACAGGCTCGATGGCACAGCTGTGACCTAAGTGACTAGAGGATAAGTGAGATTTTGAATCTCTGCACACACTTTTGGACACTGGACACTTTTGGATTGTGTGAGGCCCACTGATATCGGAGCGCTATGTGACAGGCTCGATGGCACAGCTGTGACCTAAGTGACTAGAGGATAAGGGAGATTTTGAATCTCTGCACACACTTTTGGACAGTGGACACTTTTGGATTTTTTGAGGCCCACTGATATCTGAGCGCTATGTGACAGGCTCGATGGCACAGCTGTGACCTAAGTGTCTAGAGGATAAGGGAGATTTTGAATCTCTGCACACACTTTTGGACACTGGACACTTTTGGATTGTGTGAGGCCCAATGAATATCTGAGCGCTATGTGACAGGCTCGATGGCACAGCTGTGACCTAAGTGACTAGAGGATAAGTGAGATTTTGAATCTCTGCACACACTTTTGGACACTGGACACTTTTGGATTTTTTGAGGCCCAATGAATATCTGAGCACTATGTGACAGGCTCGATGGCACAGCTGTGACCTAAGTGACTAGAGGATAAGGGAGATTTTGAATCTCTGCACACACTTTTGGACACTGGACACTTTTGGATTGTGTGAGGCCCAATGAATATCTGAGCGCTATGTGACAGGCTCGATGGCACAGCTGTGACCTAAGTGACTAGAGGATAAGGGAGATTTTGAATCTCTGCACACACTTTTGGATACTGGACACTTTTGGATTGTGTGAGGCCCACTGATATCTGAGCGCTATGTGACAGGCTCGATGGCACAGCTGTGACCTAAGTGACTAGAGGATAAGGGAGATTTTGAATCTCTTCACACACTTTTGGACACTGGACACTTTTGGATTGTGTGAGGCCCACTGATATCTGAGAGCTATGTGACAGGCTCGATGGCACAGCTGTGACCTAAGTGACTAGAGGATAAGGGAGATTTTGAATCTCTGCACACACTTTTGGACACTGGAAACTTTTGGATTGTGTGAGGCCCAATGAATATCTGAGCGCTATGTGACAGGCTCGATGGCACAGCTGTGACCTAAGTGACGAGAGGATAAGTGAGATTTTGAATCTCTGCACACACTTTTGGACACTGGACACTTTTGAATTGTGTGAGGCCCACTGATATCTGAGCGCTATGTGACAGGCTCGATGGCACAGCTGTGACCTAAGTGACTAGAGGATAAGGGAGATTTTGAATCTCTGCACACACTTTTGGACACTGGACACTTTTGGATTGTGTGAGGCCCAATGAATATCTGAGCGCTATGTGACAGGCTCGATGGCACAGCTGTGACCTAAGTGACTAGAGGATAAGGGAGATTTTGAATCTCTGCACACACTTTTGGACACTTTTGGATTGTGTGAGGCCCAATGAATATCTGAGCGCTATGTGACAGGCTCGATGGCACAGCTGTGACCTAAGTAACTAGAGGATAAGTGAGATTTTGAATCTCTGCACACACTTTTGGACACTGGACACTTTTGGATTGTGTGAGGCCCTCTGATATCTGAGCGCTATGTGACAGGCTCGATGGCACAGCTGTGACCTAAGTGACTAGAGGATAAGTGAGATTTTGAATCTCTGCACACACTTTTGGACACTGGACACTTTTGGATTGTGTGAGGCCCAATGAATATCTGAGCGCTATGTGACAGGCTCGATGGCACAGCTGTGACCTAAGTGACTAGAGGATAAGTGAGATTTTGAATCTCTGCACACACTTTTGGACACTGGACACTTTTGGATTGTGTGAGGCCCACTGATATCTGAGCGCTATGTGACAGGCTCGATGGCACAGCTGTGACCTAAGTGACTAGAGGATAAGTGAGATTTTGAATCTCTGCACACACTTTTGGACACTGGACACTTTTGGATTGTGTGAGGCCCAATGAATATCTGAGCGCTATGTGACAGGCTCGATGGCACAGCTGTGACCTAAGTGACTAGAGGATAAGTGAGATTTTGAATCTCTGCACACACTTTTGGACACTGGACACTTTTGGATTGTGTGAGGCCCACTGATATCTGAGCGCTATGTGACAGGCTCGATGGCACAGCTGTGACCTAAGTGACTAGAGGATAAGGGTGATTTTGAATCTCTGCACACACTTTTGGACACTGGACACTTTTGGATTGTGTGAGGCCCAATGAATATCTGAGCGCTATGTGACAGGCTCGATGGCACAGCTGTGACCTAAGTGACTAGAGGATAAGGGAGATTTTGAATATCTGCACACACTTTTGTACACTGGACACTTTTGGATTGTGTGAAGCCCACTGATATCTGAGCGCTATGTGACAGGCTCGATGGCACAGCTGTGACCTAAGTGACGAGAGGATAAGTGAGATTTTGAATCTCTGCACACACTTTTGGACACTAGACACTTTTGGATTGTGTGAGGCCCACTGATATCTGAGCGCTATGTGACAGGCTCGATGGCACAGCTGTGACCTAAGTGACTAGAGGATAAGTGAGATTTTGAATCTCTGCACACACTTTTGGACACTGGACACTTTTGGATTGTGTGAGGCCCAATGAATATCTGAGCGCTATGTGACAGGCTCGATGGCACAGCTGTGACCTAAGTGACTAGAGGATAAGTGAGATTTTGAATCTCTGCACACACTTTTGTACACTGGACACTTTTGGATTGTGTGAGGCCCACTGATATCTGAGCGCTATATGACAGGCTCGATGGCACAGCTGTGACCTAAGTGACTAGAGGATAAGGGAGATTTTGAATCTCTGCACACACTTTTGGACACTGGACACTTTTGGATTGTGTGAGGCCCACTGATATCTAAGCGCTATGTGACAGGCTCGATGGCACAGCTGTGACCTAAGTGACTAGAGGATAAGTGAGATTTTGAATCTCTGCACACACTTTTGGACACTGGACACTTTTGGATTGTGTGAGGCCCAATGAATATCTGAGCGCTATGTGACAGGCTCGATGGCACAGCTGTGACCTAAGTGACTAGAGGATAAGTGAGATTTTGAATCTCTGCACACACTTTTGGACACTGGACACTTTTGGATTGTGTGAGGCCCACTGATATCTGAGCGCTATATGACAGGCTCGATGGCACAGCTGTGACCTAAGTGACTAGAGGATAAGGGAGATTTTGAATCTCTGCACACACTTTTGGACACTGGACACTTTTGGATTGTGTGAGGCCCACTGATATCTAAGCGCTATGTGACAGGCTCGATGGCACAGCTGTGACCTAAGTGACTAGAGGATAAGTGAGATTTTGAATCTCTGCACACACTTTTGGACACTGGACACTTTTGGATTGTGTGAGGCCCAATGAATATCTGAGCGCTATGTGACAGGCTCGATGGCACAGCTGTGACCTAAGTGACTAGAGGATAAGTGAGATTTTGAATCTCTGCACACACTTTTGGACACTGGACACTTTTGGATTGTGTGAGGCCCACTGATATCTGAGCGCTATGTGACAGGCTCGATGGCACAGCTGTGACCTAAGTGACTAGAGGATAAGGGAGATTTTGAATCTCTGCACACACTTTTGGATTGTGTGAGGCCCAATGAATATCTGAGCGCTATGTGACAGGCTCGATGGCACAGCTGTGACCTAAGTGACTAGAGGATAAGGGAGATTTTGAATCTCTGCACACACTTTTGGACACTGGACACTTTTGGATTGTGTGAGGCCCACTGATATCTGAGCGCTATGTGACAGGCTCGATGGCACAGCTGTGACCTAAGTGACGAGAGGATAAGTGAGATTTTGAATCTCTGCACACACTTTTGGACACTGGACACTTTTGGATTGTGTGAGGCCCACTGATATCTGAGCGCTATGTGACAGGCTCGATGGCACAGCTGTGACCTAAGTGACTAGATGATAAGTGAGATTTTGAATCTCTGCACACACTTTTGGACACTGGACACTTTTGGATTGTGTGAGGCCCAATGAATATCTGAGCGCTATGTGACAGGCTCGATGGCACAGCTGTGACCTAAGTGACTAGAGGATAAGTGAGATTTTGAATCTCTGCACACACTTTTGGACACTGGACACTTTGGGATTGTGTGAGGCCCACTGATATCTGAGCGCTATGTGACAGGCTCGATGGCACAGCTGTGACCTAAGTGACTAGAGGATAAGGGAGATTTTGAATCTCTGCACACACTTTTGGACACTGGACACTTTTGGATTGTGTGAGGCCCAATGAATATCTGAGCGCTATGTGACAGGCTCGATGGCACAGCTGTGACCTAAGTGACTAGAGGATAAGTGAGATTTTGAATCTCTGCACACACTTTTGGACACTTTTGGATTGTGTGAGGCCCAATGAATATCTGAGCGCTATGTGACAGGCTCGATGGCACAGCTGTGACCAAAGTGACTAGAGGATAAGGGAGATTGGATTGCTTTTAAAAAAGCAGTTTGCGGAGCAGTGGGTAAACAGCAATGTCAGCCTGTCAGGAAGCCTTAAAAGGCAGCCCAACAACCAACACTACTGATACACCACAATATAGCCTCCCCTTGCACTGCACACACAGTGACTGGTGTGTTGTGCAGGCCAAATTGCTATCAGCAGCAGAAGCAGTTTTTTTTTCTTCTCAGCAGGATAAAAAAAAAAATTGGGATTGCTTTTAAAAAAGCAGTTTGAGGCCCAATGAATATCTGAGCACTATGTGACAGGCTCGATGGCACAGCTGTGACCAAAGTGACTAGAGGATAAGGGAGATTGGATTGTTTTTAAAAAAGCAGTTTGCGGAGCAGTGGGTAAACAGCAATGCCAGCCTGTCAGGAAGCCTTAGAAGGCAGCCCAACAACCAACACCACTGATACACCACTATATAGCCTCCCCTTGCACTGCACACACAGTGACTGGTGTGTTGTGCAGGCCAAATCGCTAGCAGCAGAAGCAGTTTTTTTGTCTTCTTCCCTGCCTAACGCTCTCCCTACAGAATCAGCAGCAACCTCTCCCTATGCTAAGATCGTCAGAAGTAAGATGGCGGTCGGCGTGCACGCCCTTTTATACCCCCTGTGACGCCCACCAAAGCAAGCCAATCACTTGCATGCCCTTCTGAAAGATGGTGGTGACCCCTGCCTATGTCATCACGTTGCCCACAGTGTCCGTGGATCCTGATTGGCTGAAAAAGAGCGCAAAACAAACTTTTAAAGTCGCCGACTTTTGGCAAAGTCTGGTTTCATGAAACGAAACCCGACCCTAGGATGAGGTCGGCCACTTTTGAAATTTTTCAACCCGTTTCGCTCAACTCTATTGGCTACTAAACAAGCAACTCTGGTTAACTGGTTGGTTGAGACATTCCCAGCACACAGCAGCGGTGATGGTTCTCACACGAGCCGTACGGGCCGGGGGCAGCTTGGCAGAGGTGTTCGTGGTGCACACAGCAGAAGTGGCGTTGGAGACAGGGGTTTCATGACAATGTTCTGGACTGATTTTTCACGGACCGCTCACACAACTGTTAATACAGCATCGATGGAAAGTGACAGGAGACAGCAGTTGTCAACTATGGTTAACAACTACTTTTCCTCCCATATCGATATTCTCCCGCACAGGTCATTCCCCTTTGACTATTGGGCCGCTAAACTGGACACCTGGCCTGAATTGGCACAATATGCCTTATAGGAGCTCGCTTGCCCAGCTGCAAGTGTGCTATCGGAAAGAGTCTTCAGTGCAGCTGGATCAATCCTGACAGAAAAAAGGACCCGTCTGTCAACCCAAAATGTGGATGATCTAACCTTCATTAAAATGAACCATGCATGGGTTTCCAAGGATTTTGTCCCACCTTCCCTTGATGACACATAGGTTGCCAGAAAAATGGCTTGCTTTGGTCCTCCTCCTATTCCGCGAACTTGACCTATTTCGCCTTTTGCAGCAGCTGAATGTCCCACATCAACATATGCCACTTTGTAAACCGCCCTAACTGGGCTGCCCCCCCCATGGCCGTGGTCACCACCTAGCGCACGAAATCGTGCGAGTGCCGTTGCCCTGGACAGATGGGTAGGCCGACTCTTGGGCGCGCACTGGCACAGGGTCCCTCATAGTGCAATCAAGTGTCTCTGACGGTGGTGGTGCACACCCGCTGTCAGACACACCGCCGTACTATGAGGGGCCCAGTGCCAGTACCGATGCCCACGAGTGTGCCCCCCTTGCTTGGGCAGGGTCCCAGCATTTGCAATGTTTACCTCTCCCTGCTCCTCCGCTGTGTAGTCTGGGCTGTCAAATCCTTCACTGGGAGTGCCACTACAAATTGATTGAACTGAAAGATGATGGTTAAGATGTAGCTATGCCCTGTCCTGCTGGCCGGGCTCTAGCTCCAGATGATCAATGGCTTCCATTTCTTATGGACGTCGACTCACAATAACATGCAGTGGTGGTTTATCATCAGCTTTCACAGTTTTCCTACTCACAAACGTGTGACATTCCGGCGCACATTTCAAAATGTGCCCTCTCATGCCAATCAAATAGAATCGCCTACGGCCTGTGGCTTCTGTCTTTTGCACTCCAAAGTTAAGTGACAGATCATGATAGCCAGTGAGCACCATGTTTACATCGCTCCCTGTGATATAAATTGGATTGAGATGAGTAACAGTGATGGAATCAACGGAAGTGCGATACAGCAAGACTTTATTCCACAAAAAATGTTTTCACTGTCTCAACACACAAATTAATTGAGTGTCAGCATCACCTATGAGAATTGTGACAGAAGTTTTTCCCGTGAATAATAATTCCTAGATTTCTGCAATCAATAGCCTTTATGTCACTAATTGTATGCATCTCATTTCCTATTGCAGAGAGACTGGACTGTATTACTGAGACAGAAATATATATGAAGATTTAAAAATAACACCAAAAGTATATAGTTGTGTACGCCTCAAATGCATTTCCTTTTTTCCACTTTTTAGATTGCTGTGTAATCCATACTGAGAACACGGAGATTTTACATGTTTAAACTATGCTATATATACCTGCTATCCAGTGATAAAGTACCCTTTCTCAACTTTGTACAATCGGGTCAAATCCATACTGGGCCTGAGAACATCTGAGTCTGCCTCCTGATCTATAGACATATATTTTTAATGTGTAAACTAGGCTACATATATACGTGTTATCCGGTGAAACTGTACCCTTTATCAACTTTCTACAATGTTGTTGAATCCATACTGGGCCTGAGAACGGCTGCCGAGCTGTTAAGCAAGCTACAGCACCTGTGGTTTGGACACGTAATTTTTTCAGGAATGATGGTTAGGCCTAACTCCGGAATTGCGGTTGACCTAAGCTTACTGGGAAATCATCGCTCGTGGGGAATAATCTGAATCCCAGATCCCCATCACTAACGGAGTTCAGCAGGTTATCTGGAATGTACTGGAATGCTAGACCTGTTATTGCTCGATCTCACGTGCCACAGCCTCGCGTATCCCTCTAGTAAGCTTGACGCGTACCGCGGGGCGATGCCGGAGTCTCGGTCGTTAACGGAATAAAGCTGAGAAATCGCTAGCACAACTACAAACGGACATACCACACCACACACAGAATCGACAAAGCTTGCAATCTGTCCATCTTTTCTGTAGCTTGTATGGTAGTGGTTTCCCGGGTGCAGTCCAATTAAGCCACAGGCTCCACTCCTGGTGGTGCCCTTTTGGACATTCCTTTAAGGTTCAGCTTTGCAATCATACTGCCCCCGGAAACCAAAAACTTTGCCTTCAGGGACGCTGTTTGGAGGTTCGTGGGACTAACGCCGCCCCATCAGCAGTCGGCATATGGGTCACCCTCCCAGGGCTGTGGGGTACTCGGTACCGGGCCGGTGTCAGTGGGATGTGTCACAGCAGCGGTGATCCGGATGGTGGCCCTGGGTGCCCATGTAAGTGGTGTGGTATAATGGTAAAGAGTTTATATAGATAGTTTGACGCCACCTGTGGTGTTCGGCAACATAGATATTAGGCCGACGCTGCATGCAGGTCCTCTGGGACTGATGGTGTTGTGCAGCAAAGATGGTGAAGCTCCCCACAGGTGGAGCTGGAGTCCCAGGGAAGTGTAGATGTAGTGATGGGGGAAAGGCACAGGCGGTGTAGGTGCTGGTACCCAGATGGAGCGGTGTTGGAATAACTGTAGGACACCAGAGCGTGCAGTTCCAAAGCTTTACTCACAGTCTGCAGGTTACACAGATGCCTGCCTCCGTGCTGTGTCCTCTGGGTCAGGACCTCTGCCAACCTCCGGGACCAGAATGGAAAGCTCCCTTCCAACACTCCGCCAACATGTACCTTCCTGAACGTCTCCTTTCTAGCGCTTGTGGGGGAAGCACTCACAGGACCGTGGTTCACTGAAACGCCTCCTGTCTAACAGATGTTCCTCAGACTTTACTTGTATGGCAGACAGCTGTAGCTTTTTGCTTCTGCCTCGCACACGTCGATGCTGGGGCCTCCGAGCCTTAGTTGGGTACAGAGCATTTATAGCTGCTACTTCCCCCGGTTTCTGCTGCAGGAACGTCAGTGTCCCTACAAACTCGGAGACCGGAATCCGGACCATGCGCTCCAGCTAGGAGTGAGCCTTAACTCTACTCATCCTCCAGCTCCCCTTCTCACGTCCACACACTTCCCCTTCCCTGCACAGAGTGCCCAAACTTACCTCCTCCCGACCACAGAGAGCAGCTCCTCAGCAGTCAGGTTCAGAGGTCTCCCTGCTGGCCTGGAGTGGGAAATGTGTTGTGTGTTGGTTTCACTGCTAGAGAGATCCTTCGTTGCTCCCAAGCTTGACAACACACTCCCTAGGAGGAAGGCAATGCCACATTGGCGACCGTACTCTTGGGGACGCCACAAGTGC
Source organism: Dendrobates tinctorius (assembly GCF_039654945.1). Taxonomy (NCBI): domain Eukaryota; kingdom Metazoa; phylum Chordata; class Amphibia; order Anura; family Dendrobatidae; genus Dendrobates; species Dendrobates tinctorius. The sequence goes on from NW_027361672.1 coordinate 19,668,615, forward strand.
ACTGAGGCCCAGCCACTGCTGGATGATGCTGCTGGTACATTGACCCAGACCACTACATTCCCCTCGCACTCTACACAGCCAGAATCTGACCCAGAGGAAACTCAGGTTCCCCATCCCGCATACTATACCACCTTACACGGTGACAAAGAGGAAGGTGCAGATGAAAGTGCAGGTTCCTTGAGCAGGTGGGGGGGCATACTCATGGGCAATGGCACTGGCACAGGGCACCGCATAGTACGCAAAAGTATCTCTGCCGGTGGGAGGGCCTAAACAGCCAAGTGCAGTGAGATGGAAGATGTTCAGAGTAGTGCAGGGATTCCGTAGCAAGGAGACTTATGTAATTGTTTTCAATGTTGGGACAGCAATTTTTGGGGAGCACACTGGAGCATTCCAAAGGTGGACATCAGACACTGGAGCAGCATTTACAGGGCCCATTATACACTAGAGCAGTAGAAATGGGGCCCATTATATATTGAGCATTATTTGGGCCCATAAGACAGTGGAGCTTCATCCAATGGGACCAACATATAATGTAGCATTATGTGGAGCTCATCATATACGGTTTGAAACATTATATGGGAATAATGATTCCGTATGGAGAAATATATGGGCCTCATTACTCTGTATAGCGGACTAAGCGCTGGCCATAATACTGTATGGAGTTATATACTGTCCATTTTTGGAGGTATTGGAGAATTTAAAATGGATATCAGTCATGAGATGTAAGAAGTGAAGTATTTTTCATTGTACTATACTGCTATATCTCTGCCGTATCGGAGCATCATGAGTTGTGGTATGTGTTAAAGGGGCGCTCTTTGGCCCTGGGCCCACGAAAACCTGGAGCCAGCCCCCCCCACAACTGTAGCCAAATAACCCCCATTTTTCAGTGTGTAACTAGTATTATGAAGTTAATTAAGGTTGACAAGCTTCAGTAACAAGAATTTATGCTTTTGGCATTCAAATGGGCACTGTTGGTGTGTGTCCTGTCCTCCTCTCACTGCCGACTTTAATTCTCCATTGACTTACATTGGGTTTCGTGTTTCGGGATGACCCCGACTTTTCCCTATAGTCGGCCGATTTTGCTCGACCCGACTTTTGGAAAAGTCGGGTTTCATGAAACGAAACTCGACCCTAAAAAACCAAAAGTCGCTCAACACTAGTGCTCACTCATCTCTAATAGCTAACTTTGATTCACCTGACTTCTCCACCAGTTTAATATAAAATACCAGGGATTCTCTGTCTGCTGTCTCTAACATCATGCCCTCCCTTTATCTGAAATGGAATCTCCCTTAAACTGAACTCCTTGTGTTTCCTCCCTCCACTAACCTACTTATACCTGACATATCAATTTCCTTTGGTGGTGCAACCATAGCTCCCAAGCAGCAAGCTTGCTGTCTTGGGGTCATAATTGTCACAAAAATTTTTCCTTATTCCCTATATCCAATTAATAACTCGCTTGTGTCACCTTCATCATAAAATATCTCAAGAATCTGACCTTTTCTCACCTTTGAAATTGCCAAAACTCTTACTGTTGCTCGTAGTCACAATAGTCTGAACTAGTGCAACTCTCTTCTGATCAGTCTCCCTCTAACTAAACTTTCTCCTTTACAATCCATCCTGAATGCAGCAGCCAGGGTCATACTTTTGTCTTGCAGCTTCACTGATGACTCTTCTCTGTGCCACTCACTGCACTGGTTACTCATTCACTACAGACTCCAATATAAACTCATCTCTTTCACCCACAAAGCTTTTCACAGTTCTGAACCACGCTGTATCTCCTCCCTCATCTTCGTTTTTCGCCCTACATGTGTCCTCCATTCTGCAACTGATCTAAGCCTAACATCCTCTATAATCCGAACCTCGCACCATCTCCAAGACTTCTCTTGTGCTGCGCCCATCTACTGGAATGTACAATCACAAATGATCTGACTAATACCTAGTCACTATGTTTTTAAGTGTGTTTTTAAAACACATCTGTTTAGACAAGCCTATCACCTCAACTCACAAACCTAACTATCCCATGTTCCCTAATTCTAAATGTTAAACATAATCTTCTCCTCCTATCCATCTCTCTCCATATCCTTTATGCACCCAATACCCCTTTGTAACCTTACCTAGACAGATCATGGCTAGCGACCGGATCATGCAGCTTAATATGAAATCTCTATTACCTATGGTCCAGCCATCATTATTATAACAAGCAAGTTCTACCTATTATGTCCTCCTTTTTCCTTATAAATTGAAAGCTTGCAAGCAGGGCTCTCACTCCTCCTGTAACTGTTAAAATGTGTTACTTTGTATTGTTTTTATTGTCTGTAAATGTGCCCGCTTAATTGTAAAGTGTTGAGGAATAGTGCTATATAAATAAAAATTATTATTATTATTGATTAAAACCTTCCTACCAATGGGCGTAACTGCACATCCACATTACAAGTGATTTCCTGCAATCAGGAATGCAGTTAGGGATGGCATGTGTACTGGAGTTGTATTTGTGCAATCTGCACCAGGAACTGACTGTTATACAAAGCTGTGCTCCTGCTGTGTGTGCTGGGTCCAAAGCTAGTATTTATCCCTCAACTTTAACCCCACAAATGCCACTGTCAATAGTGACAGGTAGAGATGTGCAAACCTTTCAAGGTTTGGTCCGGATTGACGAACGTCCCGATGTTCTCCTAAAAGGTCACAGATCATATCCGATCCTCATTGAATTCAATTAGAGACAAAACCAACATACATAACACTGTGAGGAAGTGAAATAAGCTGTAAAAGCAGCTCAAATTAGGGGCAGACAACAGGAAATGTGGCATCACTTGACACAGAGTATAAATAGTATACTAGCGCAGCATGGATGCACGGGACAGGGCTTGGACAAGCATTTCTAGCTTAAGCATTGATCAGTAAAACATGGATGAGTGACAGGTATAGCCCTGGTGCTCTGAGAGCCCTGCCAACTCAGACTACACACATGAAGGAGACCCAACTTGGAGTCCAAACATTTCCAAAAAGTATTGCCACATACTACTAAAGTGGCATCATTTTCCTCAGAGTATTAATAACTGAGCAGCATTTTGACAACTTATGTTACTGGACAGGCTACTCAATTCCCTTTCTTTGGAAGCAGCACAGCCATATTATTATTACTTATTGTTACAGCATTATTTATTCCATGGTAATGGACATGTGGAAAGGGTTATACATAATAAAAACAAGTACAATAATCTTAAAAAATACAAGTCACCGATAAAGAGAGAGGACCCTGCCCGTGAGGGCTCACAGTAAATGGGTGAGGATCCAGTAGGTGAGGGTTGAGCTGGTTGTGCAGTGATATGGTGGAACAATGGTTACTGTAGGTTGTAGGATTGTTGGAAGAGGTTGTTCTTCATGTTCCTTATGATGGTTTCCATGGTAGGCGAGAGTCTGATATGTTGGGGTACAGAGATGGAAAGAAGAGAAGATGCATGGGATAAATCTTGGATGCATTTGTGGGAAGAGGGGAGAAGAGAGCGAGATCTTGTGAGGATCGGTGGTTGCATGCAGTTAAGTACCAAGAGACAAGGTCACAGATGTATGGGGGAGGCAGGTTGTGGATGGCTTTGTATGCCATGGTTGAACTAGAGTCTCTGGGTAATGGAGAGCCAGTGAAGGGACTGACATAAAGAAGAGGCCAGAGAATAGCGGGGGGATAGTTGGATTAGTTGGGCAACATGGTTTAGGGTGGATTGGAGGGATGCGAGACTGTTAGAAGCGAGGCCACAAACCAGGAGACTGTACCAGTTGAGGTGGGAGATGAAGAGTGCATGGACTAGGGTTTTTGCAGATTCTTGATTAAAGAATGTACGGATCCGGGAAATATCTTTAAATTGGAGTCAGCAGGAAGTGGAAAGGGCATGGATATGTGTTTTGAGATACGACTCCAGGATTACCCTGAGGTAGCGAGCTTGCGGGATGCCCTCATCTATGCCTTGTAAATGAGGGACAGAAAGAGCATGTGCTTCAGTGAATGGTAAGCGCTGCATCAACTGGACTCTTCTCCTCTTCCTTCAGGTTAACATCACACAGTACAATCCTCAGAGGTGGCAGCCCAATTATCCTTATTTACCCCCCATCACACCTTTCCAACTGCCCATCTGACAGTGGGGAACCAATGATGGGCGAGTCTGCAGAGCTGTTCACCAATTCTATTCCATGGGCATCAAAGGTCTGCTCCAATGATTCACAGAATCAAGAAAAGGAAAATATCTGCACCAGCGTCCAATTTTTTTTCATTTGGATCTGGGGCCGGACAAAGTAGGGTCCAAGCCAAGAGGTGATCCTGATGAGACTCAGACACCTGAGGCACACGCGGACAGTACTGTTCTGTCAGGGCAGGAAGAGGAGGAGCGTGAATCTCAGAGCGAGTTGGGGAACAAAAAGGATGACAATGAGGTTGTAGATTCCACTTGGTGTGAACCCAGAAGTACGCATCTGGGTAGCTCAGCAGAGGAGTTGGAGGAGGAGGAAGACAAGGAGGTTATGTTGCATTTCCGGCACAGAGACAGAGTGATGCAACCATGATAAGCACCGCATCCTTAGCCATAACTCTGGCTGTGGCCAGCAATGGTCGCGAGTCTGCAGTTCACATAGGTGGTAAGGGTTACCTAGCATGGTCATTTTTTGAGACAGAAAAGGTTGACATGACTCATGTTATCTGCTAACTTTGTAAAAAAAAGACTCAGCAAAGGCAAAAACTCTATTACTACATGCATTAACTGGCCCATGTGCGATCAACATGTGTTAGTCTGGGAAACTCACTCCACTAAAATACAGCCTAGTATGCCTCGCCAACCACCGGCCACACCATCAACAGGATCTGCTGCTTCTTCCTCCTTCGTCACCATAAAGAGAAGGCTGGTAGTGCAATAAGAGACTGCGCTGCTGTAGTAGAATTCAAGATATCTTTATTGCCAACGTGTTTCCTGAGCCAGTCCCAGCTCACTTCATCAGGGCATCCTTCATCACCATGGCAAGTGTTCTTGCACATGTCTCCAGCCATAGAACTTTCACTTGTTTACCTGCTACATTTCAGGTGAGTGAGAGCCCATCACCTGTTACGGAAGTGGACACGCCAGCTGTTTTTGACTGATCACAGGCACTGAGCACATCACATCTTTCTCAATCTGCCGTAACTTCTCCGCCTGCACCTCACTCACAATACAGAAGTTTGTCATGTTTACCCTACTCCACAATCTCTCAGCACAGCAGCCAGCCCTCGGACCCACAGTTGTGGTCACGTAAAAAAATTATTTCCTCCTACACATGCCAAAGCCAAGAGCTTGAACTCTACCATCTCCAATCTGTTGGCCATGGAAATGCTGCCTTTCCACATGGTGTATACAGATGCTTTCCAAAAGCTTATTGCTGTTGAAGTTCCCCAGTACCTGTTGCCCAGTCACCATTACTTCTCTAAGAAAGATGTGCCTGTGCCACACCAGCATTGTGGAGACAACATCATCTATTTCTTGAAAAAGTCAATGTCTTTGTGCATTTCACCACTGACACTTGGATGATCAAGCATAGCCAGGGGCGTTAAATCTCAGTGACTGAGCACTGAGTGACTCTGGTGGCTGTGGGGGCAGGCGGGGAAGCGTCTGCTCCACAAGTTTTGCAATCCTCAAGGCTTGCTTGGCGCTTGGAGATTGAGAACTAAACCACTACACACCAGAAGATGGAGAACTACAGTACTAGACAACAGGGCTTGGAGAACTAAACTGCTAAACACCTAGGGTTGGAAAACCAAACCACCACACACCAAGGGATGTTGAAATAAACCACTAGACACCAAAAGATGGAGAACTAAACCTCTACACACAAGAACATGGAGAACTAAACTTCTAGACAACTGAGGTTGAAGATCTAGACTACTAAACACCTAGGGTTAGAGAACTAAACCGCTGCACACCAGAGGATAGAGAAATAAACCACTACACACCAAGGGATGGTGAACTAAACCACTAGACACCAAGGTGTCATTAGACATCAAGTATTGCAATCCCCAAAGCTTGCCGGATGGACCTCTGTATCTAACTCTTCCACCACTGCTACTGCCTCCTCCACCTCCTCTAGTGCCTCCACCTGCATCCTCAACCTCTCCCTTAATAAGACATGTGCTCCAACACTGTAGAGAGAATCCCCCCACCTCTGTACTGTGCAACCAGGACTTACCACAATCAAGAAGTTTTGATTGAATATGCCATGGAGATCACAGTCACGCAGCTCAAGCATTGTGGACAGCTATCTAGGCTGAGTTTGAACATTGGCTGTCTTCATTGAACCTGGAGGTAGGGAAGGTCATGTGCGATAATGGTGCATACCTGATGGTGGCCCTATGCTCGGGAAACCTCACACAAAAGCCTCACATGGCTCACGTCCTCAACTTGGTGGTATAGCAATTTCTCCGCCACTGGAAGTTCTGCGAGAGCCTTAAAAAAATGTAAATACTCCTTGAATATCGAATGGCATACCTAGGAGAGGTAGAGCAGCTGAGACGGGACAGACTGAGGATTAAGGTACAGCTACAGGAAATGGAAAGAAGGTGATGACCACTTCCAACCCGAGGTATAGAGAGATGAAGGGGTTCTCTAAAGACTAGAAGTACACAATCTGAAGCTAAAAGAGTTAGAAGTAGTGACTCCTCTGTTAACTCAGTGAGTGCTGAGTAGCATAGGCAGAAGACCCTGTAGTGGATGTAGTGACAAAGGATCAGACAGTAGGCTCGAGTGTAAGGGATTCTCATGGCCGCACAAACCAGTGGAAGCGGTCAGGGAGAGAATGGTCTGGAAAAGGGACAACTCTATCAGAGGAGGTGATGGAGTCAGATAACACATTGTTCCCAAAAAGTTCAGTAACAGGGCCTGATTTTGACAGACGGTTGAACTATCAAAGGCGACCGATAGGGGTCTCTGGTCGGGTAATGGAAAGTGCCAAGACCGACGACTTTAAGCATAGGGTGGAGGTATGTAAGGAGGAAATGACAGTGTAGTCAATGGGAGGTATGTGTTGCAGAGATGGCTGCTCCCTGCCATACAACCCAAAGTGTTTTGCTTTACTGCATGTAAGCACTAAGATATTGTTTAGTGCACCTGGGGCTTGTTTGCAGGTAGCTATTAGAGATGGGTGGGTCTGGCTACCCATATACCTCACAGGTGGGTGTTATCACAGCCTACATAATGGAGGTGGTTGTTTGGCACATGGTCTGTGTCTTGGAAGGTAGAAGGCCTCCTGTGTGTGTGGCTCCAGACTGAGCCTGTGTTCGACATTGCCCAGGCTGTGTGCCCAACGGCCTGAGGGAGCAGAGAGCCTAGCTAAGGACAGTTTTTTATTGTTTTGCCTGCTCTGATGGCAGTTTACCATTTGTTGGTACTGCTGGGTTTATGGAGTAAATAAATCCGCACAGACTTTCTTTTAAAGAAGCACACCTCCTGCTTTCCTCCAGCGCACCCGCACCTGAGTGAGTACAAATCCCTACAGTTATTAATATCATCCCTCAGCTGTCTACATAGCCTGTGCTGGTTATTTAGTATAGGGGGACTCTGCATCATTTTTGGGGGGTTCTCCCATATAAAGGCTAAAACAGCTTTGAGCTGATATTAATAGTCTGGGAACCTTCATGGCTTTTGACTCCTTTCCAGAATATTAACATCAGCCCCCAACTGTTGGCTTTCCCTCTGCTGCTCATGAAAATTACAGGGGTTCCCACGCTGTTTTTTTAGTTATGTTTTTATTTATTAATAAGTACAGTAAAATACACACACAAATTAACCTTAGTCAGAATCCAGGTGTTCCAGTAGCTGGAAGCTTCAGTAAACTTAAAATGTCCCTCAAAGTTTCCCATGAAGTTTCTGGGCCTTGCAACTGCCTGGAGATCTGATAGCTGTGAACTCTGGTAACCTCATATATGAGTTCAAGCCGCTAGGTCTCATGATAACTCCTGTTCCAGACTGTTGAATGCCGGAGTGCCAAGATAAACAGTTGTTATGATGTGACCTCACTGTTCTTGTCTATACATTAAAAAAATGCATGGGAGTTCCCATAAATTCATAAGCAGCAAAGAGAAAGCCAAAGGCTGAGTGCTAATGTTAATATTCTAGGAAGGAGGGTAATATATCTAAAGTTTCCCCGGCTATTAATATCAGCTCACAGCTGTTTGGTTAGCCTTTACTGGTTATTTTATGGGGGGACTCCAGGAAAAAAATGACGTAGAGTCCCCTATAATTTGAAAACCATCAAAGGTTAAACACACATCTGTGGACTGATGTTAATAGCCAGGGAAGGGGCCAGGGAAACCTGCCCTACTCCCAGGCTAAGAACATCTGGCCTCCACTGCTCCAGAAATGGCACATCATTAACATGTGCCAATTCTGGCTCTTAGCCTCGCTCTTGCCACTTGCCCTGATGTGGTGGCAAGTGGAGTAATAGTTGTAAACTTTGTATTGGCAACTACAGTAACATCAAGTCCAAGGGTTAGTAATGGAGAGGCGACTATACTGGTGCTTCTCACAAAATTAGAATATCATCAAAAAGTTAATATATTTCAGTTATTCAATGCAAAAAGTGAAACTCGTATATTATATAGAGTAGTTAAAAACAGAGTGATCTATTTCAAGTGTTTATTTCTGTTAATTTTGATGATTATGGCTTACAGCCAATAAAAACCACAGTCATTATCTCAGTAAATTAGAATACTTTATAACACCAGCTAAAAAATTATTTTACCCCCTTTCTGCCATCTGACGTACTATTCCATCCAAAAACACAGCAAAAAACTGCTGCCGAACAAAAAGTGCAGTAATGCGCGATCAAAAAGACATATATAAATAAACATGGTACCGCTGAAAACGTCATTTTGTCCCGCAAAAAGCGAGCCACTATACAGCATCATCAGCAACAAAATAAAAAAGTTATAGCCCGCAGAATAAAGCGATGCAAAAATAATTATTTTTTATATAAAATTGTTTTTATTGCATAAAAGAGCCAAAACATAAAAAAGACATAAATGAGGTATCGCTGTAATCGTACTGACCTGAAGACTAAAACCGCTTTATCAATTTTACGACACGCGGAACGGTGTAATCGCACCCCCTAAATAAAATTCATGAAATGCTGGTTTTGTTCATTCTGCGTCCAAAGAATCGGAATAAAAAGCGATCAAAAAATGTCACGAGCCTGAAAATGGTATTAATAAAAACGTCAACTCGTACTGCAAAAAATAAGACCTCACATAACTCTGTGGGTTAAAATATGGAAAAATTATAGCTCTCAAAATGTGGTGATGCAAAAACTATTTTTACAATAAAAAGCATTTTTTAGCGTGTGATAGCTGCCAAACATAAAAACCCACCATAAATATTAAATCAACCCCTTAGTTAGGGAAAAGTAATAGAATTAAAAAAATGTATTTATTTCCATTTTCCCATTAGGGCTAGGGCAAGGGTATGGGCTAGGGTTAGTGCTAGGGTTAGGGTTAGTGCTAGGGTTAGGGCTGAAATTAGGGTTAGGGGTGTGTTGGGGTTAGGGTTGGAGTTAGAATTGGGGGGTTTCCACTGTTTAGGCACATCAGGGGCTCTCCAAATGCAACATGGCATCTTATCTTAATTCCAACCAATTCTGCATTGAAAAAGTCAAATGGTGCTCCTTTCCTTCCAAGCTCTGCCATGCTCACAAACAGTTATTTACCCCCACATATGGAATACCAGCCTACTCAGGACAAATTGCACAATAACAACCGGGGTCCAATTTCTCCTGTTACCTTTCTGAAAATAAAAAATTGGGGGCAAAAATATCGTATTTGTGGAAAAAATATATGATTTTTTTATTTTTATAGCTTTACGTTATAAACTTCTGTGAAGCATTTGGGGGTTCAAAGTGCTCACCACACATCTAGATAAGTTCCTTAGGGGGATCTAGTTTCCAAAATGGGCTCAATTGTGGGGGGTTTCTACAGTTTAGGCACATCAGGGGCTCTCCAAAGGCAACGTGACACCCGCAGACAATTTCATCAAAGTCTGCATTCCTAAACGTCACTACTTCCCTTCCGAGCCCCAACGTGTCCCCATACAGTTGTTTTCTCCCACATATGGGATATCAGCATACTCAGGACAAATTGTACAACAACTTTTGGTGTCTAATTTCTCCTGTTACCCTTGGGAAAACAAAAAAATTGGTGACTAAAATATCATGTTTGTGGAAAAGATATGATTTTTTTTATTTTCACGCCCCGGCATTATAAACTTCCGTGAAGCCCTTGGGGGTTCAAAGTGCTCACCACACATCTAGATAAGTTCTTTGGGGGTCTAGTTTCCAAAATGTGGGGGGTTTCCACTGTTTAGGCACATCAGGTGCTTTCCAAATGTGACATGGTTTCCGATCTCAATTCCAGCCAAAAAAGTCAACTGGAGCTGCTTCCCTTTCGAGCTCTGCCATGCACCCAAATAGTCATTTATCCTCACATATGGGGTATCAACATACTCAGGACAAATTGCATAATAAGTTTTAGGGTCCTGTTACCCTTGAGAAACTAAAAATTGGGGGTGAAAATATCTTTTTTCGGAAAAATTATGATTTTTTAATTGTACGGCTGTACGTTATAAAGTTCTGTGAAGCCCTTGGGGGTTCAAAGCTTTCAGCACATATCTAGATAAGTTCCTTTGGGTGGTCTAGGTTCCAAAATGGGGTCACTTGTGGGGGTTTCCACTGTTTAGGAACATCACTGCCTCTCCAAACGTGACATGGCGTCCGATATGAATTTCAGCCAATTTTGCATTGAAAAAGTCAAACGGCGCTTCTTCCATTCTGAGCTCTGCCATGCGCTGAAACAGTGGTTCCCCCCACATATCAGGTATCAGCATACTCAGGACAAATTGCACAATAACTTTTGCAGTCCAATTTCTCCTGTTACCCTTGGTAAAATAAAAAAAAATTTGACCTGTAGTCATTTTTTTGTGAAAAAAGTTAAATGTTCATTTTTTTTAACATTCAAAAAATTCCTGTGAAGCACCTGAAGGGTTAATGACCTTCTTGAATGTGGCTTTGAGCACCTTGAGGGGTGCAGTTTTAGAATTGTGTGACTTTTGAGTATTTTCTATCATATAGACCCCTCAAAGTGACTTCAAATGTGATGTGGTACCTAAAAGAAAATGGTGTAAAATTGAGAAATCGCTGGTCAACTTTTAACTAGAGATGAGAGACTTTGCCTTTTTTCGGGTCGAGTAGGGTTTCATGAAACCTGACTTTCTCAAAAGTCGAGTCAAACGCAATTGGCCGATTATCGTGAAAAGTCGAAGGCCGACTGAAACACAAAACCCAATGCAAGTCAATGGGGAACCAAGGTCGGCAGTGAGTGGAGGACAGGAAACACACGTACAGTGCCCATTTTAATGCCAAAAACATCAATTCTTATTACTTAAGCTTGTCAACCTTAATTTACTTTATAATAATAGTTAGGCATTGAAAACTGGGGGTTATTTGGCTAAAGTAGTGGGGGGGTAGGGCTGGCTCCATATTTTCTTGGGCCCTGGGCCAATGAGTGCCACAACACATGCCACAATTCATGATCCTCTGATATGGCAGAGAAATAGCGGTATAGTACAATGAAAAATACTTCACTTCTTACATCTCATGACTGATATCCATTTTAAATTCTCCAATAGCTCCAAAAACAGACAGTATATTACTCCATACAGTATTATGGCCACCGCATAGTGCGCTATACAGAGTAATGAGGCCCATATATTTCTCCATACAGAATCATTGGTCCCATATAATGTTCCATACAGTATACGATGAGCTCCACATAATGCTACAGTATATGTTGGTCCCCATGGATGAAGCTCCACTGATGTCCACCTATGGAATTCTCCAGTGTATGGTGGGCCTCATATATCATTCTCCAGAGTATAGTGCTCCCCAAAAATTGCTGTCCCAACATTGAAAACAATTAAATAAGTCTCCTCGCTAGGGAATCCCTGTATTAGTCTGGACACCTCGTCGTCCCATCTTCCATCTCACTGCACTTGGACTGTTTAGACAGAGGGCGTACAGACATGTTGTCATCGCGCTCTCTGACCAGAATGTCACTGTCAGTAAATGAGGAAGACGTCACGGCGGTGGAGCAGGGAGAGGTAAGTATTTCAACTTTGCAAGTGCTGTGATCCTGAGCAAGCGGGGGGGCCCACTCGTTGGCGACGGCACTGGCACAGGGCCCCTCATAGTACGGCGGTGTGTGGCAGTGTGTCTGATGGCGGGTGGGCCCTCCCAGCAGTGTGTCTGATGGCGGGTGGGCCCTCCCACTGGCAGAGACACTTTTGCGTACTATGTGGGGCCCTGTGCCAGTGCCGTCGCCCATGAGTATGCCCCCCACCTGCTCAAGGAACCTGCACTTTCATCTGCACCTTCCTCTTTGTCACCGTGTAAAGTGGTATAGTATGCGGGAAGGGGAACCTGAGTTTCATCATGGTCAGATTCTGGCTGTGTAGAGTGCGAGGGGAATGTAGTGGTCTGGGTCAATGTACCAGCAGAATCATCTAGCAGTGGCTGGGCATCAGTGCAGTTGTGGAGCCCCCAGGAGTACGGTCGCCACAGTGGCATTACCTTCCTCCTAGGGAGTGTGATGTCATGCTTGGGAGCATCGAAGGATCTCTCTAGCAGTTAAACCAACACACCACACAATTCCCACTCCAGGCCAGCAGGGAGACCTCTGAACCTGACTGCTGAGGAGCTGCTCTCTGTGGTCGGGAGGAGGTAAGTTAGGGCAGTCTGTGAAGGGAAGGGGAAGTGTGTGGATGTGAGAAGGGGAGCTGGAGGATGAGCAGAGTTAAGGCTCACTCCTAGCTGGAGCGCATGGTCCGGATTCCGGTCTCCGAGTTTGTAGGGACACTGACGATCCTGCAGCAGAAACAGGAGGAAGTAGCAGCTGTAAATGCTCTGTTCCCAACTAAGGCTCAGAGGCCCCAGCAGCGACGTGTGTGAGCCAGAAGGAAAAGGCTATGGCTGCCTGCCATACGAGAAAGTTCCAAAAGACAGTCAACAGGGGGAACTTCAATGAACTCAGTACTGCGAGTACCTCAGATAAGTGCTAGAACGGAGGCCACACTACCTATCTGCAGAGAGAGAATTCCAAGTTTGCTTCCAGGCTAACCAACTCCTTCTTCATCTGTACTCTGGGTCCTGGACGGCACTTACCAAGTACAGGTAAAGGAACTGCACGACTATGTCTGTCATCTTTCTCCTGCACTTGGCGCACGACTCTGCTACATCCTGCACTGCACACCATCTACCAACTCTTTCATCTGCCCTGCGACTATGGCCCTACCTGTGCAGGGCTTCTACATTAGCTGCACCACAACATCTGTCCTAGAGAAGCGACACTGCAGCACGAGTCAATCTGATCAGAAACCACAGGTGTATTCACATATCATTCACCTATAAACGTTATTCACCCCTTTGCATGGACGCCCAGGGCAACGGAATGGGTCATCACCACCAACGTGACACATCCCTCTGAGACACCGTCCCGGTACCGATTAACCCCACTGCCCTGGCTGGCCACCGACACTCCATGTTAGATTCATCTTGGACTGGAGAATTCACGATTTGTCTTGATAACCCAGGCATGGTATGATAGGAAGAGCTACATGGACTAATGTGAAGTGTGGCCTGCTGCATCATTTACTTTTGGTGGGGGTGAAGGACACAAGCAAAGGGTTCTTCCTGACCAGGAGCCAGCACTTGATGACTCAGTGCTTGCATTTTTTGAAACTTCAGAAGAGGAGGGCATATTAGCTGGAGTCTGTTTCGGCAATGTAAGCCAAAACCAGTTCCTGATGCTCCGGCTTTAAAAGCGGTTAACTTACTCCCAGAAAAGGTAGCCTTCCAGGCGTCCCAGAGCCAGACCATAATGTAGGTTCAACACCTCCTGCCTTAGCTGCTATTGTGCTTTTGCCACTACCAGAACATGCACCACCACCATCAGCACGAGCTGGCCCCCCAACGCCCACGTCCGCGGCCTCTTCCACCAAACTTCAAAATTTTGCAGAAAATGAACCCAAAATAACATCAGATATATGGTACTGTATCAGAAGTGTACAACTCTATACAATCAAAGGATAATAGTCAATCTCCCTATATATTCCATCAGTCACACAGAGACGCTCACAGGCTCAGTATGGATTAGACAAGAATATAAAAAGTAGAAAAAGTGTACAGTATCATCAGATAGCTGGTATATATAGTATAGTTTAAACATTCTAAATCTCCGTAGATATTTCAGGAGGCAGACACAGACGCTCTCCGGCTCAGTATGGATTACAACACAATATAAAAAGCCGTAAAATGGTAATGGATCTCAAGCGTACAGCTGTACACAGTGTAGGGGTTATTGTTGTCAATCTCAGTATTTATTTCCACAGTCAGAAAAGATTAGATTAGATTGATTAGACAAGAATATAAAAAACAGGAAATGGGTAATGTATCACAAGCATAGAGCTGTATACACTAGTGTTGGGGTAATTTTTAAATGTACATCTAAATTGCAGGAGTAACCCACAGACTGTCACATGCTCAGGATGGATCACACCACAATATAACAAGAAGATCTGCAAGAAATAATCACACATGTGGGACAATGTTCCAGGTGTCAATGATACACTTAGAGTGGTGGGTGGAGGAGGACTTCCTGGCAGAAAGGGTACAGTATCACCAGATACCAGGTATATATAGCATAGTTTAAACATTAAAAATGTACGTCTATATAATCAGGAGTAGTGTTGAGACACCCCGCTAGTGTTTGAGTTCATTTTGGTTCATCGAACAGGAGGCAAGTTCGTAGAATGTTCGTCAAACATTCGACGAACACGGTTGAACACCATTGAAAACAATGGCAGGCAAACATAAACACATACTAACACATAGAAAACAATTACAAAACACCTTAAAAGGTGTCCCAAAGCAGACAAAATGCTCAGAATACAAAAATAACATATGGAAAAGGGCAACTACATATAGAAAAGAGGTGGAGGAGTAAAAGGATTAGGAGGAGACACAGATATAGGCATGTCATGCCCTTATGAAGTCAAGAAAGGCCGGCGTTATTCCCACGAACCTCCAAACAGTGTCCATGAAGGCAAAGTGTTTGGTTTCCGGGGGCAGTATGGTTGCAAAGCTGAACATTAAAGTAATGTCCAGAAGGGCACCACCACGAGTGGAGCTTGCGGCTTAATTCGACTCCACCCGGGAAGCCTCAACCATGCCAGCTACAGAAAAGATGGACAGATTGCAAGCTTTGTCGATTCAGTGGGTGGTGGTGGTCTGTCATGCCCTTACATGTCCGGGGCTGCATGCGCGCTACACTGAAAGGACCAGCGTGTGTCGCTTACAGGTGCAGATAACCCGCTGAACACCGTTAGTGATGGGGATCTGGGATTCCAATTCTTCCCCGCGAACGAGGATTTCCCAGTAAGTGCAGGTAAACCGGAATTCCGGAATTGGGCCTAACCGGCATTCCAGAAAGAATGAAAAAAACAAACCACAGGTGCTGTAGCTTGGCTCTTCTGCTGAGTAGCGCGCAGTTCTTACATAAACAGGTGGCATAGCTTGGTTCACGGGTGGACAACGCTGCTGAGTAGCAGACAGTGCCTACATAAACAGGTGGCATAGCTAGGTTCACAGGTGGGCTCCTCTGCTGAGTAGTAGACACTGGTACTAGTCCCAAAGTATTCACTGGGCTAAATGGAGTTAAAAAATGGTTCTTAGATAAACAGGCGGCACAGCTTGATTCACGGGTGGGCTCCTCTAATGAGCAGCAGACACAGTTACTAGGCCCAAAGTATTAACTGTGCTAAATGCAGTCAAAAACTGGTTCTTTGATAAACAGGCGGCATAGCTAGGTTCACTGTTGGGCTCCTCTGCTGAGTAGCAGACAGTGCTACAAGGCCCAAAAGGATTTTCTGGACAAGATGCGGTAAAAGATTATTAGAAACACACACGGTGTAGCTCCTTGAGAGGTGCACTACACCGCTTGCTACCACACACCGCTACTATGCCATGAAACAGTCTGTTAACATTGAAAACCATTATTGATGTGAAAATGAAGTTACGCTTTTGGTGAACGAACCATTCTCGAACGGAACCTCGAACAGCCGAATTTTAAGCAAAGTGTTCGAATTCGACGAACGGCTCGAACACCGCCCAAAACAGCTGGAATTTTAACTTGGAGAACAGGTCGACTCGAACACCGCTCATCTCTAATCAGGAGGCAGACTCAGATGTTCTCAGGCCCAGTATGGATTCGACAAGATTGTAGAAAGTTGAGAAAGGGTACAGTATCACCGGATAATAGGTATATATATATAGCATAGTTTACACATTAAAAATCTATGTCTATATATGAGGAGGCAGACTCAGACGGTCTCAGACCCAGTATGGATTCGACGTGATTGTAGAAAGTTGAGAAAGGATATACACTGTTGGGGTATTTTTCAATCTTCATATATATTTCAGTCTCAGTAAGACAGTCCAGACTCTCCGCAAGAGGAAACGAGATGGATACAACTACAGACAGAAAGTCGAGTGATTGCAGAAATTTTGGAATTACTAATCATGGGAAAAACTCCCGGGAGAATTCTCAGAGACGATGCTGACCCTCAATTATTTTGTCTGTGGAGACAGCGAAAACAGTTCTTGTGAAGAAAGGTTTGCTGTATCGCAGTACCGTGGAACCCATCACCGTTACTCATCTCCATCAAATTGTGATCACAGGGAGAGATGTAGACATTGTCTTCACTGCCTATCATGATCTGTCAGGTAACTTTGGAGTGCAAAAGACACAAGTCACAGGCCGTAGGCGATTCTATTGGATTGGCATGAGAGGACACTTTTAAAAATGTGGGCAGGAATGTCACATGTCTGTGAGTCAGAAAACCGTGAAAGATGATGATAACCCACCATTGCATCTCATTGTGAGTCTACGTCCATAACAAATGGAAGCCATTGATCATCTGAAGATGGACCCCAGCAGGACAGGGCATAGCTACGTCTTAACCATCATTTATCATTTCACCAAATTTGTATTGGCAGTCCCAGTGAAGTATTTTACAAGCCAGACTACACAGTGGTGGAGCATGGAGAGGTAAGTATTGCAAGTGTTGGTGCCCTGAGCAAGCAGGGGGGCCTACTCATGGCCGGCGGTACTGGCACAGGGCCCCTCATAGTACGCCGGTGTGTCTGACGGCGGGTATGCACCCCCACCGTCAGAGACACTTGATTGTACTATGAGGGACCCTGTGCCAGTGCCGTTGCCCAAGAGTGGGCCCACCCACCTGTCCAGGGCAACGGCCCTCGCACGGGTGCGTGCGCCAGGTGGTGACCCCGGCCTTGTGGGGGGAGGCAGCCCAGTTAGGGAGGTGGAAAAAATGGCATATGTTGATGTTGGACATTCAGCAGCTGCAAATGGAGTAATTGGAGAAGTCCGCGGAAGAGGACGACAAAAGCGAGCCATTTTTCTGGCAACCTACGTGTCAGCAGGGGAGGGTGGGACAAAATACTTTGAAACCCATGCATGGTTCATTTTAATGAAGGTTAGATCATCATCATTTTGGGTCGACAGACTGGTCCTTTTTTCTGTCAGGATTGATCCAGCAGCCCTGAAGACTCTTTCAGATAACACAGTAGCAGCAGGGCAAGCGAGCTCCTGTAAGGCATATTGTGCCTATTCAGGCCAGGTGTCAAGTTTACTGGCCCAATAGTCAAAGGGGAATGACCTTTGAGAGAGAACATCGATATGGGAGGAGAAGTAGCTTGTTACCATAGTTGACTACTGCTGTCTCCTGTCACTTTCAATCGATGCAGTATTACCAGTCATGTGAGCGGTACTTGAAAAATCAGTCCACAACATGGTCATGAAACCCCTGTGTCCAACGCCACGTTGGCTGTGTGCACCATGAACACCTTTTCCATGTTGCTCCCTATGGCTCGTGCGAGAAACATTACCGCCGCTGTGTGCTGGGAATGCCTCAAACAAACAGTTTACCAGAGTTGCTTGTTTGTTAGTCAATATTAGCTCTAGGTTCTCCTGTGGCATGATGTTTTGGAATTTGCCTTTATAGCGTGGATCCAGGATGCTGGCCAACCAGTAGTTGTCATCGTTCATCATTTTGGCAATGCGAGGGTCCTTTTTTAGAATCTGCAAGGCATAATCAGACATGTGGGCCAATGTTCCAGGTGTCAATGATGCACTGCGAGTGCTGGGTGGAGGAGCATTTTCTGGCAAATCAACACCCTCCAGTCACGCACAAACCCTGTACCTGACCTTGCCACACCAACATTTTGTCTTGCCCCTGCGAAGCATCCTGCTCCCCTAAATAATCATCCCCATCATCCTCCTCCTCTTCTTCTTCCTCCACCTCGTCCACGAGACTTCCCTGAGCAGACAATGGCTGACTGTCATCAAGGCTTCCCTCCTCTTCCTGCTCAGCTGCAGACGCTTGCTCCTTAATGTGCGTCAAACTTTGCATGAGCAGATGCATAAGTGGGATGCTCTTGCTTATGATGGCGTCGTCTGCGCTTACCAGCCATGTGAATTCCTCAAAACACAGAAGGACTTTACAGAGGTCTTTCAGCTTCAACCACTGCACACCAGACAACTCCATGTCTGCCCGTAAACCGCCTGACCGTGTATCCTCCCACAAATGAATTACAGCCTGCCTCTGTTCGCACAGCCTCTGAACCATGTGCAGGGTGGAGTTCCACCTTGTTGCAATGTCGATAATTAGGTGGTGCTTGGGAAGCTGGAGCAATCGCTGCAGCTTCTGCATATGACTGGAGTGTACGGGCGACCGGTGGATGTGCGAGCACAGTCTTCGCACCTTATGGAGCAGGGCTGTTAACTCCGGATAATTATTGAGGAAGCACTGCACCACCAGGTTCAAGGTGTGAGCCAGGCAAGGTATGTGTCTAAGTTTTGAAAGGGCTATGGCTGCCACAAAATTCCGGCAGTTATCACTTACTACCTTGCCTGCCTCAAGATGTAGACTGCCCGGCCATGACTCAGTTTGTCGCTGCAAGTAGTCGGCCAGTACCTCCTTGGTGTGTCTGTTGTTGCCCAAACACATCATCTTCAACACAGCCTGCTGACTAGTGTTGAGCATTCCGATACTGCAAATATCGGGTATCGGCCGATATTCGCTGTATCGGAATTCCGATACTGAGTACCGATATTTTTTCAATATCGGATACCGGAATCGGAAGTCCCCATAATGCAATGAGCCACTGTTGTGGCTGTGATTGGCTGCTGAAATGATGTCATCATGATGCGAGGTCTATGCGCTTCATGATGAGCGGTCTGTGCCAACTGTGGGTGGTCTGTGCCGACTGTTGGGGGTCTGTGCCGGCTGCCGGTGGTCTGCATGGGCCTCTTGGGGGCCTGTGAAGGCTGCCGGTGGTCTGTACGGGCCTCTCGGGAGTCTGTACAGGCCTGTCGGGGGCCTGTGCCAGATGCCGGTGGTCTGTACTGGCCTCTTGGGGGCCTGTGCCGGCTGTCGGTGGTCTGTGCCGGCTGCCGGTGGTCTGTGCGGGCCTGCTGGGGGTCTTGTGTGTGTGCAGGCATCGTCCGATGGGACTACAAGTCTGAGGATGTGATGGATGACCCAGTTTTTGACCCGGATTGGCATCCATTGGGGGAGGAGGGTGGCGCTGGCAATAGTTTAGATAAGAAGGATCCGCAGCAGGCATTGACATCGCAGCAGCGGTTATCTGGCAGGCCCATAGCTGGCCAGAAACGTGGACCAAAAACTAAAAGATTTGCAGGACAGCTTGGCAAGACGGTCAACTTAGCACAGCGTGCAAGGCCAGCAGATATACGAAACTGTTTGAAAAGCGGACAGCTCTATACGGTGTAGGTCTGGAAAAATAGAAAACAGCAGATATACGAAACTGTTTGAAAAGTGGACAGCTCTATACGGTGTAGGTCTGGAAAAATAGAAAATCTCCTCTGCTTGTTTTTCCAAAGTCACACACAGATAGCTTCTATTTATCCATGATACCAGCCGGTAAACGGTAGTGTGTGAGGAGCGTACACAGCTATATGGTGTGTGAAACAATCAACGCTTGGTAACTGACCAGAACAAAATAATAAAAGTTGGAGTGATTTGAAAAAAGTAGTTTGAACAGCAGTGTGCACAGAGCAATGCAGCTATCAGGTAGCCTTAAAAGGCAGCCTAATCACCACCAGCGCTGCTGCACACAACAAAAATCCTCCCCTTTCACGGCACACTAACTGTACAGTGAAAAGCGCTATCAGCAGAAGCTATTTTTTTCTTCTTCCCTGCCTAACGCTCTCCCTATTCAGAATCAGCAGCAGCACCTCTACCTAGTCTAAGATCGGCAGAAGTAAGATGGCGGTCGGCGGTCACGGCCTTTTATAGCCACTGTGATGCCACACAAAGCCAGCCAATCACTTCAATGCCCTTCTCTAAGATGGTAGTGGCTGCTGCCCATGTCATCGCGTTTCCCACAGTGTGCATCCTCCATCATTGGCTAAGGAAAGGCGCTGGAAGCATTATTTGAAACTCGACTTTGGCGCTCGGGTCGGCGACCTCATGGCCGACCTCACGCTATGGTCGGGTTTCAATTGGCGAAACCCGACTTTAGCTAAAGTCGGCGACTTTTGAATTTGACCGACCCGTTTCGCTCAACTCTACTTCTGACAAATTGAGTCCTGTGTGAATAGAATCAAAGATTGTAATGATTTTGTACTCCCACACTCTCCGGTGTTTCTGTGATTTAAAATTGCCTTTTAAAATGACAACTTTCATATTGTTTATATTGTGTCCTGGATCACAGAAATGTTTAGCCACAGGTAAATTTTTGTCTGTAATTGTATGACGATGAGACCTCATCCTTGCTCTCAGTCTCTGTCCTGTTTCTCCAACATAGAGGCCACCCACAGGATATATAGGATAGAATTAAATACACCACATTGGAAGAGGAACATGTGAATGTCCCAGGGATCTTATAGTCCTGCTGTGTGTTGGGAATTTGGATTTTGTCTTGGTCTCTCTATGAATGCAGATTTTGCATCTTCTCCCATTGCAAGGACATGTTCCACTTGGTGAATCTGAGGGCATTGAACTTCAGATAATGATGTCTCTTAGATTGGGAGGTTGCCTGTAACATAGCAAGGGGGGTCTTTGAATAGTGTTTTTAACCGGTCATCCTTGTGTAGGATATGGTGAAGTTTCTTAGCCATTTTTCTCAGTATTTCAAGCTGTGGGTTGTAGGTCACTACAAGTGGTACATGATGATTTTCCTCTTTTTTTCTGTATTGAAGTACTTGACTTCTAGGAATCCTTGTGGCCCTAATGATCTGATCATCAATGGAGGTGGGATGGTAACCTTGATTTAAAAATGACATTTTAAGCTGGGTTAGGTGTTCATCCCTGTCCTTTGGACTGGAACAGATACGGTTATATCTGAGGGCCTGGCTGTAGACAATGGACTTTTTAATGTGTTTAGGATGGAAGCTGTCCCATTTGAGGTATGTGGGACGGTCAATTGGTTTCCGATACACTGATGTTTGGAATGAACCATTTTGGATTTGGATTTTTATGGTGGTGTCTAGTAAGTTGATTTTTGTTTTTGAGTGGTCTAATGTCAAGTTTATGGTTGGGTGAAATTTGTTGAATTTGTCATGGAAATTTAGAAGTTCTTGTTCAGGCTCAGTCCAGATTATTAAGATGTCATCAATGTAACGGAAATAGGCAAAGGGTTTGATGGAGCAAGATGTTAAAAAGTTATTTTCCAGTTTCGCCATGAAGAGATTAGCATACTTGGGTGCCATTTTACTTCCCATAGCGGTGCCGCTGCGTTGTTGGTATAGCTCCTCACCGAAAGAGAACCAGCATGTGCTTTAAACTGTTTATAAATAAGGTTTCTTCAAATATTTTGTTATAGCAGCCTGATGAAGGGATGTAAGCAGTCCCGAAAGCTTGCTTTGTTACATCATTTACTATTATTTGTTAGCCATTAAAAGGTATCATACCCACAAGATTCCTATTTTGTTTCTCTCACTGAGAGCACTTTATATATTTTTTCTACTGGCTAACATGGTACCAAACCACTTTTTTCATTTTTGCATTGAAGAACAGAAAAAAAATAACTTTTTGATGATATTCAAATTTTGTGAGAAGCACATGCAAGCCACCCCATTACTAACCCCATAGCTAAATTGTAAAAAAGACATAGCCAGAATAAAATCCTCTAATTTAAAGAAAGACACTGAAATCTTTATTTGAAATAAAAAGAAAAAAAGCACAGTTATGCTCACCTTTACACCCAATCTATTAAATCCCATATCACCTGTAAAAACACAAAAATAATAAATAACTATATACTCACCTTTACATATAATCAACCAATGCCGATGTCCCCTGGAAAAGAAGAAAATTAATAAACAACCATATCACTCACTGGTCCGATGGGAAGATAATCCATACTGCCCCACGACTATCTGTTTGATTTGGATAGTGGTCACATCAGTGATGTGACTGCTATAAATGGCAGCAGGCTTACATTGACACTGGAGCACAAGCACTCATGCAGTGTGAAGCACTGAGCTGCAGTGATAAAGCTCACCAGAGTTCAAAGCTGACCTCACTTAGGGTACCACTCGCTGTGTGAGAAAGTTCTCAAGCAGCGCGCGGTGCCATATGTGAGGTCACTGGGGTTCATCAGCTTTGAACTTCGATGAACTTTCTCATGGCAGCTCAGCTCTAGACACTACAGGAGTGATTATATCCCTGTCAGTGTGTTCCAACTGGCAGGAATAGCGGTCAATGATGTGACTGCTCTTCAAATCATTTGGATCATTGTGGGACAGCATGAATTATCTTCACATCATACAGTTGAGAGATATGGTTGTTTATCATTTTTCTTTTTTTGCTGGGGATATGGGCATCAGAGGATTAGGTGTAAAGGTGAATATTACAGCTGTTTATGATTTTCTGTTTTTTACAAGTGACATTGGCTTCAATATATTATGAGTAAAGAAGAGTATACCTGTGCTTTTTTATTTTTGTTTCAAACAAAGGTGTCTGTGTCATAATTTATATTAAAGAATTTTACTTGGGGTGTCTTATAGATGCCTCAGAATTACTAACCTGTGAGGTTGATGTCATTGGCCATAAAGCAGCTAACATAAACTCCATAAATATTACCACACTTGCCACCACACCTTGGCAAGTGGTAAGAGCCTGAATTGGGGCATCTAATAGTCGTGGCCCCTTACCAGTCTGCGAATGCCAGCCCCCAGCTGTCTGCAATAGCTTGGCTGGTTGTCAAAATGGGGGGGCTCATTTATTTACTTATGCAATTTATAAAAACAAATGGTTTGTCACCACTCTATTCTTGATAACCAGCCATGATAACGCTGACAGCTGAGGGAATCAGCCTGCAGCTGTCAGTTTTGCCTGTGCTGGCTATCAAAAATTGAAGATAACTAGAGTCATTTTATGTATTTATCTATAGTACAGGCACTGGCTGATGAATACTTCTATCATCGGTGCCTGCTCTCACTGTTATCAGTGACAGCAGGGGCAGGCTGATGGAAGTAGTACTCTCTCATCAGCTGACGCGTGTGAACAAAGGTAACCATTTTAATGTCAGTCACAGCTACTGACTCACGCTGTCATCTGACAGCGTGGGAACAACAGCCCTCTGACCGGTGGTAGTGATTTTACCTCCAATCATGCATATGACAGCGTGGCAACCAACATGTTTGGGCCTCCCATTCATCTGAATAGGGTTTGGGCACCGTTCTGGTACCCAAATCAGCTTTTTTTAGATGTTCGGCTGAATCCAGTGGCTTGAACATTCAAAGATTCACCAATCACTATTCACCATCTCTTCTCCCAGTGCCGCGCCCTGGTCCTACTGACTTGGTGACTTATCAACAACCTGGCTTATCTGCAACTGTGTCTCATCATCATTTACCTCCTTACACAAAATTTATTGCTCCCCACAATCATCTTTTCATGACTGTGGCTGTTCTAAGTTTTGTACATATTTACACAGTATCTCCTCCTGTCCCTTTTGGAATATAAAGGAGGAGAGGCCTCAATCAAGAAATGATGTGGTAAGGAGTTGCTTGGAGGGTCCTGGTGTTGGATCACTAGTCTCATGGGACTCAATATGGTGGAAGGTAGGAGGATCAGGGTGAGGAGTAAGTGATCCAGACTGGTGGCTGCTGAGACTGGACTGTGGAAAGACTGAGTGGTACTGGCAAGCATGCTGTAAACATTATCTGCTATCCAACCATCCACCTCTTCGTAGTGTTGTGGCATCAGAAATGGTGTCCCATGCTTCCCTGAAAAGTGAAACAAGATGCTATGTGTCGTGGATGCATGTTTCTTGTGCTTTAGCAACAGGCATAGTCACACTTGCTCTATGTTCTTCTTGTCTGCGTCTACCATCATCAACACTTTTGTTTACACATCCCATACTGTATGCCTTATGCATTTTCTAATTGCTATGTCTCTGGAAACCAAGTTTCCTTTATTAATTGGAACTACATTTTTTAATGCACCAAAAAATTTGGTCAAATGTAGCTTTGGACACATTTATACACAAAGCAGGTTAAACAATATGGATAACTAATTAAATACAGAAAATGGTAACTTTTTTGTAGTTTTTTATACCGCTGTAATGTAAATCTAACCATGCTAAACTCTATGGATGACTAATTTAATCCAGGAAAAAAATGTAATGTTTGTTTGGAGATTTATTACCATAGTAATGTAACACTAAACACGTTAAACTCTATGGATGACTCATTGAATACAGAAAACATTTTTTTTACTTTTTTGGAGTTTTATATACCATTGTAATGTAATTCTAATCATATTAAACACTATGCATTACTAGTTCAATCCACAAAAAGATTTTTTATGTCATTTTGACATTTTATATACCACTACAATGTAACACTAAGCATGTTAGACTGTATGGATGACAATATAGCCAATTTTTTAACCTATGAAAAAATGAATGTGGTCACGTGCAGCAGCTACATATTTAGCAATGGACTGCAAAGTCCTAAGCCCTGCCTAGAGGCTGTATTCTGCCACTCTCCCTGCTCCTGCAGCTGTCCCTAGTCTAAATGTAAAATGTATCTAATACACAAAGCTTAGTACAGGATTAGCAATTAGAAGAACTGCTAGTATGTTGGTTTAGCATCAGCATCAACACTAGAGGACTTTGATTGGTTAAACTGTACACACACAGGCGTGGATAACTGCCCTCTCACTACACTTTCCCTAAGCTGCGCAATGGCATCAGTGAGCAAAGCGTGGTGATTCCTGTCCTTCTATATCGTCTGATGAGGTAATGCAACCAGCCAACCACAGTAATGCCACTACGAAGATGGTTACAGGTTTACAGTGACTGGCAGGCAATCCCCATTTGCTTACTAGCTGTGTAAAAAGTGCCAAACATGTGGGGCAGAGATTCAAGTTTTAAAATCAAGGACCTACCAATGCTCATCAAGTGCTGAGCGCATCCGAGCACCCAAAAACTTGAGTGATATCCAAGAATCACCAAGCACATTCGCTCATCTATTATAAGCAGCAATGACCAGAACAATTTGGTTGCCTTACTTTTAGGCAATATATTCTATATTCCCTGTAATGTGCACATCCTGAATTTAATCTTGCAAAATTTTTTAAATAAAAGTACCCACTTAAGGAAAGTGTTGAATATAGCCCTGAAAGTGACTGATGATTTAAATTAATTTTAAATAGAAAAGCATGCTGTCCTTTCTTTTCTAAAGCAGAAAAGTCTGCCAGAGCGTCATATGTTTTTCAACCCACTGGAATTTGACTCTGCATATGTTGGAGCATCTGTATGAGCAGTGTACAGCAGTGATGAATTGTATCAAACAGCAAACAACCGGGAGCATGGCTTACTTTGAGAACTGCCATTGGCAACAGACAAGGCACAAGTATCAGCTACTGAAGCCTTTCTAAGTCATTACTAAATGTGTTAATAAGGACAACTGTCTCATCAATAGGGTCATTCAAGAGTATCAAGACATTTAGATAGCTGTTTGATATATAGGCAAGAATCTTAGTTGGGTAATGAAAAAGGTTTAACACTTGCTGGATTAAGATCCTCCATATACAGTTTGGAAACAAAGACAAGTTGTGCTTCTAAAAATACTGTATGCAGATTTTTACCAAGAATCTTATAAAACATTTCTATAATATGCCATAATAGAATTGCAAAAACAATTACCTGTTAAAGTGATATTTTCTCTGCGGCAACAAATCACAAAAGTATGATCACAAAACCATATACGATTTTAAACTGCAGGAAAAAGTATTCAAGTACACCATCGATGTCCAGTCTATTTTTAACATGAGATAAGGACCTTTATAACTTCATAAGAACACATTCTTTTGTTGTATATTGTTTTGTTTGTTCGTTTTTTGTATATTCACTTTTTTCTTATAATTATTGTAATTATAGGGCCCAAATTATTGTATAGTTCAGTAGGATTAGTGGAAAGTACATCATTCGTTTTTACCATCTAAAATAGTCAGCTTTAATTTTTACATCACTGTAGAGAGAATTCCTAACAATGCTTTCCTTACTGTTACACATGCTCACAGTCTGTATCACCCAATGCACTGAAGGCCACAATTCATTTCAGTCATGGTTGAAAGCCATCGTGAAATAATCACAAAGTGACACTGTGAAATTACTGTAAAAGATTTTGCTGCAGTGTCATGGCATTTTACAATTGAGACCTCAGTCACTCATAGCTCTATCAAAACCTATAAGAAAGAGGGAAAATGCCATTTTGACAGATCAAGCAGTCAAGATCTCATGGCTGCATTGTGTAAATCCAGCCAAGTAGAAAGTTAGAGGATGCTCCCATGAAATTGGCACAAATCATCTAAATCTGACTCAGGCTGAGGACAGAGTTAACATGACACTGACATAAAGCAGAAAACTATAGAAGCTAATGGCCACCAGGAGAATAACCTTTGTCACTAGACAATAGGTTATGCGCAAGTAGAAATTCATAATCCCGTATTCAGTTGATTTAATATAAGGAGTAATAATTTTAAATATAAGCAACATTTAAACTTAGGTTAATAATCAATGGATGACGATGATGATGATAATAATAATAGTAAAAATATAGTAAATTAAAATAGTCTCACAAAAACAAAAAAAATAATATTTTTTTAGATTTCTTTCACCCAAAATAATTGAAGATCTACGCACAGCCAACTCATTAATTTCTATTGTGCACTACCGTGTTTAGTATAGAAAATGTATAGATCATTGTATGAAAATAAAAATTATGATTATCATTGTTATTATCAGTTTGACTAAATGTGTATTATTTTTCATTTTGTACAGATTTCTCAGTACATTCGCTTTTTTCTGAAAACTTTTAAATACATGTTGCTTTTATTTGTAATTTAACAGTACGTTTCTGAAGATAATTATTTTACAGCTGACTCTAGATAACGTATAGCTTCCATTGTCCAAATAACACAGTGTTCTTGACAAGTCAATAAAAACAAAGGAACGAATAAAAACAAACAAAAATTAAACAAAAAGGTGACATAACAGCATTATCCAATAATATCGCCCGCTTTGACAGCTACTCTTTTGGAACAGCCTCAAGTGTTTAACATATTGAAACAGTTTATCTTCTCTCAATGAATGTAATAACTCTGCCAGGTAAAGAACAATCATCTATACTTCTTAATGTTGTCTGGTTCCTTATCCTATTTATGCTGATGTCTTCATTGGGTCATCTTTAAATGTTTGGCGCTCAGAGACTAGTGAATGCAGTTATTACAATCATCAATAATGGATCTCTAGTTTCTCTGCTAAGAGTGTTCCTTTTTCTGCAATAAATTGATGTCATCACTTAAGTTTTTTTTAGAGATTTCCGCAAAAATAATAACAAATTTATTTTTAATATAAAAACTAAATATTTTTATTTGCAAGTGCATTTAATGAGTCTGCTAAGTCTGCTAAATGAATATATTTCTATAATTGTTTATATAGTGTTTTAATAATTTGTGAAAAATAATGTCCACATATTACCAGTTCTAAAGGTTATTCCATACAAATCTAGTATAAAGCTCTTTTATAAAGTCACAACAAGCCTTGATTTCATAATTACCAATCATAATTTTATGAAAATGCTTTCACATCCTATTTATGATAAAAAAAAGGAATATAAACATTTTTAGAAATGGATGTCTTGCATTACTATGTTCTACTTTGTTGCTCAGAGGACTGCATGTGTCTCGTAAAAGTGAATATTTGATATTAGGGCCACAGAACATCTGTGCAGTCTTACAGGCTCCCTGCTACATATGCAAAAATATTTCCCCCTGGCATCAGAGCTTTCAAGGATGAAAATTTCTGCACATACAGATTCCATTGGGGAAAAACACTTAGGGTATGTGCACACGTTGTGGATTCTACTGCGGATCCGCAGCGGATTTGGCCATGGTTTCTGCTGCGTTGTACAGTACCTTTATTTTCTATGGAAAATGAAAAATGCAGTTCACATGCTGCGGATTTTCCGCGCGGATTTGCGGAGGTTTCAAGTCCGCAGCATGTCACTTCTTTGTGCAGAATCCGCAGCGGTTTTACAGCTGCTCCATTGTACAGGTGTCAAACCGCAGGGGAAAACCGCAGGCTAATCTGCAGATAAAACGCCGGTCTTTTGACCTGCAGATTTACCTGTGGATTTTGCAAAATCCGTGTGGAAGAATCCGCAGCACACTCCGCAACGTGTGCACTCACCCTTAAAATATGTCTCTATGGAAAATCAGAAGTAATTAGTGATATAAAAGAAGTTCCGCGCATTGTATTCATACAGTATTGTGTTTAAGGCCGCACATTCTGCCGAAAACAAAAACGTTGTGCTCTCAATTTTTTTGCATGCCTAAATTACCTGATACAAATGAGGACAAATAAATGATAAGATCAACTAACTAGAGATGAGCGGATTGATTCATGGAATTTCCTGAAATTTGTAGTTTTGCGCAAATTTGATCATCGTGAGATACGATTCACAATTCCCAGAGAAAAAAAATCAACCTTTCCAGCACTATTCCCCGCAATATTGAAGCTTCAGAGAGTCGACAGTGGTGATCGTTACCTGGGTCATCTGAGATCAGGAATTTCCAGTGGAGCACAGTTTGTATGGCAGAGTCATTTTCCTTCTTCAGAGACGCTGAGTAAGTCTCCCACTTTTGTAATTTGCAAGTAGGGTCCTCTCTCTCCATGTCTCATGTAGAGGGTAAACTCTTATGGTCAGTGAGATCCTCTCTATCTCTCTTGTAGAGGGTAAGCTCTTATGGTCAGAGAGGTTCTCTCTCTATTGCCTGTTGAGTGTAAGGTTTAGTGTTTGCCCTCTCTCTCTTTTTACCTTTTCCATACTCTGTAAGTTCTTATGGTCAGAGGGGTCTTCTCTCTCACTCTCGCCCATATGGTGTAAGCTTTTATAGTCAGCAGGGTCCTCTCTCTCGTCTGTCAAATATAAGCTTTTGTTGTGAGAGTGGTTCTCTTTCTCACCTGCAAAGTGTAAGATCTTGTTGTCAGCAGAGTTCTCTCTCTTTCACCTGCAAAGTTTAAGCTCTTGTGGTCAGTGGGGTTCTCATTTTCTCGCTCTCTTTCTCCTCTCCCCCACATGTATTTTCTGAGCAATTCTAAGTGTTCCAGTATTGAAATTTGCACAAATTTATTTCCAAATGATCCGTTCATCTCTGCAATTAATATGAAGCAATATGGAACATAAGTGCAATTTATAACAACATTCAAATGTGGAAGATTTGCTGCAGATTTTTTGTAATGTTTAATTAATTCCAGGTGAATTTATATTTATTTTACTTATTGAAATTTATCTATCACTTTTAATGTATAGAATAAAAAAATACAAAAAAATACAAACCTGCTAGAGTTTTTGATACTTGCATGACAAGAGCATGGCAACATGGTAACCATGTTCATTTTAATTATGCTGCAATATAGCACTTCAGGCTATGTTCACATGTTGTGCTTTTGCTCCATTTTTATACCATCTAAAAGCTGCTTTTTAGCATACCAGCAAAAGCTATGAGATTTCAGAAATCTTATGCACGTTTGTTTTTTTTTTCTTGACTGAATTGTAAAACTGCAGTATCTTTTAAATCTGCAGCATGTCATTTCTTTCAGGTATATTTGTTAGGGTTGGCGGAACACACCAAATAATATAAAGATCATAATAAGGTGCGTTCGCAACCCAGGGCCAACCGTGCAGAGATGTTAACTGCTGCAGGGTAATGGCGGACACAAAATGGCAGTATCGCACTGGACACACATGGCTTAAACGCCATCCAGTATGTAATAGAGACAGGCTCTGTTGCTTCACAGAGCCACAGTACTACATAACACAGATGTACCCTGTTGACTGTCACAAGGCACAGCTGAGTTAGCGCTAGTGTATGGTCACAATACTGCGCCCCAAGGACATGGGGTGAGAGCCTCTCTAGACCCACTAGGCGCACGGCGTTGCACCTGCATACACCACTAATATACGCTGGCAACTGTGGCGTGCACACCAAGTATACAGTAGCGTACAAGCAAAGCCACTACTTGGCGCTGATGCTAGGCCCTGACTCTGCCTCCTACCTACACTATCCGCCTAGGCCCTAACTGGCAAAGCTGATCAACACTTGCGTACCAAGGGTAGGGGTTTCATAATAAGTCAGTCACCAGAGACATTCATACATGCATACAACACTGGCTCCAAATTGTTAAAACTAGCGCACGGCTGTGCGGCCATGCGATCCTTTTATAACCACAGCCTTCCGGGACCTTGCTGATGGCCCAATCCGAGCTGCTTGAGGACCTGAGCATGTGACCTCTGACCACCAATGAGCGGTCGTCTCACAGGCGTGCTCAAATGGAGAAAAGCAGGACTTAGTTCCAGGAGCGTCTGCTCACCGCTGACTAATGCTGGATGCTATGGCTGAACCTGGGGTGGCAGCAGCAACCAGTCACATAGCATTAGCCTGAGCAAGATGCTGGGACCGACGTCTCTGCTGAGCAGGAACCTCTGCGGCTGCAGAAGATTGGGAAACCACAGAGGACATAGTTTGAGATTTCCCCTGTGCAGTGGTGGGAACTTGACGCCTAACAATTTTGAAGTATTTTTTCACTTATAGAAAATAATGAAGTGTAAAAACTTTGCAGAAATGTGAAAAAGTGTTTTTTTCCCAGCACATTATTAAACATGCACTGCAGACAAATCACTCGAGTAATCTGCACTAAAAACGTGGCAAACATTTGTTCAAAAATGCAGAGAAAACACCACATAAAGCTGATAAATGAAAGTTTTCAAAGTAGTATTTTTACTGCCAAGAGAACAAGTTTTGGCTGCTGAAAACAAATGCTGCATAAGTGCAAAATATGAAAATGGCCTTATACTGCGATCTTGGCTGCGCAATGTATGATGCCCCAAAGTCACAGTTTTGCCACATCCCAAGAGATTTTTATTTATATTTCAATTTATGTCCGTCTAATGTACAATACACAAAATTAAAATGTATGCAAATGTTAAGTGAATCTAAACAATTCTATAAAAGTACAGGTGATAAGATCATCTTATGGTCTTGCATACAGATCAAAGAAACCTACTTTTATGAAGGAATTTCATTGCATCTCACGTATTAATCAAGAACTTACTCCCACTTGCATTGTACATTTATGTTGTGGTGTAATTATAAATATTTCAGGAAATAGGCCACTCCTTGATATGTATGTGCTCGGATAGGGTCCCATTTCAAAAATGAAATCTAGAATGAATCTGGCAATATTTTAATAGAGAATTGTAGTGTACAAGCTGATGCTTCAGTCCCAAAAAATCTTTTTCAGTCACCAGTGTTTGGGTGAAGCAGTATGATCTGTCTCAAAGCAGAAAAGTGGGTACTCGGAGTAAGGTGACAGTTTATGCTGGTTAGTATGCACCTCATGGGCAGTAGCTACCAAACACTCTATGAATGGTGCCATAACTTCCAGTCCTGTCGTGTAATAATATGCTAGAATTCAGACTTCACGGTTAATCATTTTTGCTTTTGTGAGCAGACCATAAAGTATATTGCACTCTTTTGTACCAAGCTTAATAGCTTGGATCTATAAAGATGCTTCATACTGTATTATTATTTTACATACAAAATGGTGCAAGTGTTTGAGGCTGGTGCAGAAAAAATGCTTTCTAATATAAAAGTGATAATATTTTATTTTTATCAATTAAAGGGAAACTCTCAACCGATACATGTTGCCAAACAATGAGCAGCTTTTATCAGCCACTGGCTGTATTGTCACATCCATGTGTTTGTCTTTTAAACACTGAGGCATTTTTGAGAATAACATACTTTTAATTGCCGCCGGGGACAGAGTCACGCGGGTGACAACTTTTGCAGGCATGTCCCTGGCGGCTTCTCCCCATCTGCTTACACTGCATATACATGTACGCAGGCAGAAACTTGTCAGTCACTGTCAGTGGATGGCGAGTAGCAGACGAGAACCTGCCTGTAAGCCTGTACAACTAGTCAAAAATTTGTATGTTGTATCAAACATACATGGCTGTGATCCAACTGCTAGTGGCTGATACATGCTACCCAAGCCACGGGCAACTATCAGCTGACAGGTTCCCTTGAACAAATGCAAAGTGAATAAACAAAAAAGAGATCAAAATCAAATCAATATTTGGTATGACAACTCTTTGCTTACAAAATAGCATACATTATTCTAGGTAAATTTGCACAGGTTCTTGTCTGAGCAGCCAGTTATGGCAAGCAGGCGATAATCATCATTTTCAAAAGTAGGCTGAAATAAGGTAATTAACTGAATCAAAAACAGTTATGTACAAGGCAAAAAACTGGATGAGGAACAGCCAAACTACACTTCAAAAGAAAGGCTGTTGAAGACTATGTCATGTCACACGACATATATTATGGCAAAATGGAGCACATCAACAAAACAAAAAGTAGCTATATTTGATCAGAAAGGTCGGGTTGGGTTTTCAAGATGTACTGTTTAAGCTCTTTTGAAGAACTACTAAGAAATGTGCAACATTAAGGACTGTAGGCACAGTGATCATCCAAGCAAATTAATTCAGCAGATAAAGCACAAATCATGCTTACTTTCCTTCAAAATTAGAAAATATCCAGCAGTGCCATCAGCCCAGTAAGGGCAGCAATCAGTGTGACCAAGTTATACCAATCATCTATTTGGAGAAGTCTAGCCAGCAGTAGTATTCATAGAAGAACTGTGACCAAAAAGCCATACCTTCGACATGGAAACAAGGCCAAGTGACTATACTATGCCTAAAAACATAGGAACTAAAGTGCAAAAAATGGCAGCCGGTGCTCTGGACTGATGATTTAAAATGTGAAATATTTGACTGTAAAAAAAATATTTTGTCTGCCAATAGGCTGGAGAGCAGAACAATAATTATTTCCTGCAGGCAATGGTAAAGCATGGTGGAGGTTCCTAGCAAGTTTGGAGCTGCATTTCACCAAATGTAGC
Source organism: Dendrobates tinctorius (assembly GCF_039654945.1). NCBI lineage: Eukaryota > Metazoa > Chordata > Amphibia > Anura > Dendrobatidae > Dendrobates > Dendrobates tinctorius. The sequence goes on from NW_027361672.1 coordinate 19,702,245, forward strand.
TGGGGATTTGGTGTGAATTAATAGTGTCTTCATTTCTGAGAAATACAGAATGATTCTAAACTCATTATCCATCAGTACAATGTCCCCAAACTAAAAAACTATGTCATTAAGGCCGGGGTCACACTTGCATGTGTAGTGTAAGAAACTCGCATCAATACCCGGCACTGCTGCAGGCACTCGGACCGGAGTGTGTGGCTGCCTAGAAATACATGCAGCTACACATTCTGGTCCCGAGTGCCGGTGAAGATGCTGGGTATTGATGCAAGAGACTTGAGCACACGTTGCGGATTCTGCTGCTGATTTTTCCACACGGATTTGACTAAATCCACAGGTCAAATGACCTGCATTTTACCTGTGGATTTAGTGCAGATTTTGTCCAGATTTCCCCTGCGTTTTTACACCTGCGGATTCCTATAAAAGAGCAGGTCTCAAAACGCTGCGGATCCGCACAAAGAATTGACATGCTACAGATTCAAAACCGCAGCAAATCTGAGCGGAAAAATCCGCAGCATGTGCACAGCGGATTTGGTTTTCCATAGGGTTACATGGTACTGTACACCGCATGGAAAACTGCTGCAGATCCGCAGGGCCAAATCCGCAACGTGTGCACATACCTTTAGAGTGTGTGCACACTTTGCGGATTCTGCTGCGGATCTGCAGCAGATTTGGCCCTGCGGATCCATTACATTACAGTACCATTAATGTCTTATCTAAAACCAAAAATGCTGTGCACATGCTGCAGATTTTTCCACACAGATTTTCTGCGGATTGAAATCCGCAGCATGTCAATTCTTTGTGCGGATCCGCAGCGTTTTGAGACCTGCTCCTTTATAGGAATACGCAGGTGTCAAAACGCAGGGGAAATCCGCACAAAATCTGCACTAAATCCGCAGGTAAAACGCATGTCATTTGACCTGCAGATTTAGCCAAATCCATGTGGAAAAATCCGCAGCAGAATCTGCAACGTGTGTGCACACACCCTAAAAGTATGCAAAAATTCCACAGTATTACAGAAAAGTAACTGAGGCCAGACTCCAGCATGAGAGGCTAATGAGATAAGATTTGCACGGGGAATGAAGGCTCTTAGTCATCGCTCACATGAGCGTATAACACAGCTGAGTGCTATGTGAGGTTTTATTGGATAACACTCGGCACAGTGTTATACTATGGGGCATCGCAGATCTCTGATTTTTTCTACCGACCAAATTTGTCTGTGGAAAACAAAATCGGCAGCATGCTGTGAGTGGCTCTGGAAGTCGGATCACACGGACCCATTGAAATCTATGGATGCATGAGATACGTCGGCCTGCACTCAGCTGTCATTTGAGTGCAGTCCGACATCCACGGCCTCATATAATGGAGAAGATGGAGAAATTAAGTTCCCTGTCTTCTCAATGTGCTCCGATTATCTCATGCAAGTGAATCAGATGACACTTGGATGAGAGATTGAGCCGAGTGTCAGTAGCATAGTTGAGCCGATTCTCTCACATGAGAATCATCACTCGTGTGACCCCGGCCTTACACTTTTTTCAGCTGGACAATTCTTTTATATACCTTAATTATTCCTAATATTCCAGAAGACTTTATAATATAAGTATCCTTCTTCCCAAACCCATTGACCTAAGCAGGGCTGCTATCAGGGCATTACTGCCCTTACTGGATAGGGCCCGATGAGTAGAGGAGGCCCGCAGTGGGGCCCGGTCACTATGTGGTGGTAAAATGTGGTCTGGTCATGGTGTGATGGTATTTGTTCCTTGCATGTGGTATTATTGTTCACCATGTGGTGTTAACATGTGATCTGGACATGGTGCGGTGGTATTTGTCCCTTGTATGTGGCATTATAGGTAATTTTAAAAATAAATAAAAATATACCGAAATTGTATTGGATATTTTAGCAAATGTTTAGTAAGCTACAGTAGAGTAGGGCCTGACCAACAGAGTCTACTTTGTCGTGGTGGCGAATTAAAAAAATCTTTTGGTCAGAACAAAAGCTGCCTGCTATGTATGTGGTGTTGGGAACTGCTTATGTGTGATTGGTGAGGACATGGTGCAGAAGTGGAGTTGTTTCTAGAGAGGGCAGTGGGACTTTGGAAGGTTTGAGGGGTAGAGGTGGAGCTGGGGTGGACCCTGGGCGGAGTTTCAAGGGGCCCCGAAAATTTTGCAAGTATGGGGCACCGAAATTCCTAGTGGCAGCCCTGGTGACCCTGACCTAAGACCTATCTTCAGTGTAAATAAAAGCAGGGAGCACTGAAAATGATTATCTGCTCAGTTTGTAACCCTGATCTTTCAACATTATTAAATCTGTGTTTGATTACAATCCTATATCCACAGACTATCTGTGATTGGTTCTCCAAGATGCTTCTATTCCTGCTTTCTGGTGCATTAAAAATAAAGAATAATAAGAAAAAAGTGTAATTGTAAATCAAAAGCAGCAGCAAAGATGCCAGCTATACCCTAACACTGATCAATCACACTGAGCCTGGAATCACTACTAACACCCCTTCATTGTCTATGTGCACTTTTAATAGACTATTTGAATCTTTGCATTATTCCCATTCTTTTATTCCCATATTCTTCAGTGCTGTAGGTATACTGGGATTAGTCATGATCAAGAACTAAAATGCTTGAGTGTTCGGTACTTGAATTGAGCAGGTCAAACTCTCGGACGGGCTGGACTCGAATACCAAGTATAATGGAAGTCAAGGGGAAACGCGAGCTTTTTTGGGAAGACCCTTACAGGAGGCTGAGGAGGCAGAAAAATCACTGAAATGGATGGAAAACGCACTAAAAAGGAAAGGGGAGGATAAAAAGTTTATGATCCCTCTGGCAAATGATACTTAATACTTGGTGGCAAAACCCTTGTTGGCAAGCACAGCAGCCAGATTTTTTTGTAGTTGATGATAAGGTTTGCGCACATGTCATGAGGGTGGCGCTCATAGCAATCCGGCATCAACAACCATAGAAGTTTCCAGGAGACCTCTGGTTGTTATGCCAATGCATCGCTGACCCGCGATCACAGCCTGAAGCACTGGTTAAATGCCGCAGTCAGCATTTGACAGCGGCGTTTAACTAGTTAATAGGTGCAGGTGGATTTCGATTCCACCTGCACCTATTGCGGGCACATGTCAGCTGTTCAAAACAGCTGACATGTCTCAACTTTGATGCAGGCTCACCGCCAGAGCCCTCATCAAAGCAGGGGAGACATCCAATGACGGACTGTGTCCATCATTGGATGTTAAGGGGTTAATGTGTTTCTTTTTGAGCCGATTTTTTGTTGTCTTGGATGTATGTCTTGGTTCATTGTCTTGCCAAAAGACTCAGCCACAACCAATTTTTAATGTCCTGGCGGAGGGAAGGAGGTGGTTACTCAGGATTTAACGATACTTGTCTCCATCCATTCTCCTATAGATGCAGTGAAGTAGTGCTCTGCCTTTAGCAGAGAAACACCCCCAAAACATATTTCCACCTCCATGCTTGACAGTGGGGTCAGTGTTCTTTGTCTCATAGGCAGCATTTCTCTTCCTCCAAACATGGTGAGCTGAGTTAATGCTAAATAGCTCAATTTATGTCACATCTGATCACAGCAACTTTTTATCCTCCTGACCATAACCTTTCCACTTGACCAAGTACTGGAGTCTCTGTCTAGCCAGATGAGAATCCAATGCCTTCTGTACTTCATACTCCAGATTACCCTTAACCAATACAGGATCAGGGGGCGCAGTCATGTGAACTACTGGCTCCACAAACCTTTTCAACAAAGATTTATGAAAGACGTTGTGAATCCTAAACGTTCCTGGAAGAGCCAAACGGAGAGAAGCAGGATTAAGGATTTCCAATGAAATTCTCTGAACTTCAGCAGCGAGCTGCTCAACACGATCAGACAATTGCTTAGTATCCATTAAAGAAAAAATCCTCCTACGGCCCCCAGAGAAAAAGAGGAAAAAATATATAAAAAATCCTGACACCCTTTTTTTTTCCCTTCTTTAGAGTTACCTATAATCTACAGTCTGGCTGGTGATTCTGTTATGATTAGGTAACCGAGGAGGATAGCTGAGGAATAGACTAGGCAACCAGATAACCAGAGAGTTTGGTAACTTAGCGGATTGCAGACCCCTAAACTGACAACACAACTAGAATTAGCCGTGGAACGTACATACAATGCCCTAGACGCCTCGGCACAGCCAAAGAATTAACTAAGCCTAAAGAGAGAAAAGGGAAAGCTAAACTGCCCCGGAGAAGAAACCCCAAAGAAATAGATAGCCACCGAACATATATTGCCAGTGAGACAAGATGAGGCAGAAAACAGAGTAAGCAAATGATGGGGCCCACACTGTCTAGATAGAACATGACAGGAATGGATACTGTCTGCAATCACGCAAAAAACCCTAAGAAAAAATCCATCACGTCTGATATGCAGAAATACTGAGGCCACATGACCTCTCCCCCACTAAATCAGAACTCTGGTGTGAACTGGGCGCAAAACAAAAGATACTGATATAGCAGGGAACTAGAAATACTGAACAGACTGACATGAGCTGTGGCATACGGAACAGAGTCCAGCACAGGTCCCAGCAGGGGACAAGACTGAACTCACACCAGCAAAGCAGAAATCAGAGGAAAGCAAAAAATGGATCAAATGCAAAGAGATTCAAGCAGACAAATAACTTATATGAATGATGCAGGACAAAGCAGGAGGCAAGCAGACTTCCAAAATTCTCAGGAAGAAAATCAAATCACCGGCAACAACTGAGGGAAGGTTGCTCAGTTAAATCTCTCCAGTCTGTAACACCTGAACTCCAATCATCCTCCTCAGGTGATTGACTTCTGTCAGTCAGACCAGCTCCATTACCAGCAGCAACCACCAGAGGGAGCCCAAACTCAGAGGCCAGGTCAAAAGTGTTCACAACAGGATACCCCACAAGGGGAGATTTTGCATGGTGCCCCAGATCAATGTCGATTGACAGTCATTTTGTATTTCTTCCATATTCTTACTATTGCAGCAAATGTTGTCTCCTTCTCACCCAGCATCTTATGTATGCTTTTATAGCCCATTCCAGCTTTGTGCAGGTCTATGATCTTGTCCCTGACATCCTTAGAAAGTTCTTTGGCATTGCACATGTTGGTTTAAGTCTTACGGATTAATTGAGTCTATGGACAGGAGTCTTTCATAAAGGTGATTATGTAAGACAGCTGTCTTCAATGCAGGTAACGAGTTGATTAGCAGCATCTAACTGGTCTGTAAGAGCCTGAACTCTTAATGGTTGGTAGGTGATCGAAAAACTTATTTCTCACTGCAAAATGCAAATATATTTATATAATTTATACAATGTGATTTTCTGGTTTTTATTTTTGATTTTCTATCTCTCAATGTTAAAATGATTTCCTTCACTGTAACTGTTTTACTCCATAAGCTTTTATACAGTCTATAATTGTCCCTCCTAATTGGCTGTGCTATATACCATGTGATGTAATAGCTGCAAGGCATTATGGAAAAGTAATATTCTGAAATGTGTAATATGATGGTGGGTAATATTTTGACGATTTGGGTGAAGCAAATACAAAATTGTTTGAATTTCTCATGGCCTGCAAATTTCATGAGATTCCACTCAAAATACTTTCAATCAAGTTAGTTTCATTATCTCAATTATCTTTGATTTTTTTTAAAACATCCATACTTTGCAGCAATTTTTTCACATCCACCTAAAACTTTTGCTCAATACAGTAAACATACAGACATACAGTAGGAATAATACACTTCTGATTTTGCAAGTTTTTCTATGTCTGTAATTTTTATCGTTGGTACACCCATACTTTGGGATACAAAATCTTAAAAAAAATACAGAAAAACACATTGTATGATTTGTAAATAATTTATTTGCATTTTTATAGCAAGAAATAAGTATTTGATACAATAGAAAAACAGAACTTAATATCTGGTACAGAAACCTTTGTTTGCAATTACAGAGGTCAGAAGTTTCCTGTAGTTCTTGACCAAGTTTGCACACACTGTATACAGGGATTTTGGCACACTCCTCTATACAGACCTTCTTCAGATCTTTCAGGTTTTGTGGCTGTCGCTAGGCAACATTAAGTTTCAGCTACCTCCAAAGAAATATTTTCTTTGGGGTTCTGGTTTGGAGACTGACTAGGCCATTCCATGACCTTGAAATGCTTCTTATGGAGACACTTCTTAGTTATCCTGACTGTCTGTTTAGGTCATTGTCATGCTGGAAGACACAGCCATGACCCAACTTAAATGCTCTTACTGAGGGAAGAAGATTGTTGGTGAAAATCTCATGATACATGACCTTATCCATCCTCTCTTCAATATGATAAAGTTGTCCTGTCCCCTTTGCAGAAAAGAAAAGAACCCCCAAAGTATGATGTTTCCCCCACGAGGTTTTATGTTGGGATCCTTCTTCTTCCTAAAAACACGGCAAATAGAATTGACACCAAAAACTTCTATTTTGGTCTCATCTTACCACATGACCTTTTTCCATTCCTCCTCTGGAGCATCCAGATGGTCATTGATGAACTTCAAAAGGTCTGGACATGTGCATGCATGAGCAGGAGAACCTAGTGTGCCTGCAGGCTTTTAATCCATGACAATGTAGTGTATTACTAATGGTAATGTTTAAGACTGTGGTCCCATCTCTCTTCAGGTCATTCACCAGGTGATCCTGTGTGGTTCTGGATTGATTCCTGACCTTTCTCAGAATCATCCTTAACAAACAAGGTGAGATCGTGCATGGAGACCCAGATCAAGGAAAATTGACAATCATCTTGTGTTTCTTCCATTTTCTAACAACTGTGCCAACATTTGTTGCTTTCTCACCAAACTACTTCACTATTGTCCTGTAGCTCATCCCAGCTGTGTGCAGGTCTACAATGTTGTGCTTGGTGTCCTTGGAAACTCTCCCAGAATTTTGACAGTGTTCCCCTGCCGCTGTTGGATCGGAGTTGAGTCTCCCTCACCTGTTGTCCTTGGTTGTCCAGTGAACTGTGACCTCCGCTGCCAGCGTTTATAGATGGGAATTTTTTAACTATTCTGCAACAAGAGCATTCTGCTCCTTCTCCATTTTAGTAGACCTGTCTCAGAAATAAGAGATAGAAAGTTCTCATTGTATCGTGGATCTAGAAGTGTCACCAACCAGTGATGACTGTCACCCAAAATTTGGAGAACACGGTCAAGGCAGCGTAACATAAACTCAGCCATGCATGCCAGACTGCTAACAGGCAAGACTTTCATATCCTCACCATGAGGATGACTCATCATGCTCTCCTCCTCTTCTTCCCTGTTCTCAGGCCATCCACGCTGAACAGAAAATATGACAGTTGTGCAGGTAGTACCATCTATTGCGCATGAAAATATCTCCTATTCTTCCTCCTCCTCCTCTTCCTCACTGTCACCCAATCCACATTGGGATGAGATGAGGCTGGACTGTGTGTAATCACCCTGTATGGTTCATTGCTCCATCTCATCGTGCTCTGTCTGCAACGCATCCTCTTTGATTATGAGCAGTGAGCATTTCAGAACACAGAGAACCGGAATGGTGAAGCTAATTATGGCATTATCGCCGCTCACCATCTTGGTGGAGTCCTCAAAGTTTTGGAGGATGGTGCATATGTCTGAAAGCCATGTCCACTCCTGAGGTCTTATGTGTGGAGTCTGAACTGAATAACGACAGTCTTATTGATGCTGGTAGTCAACAACTACCCTCTTCTGCTCACAAGTCCTTTACAAAATCTGCAGTGTAGAGTTTCAACGTGTGGGGACATCACACACTAGTTGGTGAGCTGGAAGCTGCAAATGCTGCTGAAGCACGGCAAGGGAGGCAGAAGCTGTAGCTGACTTTATAAAATGGGCACAAAGGTGGCATACTTTGACAAGCAGATCTGGAAGCTCTGGGTAAGTTTTGAGAAACCGCTGAACAAAGAGCTTAAGCACATGAGCCAGGCATGGTACGTGTGGGAGCTCAACTCACCCCAGGGCCACCACCAGGTTCCGGCCAGTCAGCAGTCAGCTAGATGTCCGGTGTGCAGTCAGCTAGATGTACCATCCCTACCCAAAAGCACTTGTCCACATGTCCGTGATCAGGTGGACTTTCCCAGTAACTGCATTGTTTAGAGTACAGCTAATGTTGTGGGACACGTGCTTGTGTAATGTGGGGGTGACACACCGGGAGAAATAGTGTCTACTGGGGACCAAGTGCCGAAAGACGGCAGCTGCCATCAGGTTACAGAAAGCTTCCGTCTCCACTAGTCGAAAAGGCAATATTGTGAGCACAAGTAGTCCTGAAATGTGTGAATTTAGAAGTGTGGCCTGTGGGGCATTGGCTGTGTATTTGCACTTGCATTCCAAGGACAGGGGTATGGACAACTGAACGCTGTGCTGCGACATGGACTTGGATGTGCTTGCTGATGGTGCTAGTTGAGTGTGTGCTGTGCAATGACAAGTGCAGGACAGGAGGTGTGTTCGTATGCACCATGGACAGGGGATTGGCTTGCACACACAACAATGAAAGAAGCAGTGGTGTCACTCGCAGACACTGTTCCTGGACCCTGGTGTTCGACCCACAAAGTCGCGTGTTTTGCTGCCATGTGCCTGATCATGCTGGTAGTGGTAAGGCTGGTAGCTTTGCTACCCCTGCTGATGATGCCCTGGTAGATGGTGCAATTGGCCTTTTTGAAGTTATCAGCAGAGTCTTTAAAAAGCAACCTTACTCGGGAAGACCTAACAGTTGGACTGGAAACTACTGTTGTGTTGGTGTTACATAATCGGTTACCGGCTTTCTGTCTGCAGCCATCACACTGCTTCTTCCTGCCTGTTTGGGTGCTTTGCCTCCCTCCCCCTGTGTTCTGCTGTCCTCACTCTGTATGTCCTCCTGCCAGGTTGGGTCTGTTACTATATCATCCACCACCTCGTCTTCCACTTCGCACCGTGGTCCTCCTCCTGACTTTCTGGCTATTGCGTCTCATCATCGTCCACCTCTTGTGACACTTTTCCACCATCGCCTTCATGTGACTGTGGTTGCTCAAATATTTGGGCATTGCTACATGTGATCTCCCCTTGCCCCGCTTCAAGCGGACCAGGCGAGAGGCCCAAATCTATAAATGGAAAAGTGAACAGCTCTTCTGAGTGACCAAGTGTAGGATCAGTTGTCTCTGGGCACTCAGCATGGTGAGTGGAAGGAGGATCAGGGTGAAGAATATGTGGTCCAGACACACGGCTACTGAGACTTGACCGTGTGGAAGAGAGATGGGTGGTGGTGGCAATGTGACTGGAAGCATTATCTGCTATCCAAACAACAACCTTTTGACACTGCTCTGGGTTCAATAGTGGTGTTCTGTGGTCCCATAGTAATTGGGAAAAGAAGGTAGGGTGAGAAAATGTGGGTGCTTGTTGTGGCACAATTTCAGCTTGCCCACGGCTTTGGCCTCGGCCTCTGCATACACCACCACCATCACATCCAGTTCCCTGTTCTTTGCCAGGTGCCTTGCCTATTTTAAATGGAGGACAATATTTTCCACATTCACTACATATGGCTGAATTTGGAGTTAACCTATTGTGATCCGTGTGCAGACAAACCACAGTTTTAAATAGCTGGCCCGTAGGTAGCTATTTTTACCAGCAAACTGGTGTCAATAACTTCGATAACACATTGCAACAAAATTTAAATGGAGGGCAGAAATGGTAGAATTTTGAGTGCATTTTTTATATGTGATCCGTGTGATGAACAAACCACAGTTTTAAATTGATGGAATTTATGGCACTGTAATATGGAAAGTATCTGGATGTATTCTGCAATGCCAACAATCAAATTGAGTAGAAAAAAGTGTTCTCTGGATTGCTTTTTAAGTAAATAATCAGGATTTAGATAAAAAAAAATTATTCCTGGCCGCTGATACCTGGGGCTATGTCTAGAAACATCTGTTAAAGCAGCAGCAGCAGACAGAACTGGAATGGACCCTCCTGCTATATGCACTTGTCTGCTACACACACTGCCTGCCTTTCTAGCATCGATATTTATGCAGCTGGATTAGTCCTCAGAAGGACTGTTAGTTGAGATGGATATGTGTCTAATATATTGTGGTAACTATGACTACACTACACTAACTAAGACACAAGCAAATCTCTCCCTAGCTCAGTAGCAACTCTCCCTACACTGTCTGATTCCATAGTAGACTGTGACGAGCATGGCAGCGCCAGGTCTGATATAGACCTGATGACGCTGTGCGGCCAGCCAATCACTGTAATGCCACAACCAACATGTGTGTGTCATTACAGTGTGTGGCAGACAACACATGCATGTTCATTGGCTCTGTAAAGTGCATCAAACATGCAGGGTGGGGATTCAAGCTCCCGCCGAGTAACCCCAGAAATACTTGGCGAGCTCCAAGCATCTCGAGAAGTGAGATTCTCTGGCAAGTACCGATTAGTGGCGAGCATGCTCGCTCATCACTACAAATAATTGCTTCTTGTAAAACATGAAATTTAATTATTTAAAAATCTTATAATACCATTATCTGTTTTTTTTTTATGTCTAGATTCTGTGTCACACAGTTGAAGTGTTCCTACGATGAAAATTACAGACCTCTCCATTCTCTGTAGGTGGGAAAACTGGCAGTGTATCAAATACTTATTTTTCCCACTATATATGTATATATATATATATATATATATATATATGTATATCTATCTATTACTATGGGTCAGATGAAATACAATATTTTTTATTTTACTACATTTGCACAGTAAAATCAAAATATGTAGTTTATCTGTCACCACATTTGAAGACCTACACCTTTTCTTTTATTTTTCATGGATGTAGAGTAGCTGCATATAAGTCTTAATTTTTGCAGAGTTATATCTGATGAAGGTAATGATGCAAATTACACTTAGAGCTAATTTGTTGTATTGTAAGAATGTTTAAATTAAAAAACAAGTCATGAATTTTTGTTGTCTTTTTTAGGCCATATATAGTTCAATCTTAAGTTACCTTTTTTCGTGTGGACCAGAGAAGTGACCTATTTGTATTTTGTGTTGTTTTCTTTTTTAAATAACAATACATATTTATTAACTACTTACAGACCACCAATAGATTTTAAATGTCCAAGCAGTTGGTATTTAACTCTCCAATTATGTTTTAAAATGTCATTGTGGAGTAAGTAGGTCCACGAGATAGAGAGAGCGGGAAACCGATTGTCATACACAATAGAACTCCAACTTGAAAAAGTAAGGATAATTTATTACTATCTCAACCTTCCTGATCAATGTATACAAAACACTGAGCAAGTACTGTGTATACAGTATAAGAAGTGCTAGCAACACTTTCTGTTTCATACCCAGCAATCAACTAATTGCCGATTGTTGTTAGGGAACAAGAGTTATGGTTCCTATCAGACCCATATCAGTTCAGCTGTTCAAGCAGGAGGTGGAATTTGCCCTGTAATTGGGGCTACAATACCAGGTCCAGTTACAAGAAAAATTTGAGTAACAGACTGAACTTGCTCTCCAACGGGAGCTACAGTGCCAGCCCACATTACATGTTAAATTGACAGTATAAAAATGTATTTAAATTCTCATGCCATGTGAGCACTGTAACCAATCAGCAGCTGCTTATTGGCTTCAGTTCTCACATTTTTTGGACATCCGAGGTCCAACCAATGAAAGTGTAAGTGAAGCAGCCCATTTGCCATTAGCAGGCTATGATTTGCAACACTACTTGTGTTGCATAAAAATGTCAAGCAAGCCCTATGTGTGTATCTTTTATTTTTATTTTTACACTGGATAATAAAGTATTTAATAAGGGGTGGTCCAATTCTTTTAAACAACAAGAAGGCCGACTGTAATTTTTTTAAAAAAAATGTAGAAACAATAACAAGAAAAGATTACAGCATTCCAAAAAGTAACATTTTGTTCTGGCTTTAAGGCCAAATATGCCAGCAATTAAGAAAAGGTTAACTTCCACACAAAACTATACCTTTCTGTTTTTATTCCTAAACATTTTGTTTTGCACCATTAATGATAAGTTATTTAAAAATAAAAGCCTAAGTTTGTTTTTTGTGGTGATTATAAAATGTAGATATGGATGATTGGTGCATAAAATGTTTTTCAGTAAGAGATTGAAAGGTTAAAGAAGCTTTTTCTAAAAGTGCTGTCATTATGTTCTTTGTTTTTATTTTTTATTCCTGCTGTTAGACGATCAAAGCAAACATTTTTACCAATTTATATATGTACATCTCACTATATTATGAGTACGTAAGAAATAAGCCGGTGGGCTCAAACATTATTTCAATACAGAAAATGTAATTTTACATTTTGATCACATATGAATACTAAAAAATGCCCCAGTATCATGCTTTTTAGGTGAACATTTTGGTTCAAGATATGCATCATACTCAAATAGAAATTTTTGCCTGTAAAAAATGTGCACTGTTAAATGTGACTACTAACTGTATTAACATGCCTCGCTACCACAAAAGAAGATGTGAGCATGTAGCAGATGTAAATCTTTGTACAAAGTATAAAATGTAAAACAGATTGCAAATCTCTATATGTACTATACCATTAAATAGTAGATATTGCATTTCATTTAAATACACATTACCAATGGAGAGACCACCTCGGCAATGTGGTTTTTGAATCTTGTGTGATGGTCTTGAGCAGAAAATAAAATGTACCTGTGTACGTTGCCTCCATTACGTTTTAGTCCCCCGATTTTGCTCAAAAAGAGGAAAACAGAACAATGGATATTAAATATTGTTTTTTCTTCATGTAAGCACTAAACAATACATTTTAGGGGCTGCAAAGATTAACTTTATTCACGTAAATACATTTTTCAAAAAAACAGTTTGTCTTTAACCGCCAGCTTCCTGATTTTAGAGGGTCCCATAAAAAACCTGAAGGTGTCATACATATTGCTGTATTGTGGCTCTGTGTTGCACAAAATCATAATAGGGCTGCCACAGAGGTTTAAATTAGACAGAAACATATTGTGGCATATTCCATCAGACTGCATATAAACTGGCGCTCTTCCCTAGAAGCATTCCTTCTAGGAGTGAAAATCTCTAGACATATGGAGCTGCTACAAATATCAAGGCCTTGGACACACTTCATTAAGGCTATCTTCACAATTTCTTTTTAGCATTTGTTCTGTTTGAATTACAAAAAAAAATATAGAAGTGATGGTAAAGTAGCATAAACATACATTAATTTGCATGATGTTTTATGTTTTCAGATATTATAATATATACCTTCCTCTATTATGTTTGGTTTGCTTAAAATAGTAGTGCTAGTAAATTCCTCTTGAATAAAACTCTGCACATAATATATTTGTTCTTTACATCTCTGCCCAGAAATGGTTATCCGTGCAGATTACTTACTTTGCAATAATAAATGTTAATAAAAAAATCATAATAATTATGATAATGTTCCTGGGCTAAAAGTATGGATGTAAAATCTGAAATGCAATTTTTATCACTATTCAATCACCATCGGTATAAACTCTAACAGGATTTTTCTTTATCTTGTTTTTACTTTTTACATAATTTTGTAGCATTGCCAAATGCTTCCTTTTCACATGTGTGGCCTATCGTTTGCAACAATTTGGCACCTAAGTACAGAAAAAAAAATCAGAATACTTCTAGATATATTTTCACATTAAAATTAGCTTCCAATCGATAGAATTAAATTGAAATGGAGCTACACTGTAAATGAATAAAAAAATAATCTGAATTAAAAGGCGACCGGCTGAATAAATGAAATGGGTACTTTATAATTTAGGAAATCTGGGATCTTGAAAAGAAATAAATGGCATTATTTTGTGTACAATTTTGAAATGAAAACATAAAAAGGATATTTAGGAAAGATTTTACGATAACAACAAAAAAAAAACCCTTGTTCAATAATTATTCGTGGATGTTGACTGCACTTCTTTGTCTATCGGTGATAATTGCCATACAGATAATTTGCCAAGGTGGCTTATTATAAGGGTGAAGGATCATAAGTTTTTATTTTTTTATCCCGACAAAAAAAATTGTGTTTCATAAGAACAGTCACATGAATGTTCATACAGTTTAAAATAGGGATGCAATAATTATTAATAATTATTTCAAATTGAAAATGTTGTTTAGGTGTCCATGATGATCTGTATAAAATTATAAATCCAATGTATGTACACCATTTTCTAACCCTGTTTCTATTATGAAATTTGCAGTATTTTTTTTTACTTACCTAATTCGTTCACTGTAATTTTCACTGCCTGTACTGACACCTACTGATAACAATATATACATTCAGTCTCATGAGTCCAGCTCACAATGTAGGATCACATTACAAGATTTTTCTAGCAGACCAGTTCCTTACAAAACTGATCCTGTACCATAACATATTGATGGCCATCATAAAATCTATGAAATAATATAATTCAAGCAATAATGATTAATTGCAGATTAATTCTCCTAACAGCAGATTCAAGCATGAAAGGTGACATCTTGATAGCGAATAGTTTCTAAGCATTTATTCAGATTGAATGGCTTGAATGAAAATATTATGTAAATCTTTCTAAATGAGGGGAAGATCTGTAATTCAATATTTAGTTGAAATATTCTACAGCTTAATGTACAGATTGTATATTATGCTGTTATATTAATTTAAGAAATATTAATTACATTACAAGTCTTGATAAAACATATTTAGGATTGTCACTCTGATTAATTTATTTGACATATTTTGCTAGAACAGTAAAGCCTAATGACTCTGCTAATCTGACTTCTGATTTTATTCCTTTCTTGTCATGGATTGTAGTAAATAAATCCATTTATATTACAATAATGTTTAAAAAAAGGTTAATATCCATAAAAACTACTATATTTTTCATTGAAGCATTCACAGACATACTAACATCGAACATAAGGTTGTAGATTGGCAGCTCTATGAAAAATAATTCCGATTTGTTGCTAATCTTGAACCTATTATGTAGAATATCAATAGTTATATCAATTATATCATCAATGCTTAAACACATATGTTCAAGAGAAACAAGACAAATACATACATTTTAATAATTCAGTTTATATATTCAGTTATTTCGGTTCATCTACTCAGATTGCTATTTCATGTCAAGTTAGAAAATATATGTACTTAATGCAATATCAACAAATGATTCTACTAATACAAGGTAAAAAAAATTATGAAATCTAAGAATCATGTTGACCTCTTATTTTTGTTTGCTGTCCAACAGTATTTGCATGATCTATCTTAGAACTAATACTTTAATATGGAAACAAGTTTAATTTATCCAGTGTTTAGATACTAGTGGTCTAAAAATATTTTCAGTTTATTTTGTATGGAATACTATACTCTTCCTACCAGTAGTTATTCATGCATGAAAGAAACTTCGATAGGATATTCTTACTAGTATGTTTACAATTGATTTCTTGGGAATACATATATAGATATGTATGGGAGATAGATAGATAGATAGATAGATAGATAGGTAGACATATGTGTGTTTTAATTCAAGATAGAGGAACTGTTCTCTTATTTTAGATCAATTATTTTGTTTGTTACTCACCAGTGCCACCACATGGCATTAGATAAGAATATAAAATGTTCAACAAACCAAATTATATTTTTTAAGACTGAAATGCAGAATTATAAATGAATTTTAAGTTTATGGCATTAAACACCCTAAGGACCATCTGAGCTAGCAAGTGAATAAACAAATAGAACTCTGCATAATAGAATGTTTTCAAATTCAAATTCACAAGCTTTGGATATATATATAAATTTTTTTTAATTTTGATTTGCAGCAAATTGATTTGCCGATAATTGCAATACTGCAAAATTTCCTATGACTGTTAAGCTTCATAAAGTAAACTTTGCCTTTGTCATAAGAAATTTACCCTAAAATGATATGGGTACGGTTAAGCAGATGGTATTCAATTGTAAACAGCAGCCTGTTTAACAAGACACTGCACTAACAGACTTGTTAATCTTTTTAAATATTAAACTTTTCCCAAATGTATCCTTTTTAGGAGGAAGAAATCAATTGTATCAATGTTTTATGCATAGTTGGTGTACAAAGAAAAACTTTTTGACAAGTGACAATCATAAAATTATCCCTGTTTGTGGAGTAGCAAATGGTTTGATGTTTTCTAAATGAAATATAGCTATAGCTTTTTAATAACCCTTCCAAAAATGATCCCTATTTTGGGATCAGAACCAAGTTCACTGTTAAAAGAAGAAGGAATTGCTTCTTACCAAGTCTTCCTAAAATTATCTCTATTATTTTGGGGTCAGCAATATGTTTATTGTTTGCAAAATGAAGTATAAAGTCATATAAAAATGTTTCATCAAGTCATATAAAACTGTTCTTTAATCTTGAAACCGGAACAGCTCTGCTGTATTGAAAGTGAAGAAGCAGTGGGTTCTTAAAAAACAAGTACAAATCATCTTTTTTGTGGTGGCAGCTTCATGTTTATTTAAGCTGAACAAAGCAAATTTCCAAGAAGCAGTACTGAATAGCCATAAAAAACTATTGACAAGCAAGAGGTGTATGTGGCTATCTAATGGTTGAGGATATGGCTTTGGTGTTATCCACCCATTGAAGAATAAACAGTATCAGGGCAGATGTCTGGCAGCAACTTGAGATTTTCCTCTCTTGTAAAGGACAACATGGTCCACTTGGCTGTGACAAAGACACCACCCATGCTAAATCAACTTCCTGACAGTACACTGTAGATTGGACATGACTTAATGCTTATGGAAAATGCAGCCAAAATTGCCACTGGTTCAATCTGCTGACCTAGAATTTCATGGGGTTGAAGCTCAGGGTATGTGCTGGAGAAAAGTAATACTTTGATTAAATGTATTAGACTGTTCCAGTGGCATAAGAAACATCTGTTATATCATATCACACTGTAATTGATGTTGGCATGACTACTTGATTTGGCTTTAGTGCTGTCACAGGTCGGGGAGTGTTAATTCTGTTGGGAGTGTAGAGTGGTGTCCTGCAAAGTTGTCTAGTCAGCAGGCAATAACTTTGCCATGCAGAGAATTCAGATTATTTTGCTAATTCACCAATTTTGACTCCATTTTGAAAGCCAGAAAAACTTCACATATTTTGTTTCAGAAAAAAGTTCTAAAATCATGGCTATCCAATAGTCATCCCTTTGCTTTATGTTAATGATATGTCTGTTAACCAAGAAGCAATTGAGCATACAGCTTGCCATGCTTGTCAACATGATTTAGGCCCCTGTTAGTTTAATTTCCGCACTTCGCTGTTAAGGTTGTAATTATGTTCTTTAACTTCATTCTCATCAATCAACAATTTCACGCTATCATACTCCACCTCTGCCTGTAGCTGGGATAATTCAATGTTCGCTGCCACATACATCTGCTGATACTTTGCCTCTTCCTCCACTTTCTACTGTATTCAACATTGACCTTGAGGGTCCACAAGAGCCCCATCTTGGATGTTGCTAGTCTTCCTCCAGCTCATGTTGCATCCCTGTGAGTGTTTTTCCCTAGATAAATACAAGGGGGTGGCTTTGTTTATGCCACAGTTATCACTACTAGTGACTTTAGTAGTCTCTCAAAAAGGCCTCAGTAGGTCACACAATTACCACATCAGTTGCCGATGGTTAGTTTCAAAGTACTCTAAGCTCCAGTTTACATGCTCCATGATACTGCATAATCTCTCATCATTTCACGCTGCTTATAGAGGCTAGTGATGACCGAGCATTAAAATACTCGGGTGCTCATTACTCCAGTTGAGCAAATCTTGATGCTTTGGTGCTCGACCCGAGTAATGAGTATAATGTAAGTAAATGGGAAACTCATGCATTTTTTCGGTGGCCTTCCCCAGGAGGTTTGAAGTGGTCTAAAAATTGCTTAAATAGATGGAAATAGTGCTGAAATTGCATGAAAACAGCATGGGGAAGACCCCTGAAAGCATCTCTGAATCCCAGGTCACTGCTGGGAACAATGTTGACACATTTATGGTTTGACAATAAAAAGCCGAAGTTAAAATGGATTTTACTGGAAGAAACATTCTTTTCAGGATAATGACTTATATATAAGGGAAAATAAATACGGTAAGAGAAAAAAGGCTCCTCCACTTCTTGGGCTATGTTCACATGCAATGTTTTTGATGTTTTTTTGTACATTTACATTGCTTTCAGTGCTAAAAAGCAATCAACAGGAAATGTAATTTTATCAATTTAATGCCTTATCTGTCCATGTGGTGTGTGAGACATGATCACATACAGTATATCCTGTTAAGATTATGAAGGCGGGACTCTGAAAGTCACAATTTATTTTTTCTGGGCCATCAGGCAGCCATCACTATTTGAAGTGGGCCATCAGGTGGCCTTTACTATTGTTAGAGTGCCAGCAGGTGGCCCTCGCTATGGTCAGAAGGTCATCAGGCAGCCCTTACTCTAATCTTAGAGGGCCAGCAGACTCAATAAGCTATTTTTAAGGGCCAGCAGAAGGCTATGGTTTGCATAGCCGTATATTGCTACTGCAATATAATTTATCCAGACAAAGTGGGCAAATTATCTTTTTCACATTAATACTGTAAAGTTTGAACTTTGGAGGGCAAACAGGCAGCCCTCACAATTTATATAATGACATCAGGTGACCCCCACTATTTTTAGAGGGCCAGAAGGCATATTGTGGATAGATGAAACCAAGATAAAGTTTTATGGTAAAGCACATCATTCTATTGATTACTGTAAATGGAATGAGTCCTACAAAAAAAAAGAATACAGTAGTTACAGTCAAATATGATGGAAGATGAAGAATATTTTGGAGTTGTTTTCCTGCCTCTGGCCCTGAGTGCCTTCACTATATGCAAGGTATCATGGAATGTGAAAATTCCCAAAGGATTTTGGGTTCAATGGTAGTGCCTGGGGTCAGAAATTTGGGTTTGCATCCTAGCTCATGGATCTTCCAGCATGACAATGACGTAAAGAAGCAGCCAGAAATAGATAGAAACAAAGTATTGGAGAGTTCAGAAGTGGTAATTGCAGCTCCAGTAGCGTAAACTCTCCCACTACTACCTCTTACATACAGATGGTACAGAGAAACTGTGAATGGACTCATTTAATCAGTTAATTTTGCCTGCTTTGATGAATTTCTGAGTACAGGTCACTGTTAGAAAAACAAATCAGCCAATAAGTTCATTGAAAACGCCAGCAGCAAGGCTGAGGATTTATAAGGCAAAAATCCCTGCCCAAATGCCTGTCATACGCTATAACTACTGCCATATCACACCGTAGATAAATTGCAGGTAAGAGATGTATTATTGTATAACATACAATAACATGCAATGGGCACGGAAAGAAGTCAGACCCCTTTAAATTTTTCACTCTATTTTTTCATTGCAGCCACTTGCTAAATTCAAAAAAGTTCCTTTTTTTCTCATTAATGTACACTCTGCACCCCTTCTTGACTGAAAAAAATATGAGAAATTTTTGCAAATTTATTAAAAAGAAAAACTGAAATATCACATGGTCATAAGTATTCAGACCCTTTGCTCAGTATTGAGTAGAAGCACCCTTTTAAACTAGTACAGACATGAGTCTTCTTGGGAATGATGCAACAAGTTTTTCACACCTGGATTTGGGGATCCTCTGCCATTCTTCGTTGCAGATCCTCTCCAGTTCCATCAGGTTGGATGGTGAACGTTGGTGGACAGCCATTTTCAGGTCTTTCCAGAGATGCTCAATTGGGTTTAGGTCAGGGCTTTCACTGGGTCAGTCACGAATGGGCACAGAGTAGTTCTGAACTCCTTTGTTATTTTAGCTGTGTGCTTAGGTCATTTTTTTGTTGGAAGGTGAACCTTCGGCCAATTCTGAGGTAGAGAGCACTCTGGAAGAGGTTTTCATCCAGGATATCTCTGTACTTGGCCACATTCATGTTTCTTTCAATGGCAACCAGTCGTCCTGTCACTACAGCTGAAAAATACCCCATAGCATGATGCTGCCACCACATTTCACTGTTGGAATTGTATTGTGCAGGTGATGAGCAGTGCCTGGCTTTCTTCACACACACTGCTTAGAATTATCACCAAAAAGGTCTATCTTTGTCTCATCAGAACAGAGAATCTTATTTCTCATATTCTGGGTGTCCTTCATGTGTTTTTTAACAAACTCTATGCGGGTTTTCATATGTCTTGCACTGAGGTGAGGCTTCTGTTGGGCCACTCTGCCATAAATGCCAGACTGGTGGAGGGCTGCAGTAATAGTTGACTTTGTGGAACTTTCTCCCATCTCCCTACTGCATCTGTGGAGCTCAGCCACAGTGATCTTGGGGTTTTTCTTTACCTCTCTCACCAAGGCGCTTCAGCCACGATTGCTGTTTGGCTGGATGGCCAGGTCTAGAAAGACTTGTGGTGGTCCCAAACTTCTTCCATTTAAAGATTTTGGAGGCTAATGTGATCTTAGGAACCTTGAGTTCTGCATATATTCTTTTGTAACCTTGACCAGATCTTTGCCTTGCCACAATGCTGTATCTGAGCTACTTGGCCAGTTCCATTGACCTCATGATTCTCATTTGATCTGACATGCACTGTGGGCTGTGAGGTCTTATATAGACAGGTGTGTGCATTTCCAAATCAAGTCCTGTCAGTTTAATTAAACAGCTGGACTTCAATGAAGGAGTAGAACCATCTCAAGGAAGATCACTAGGAAATGGACAGCATGTGTTAGGATTGGCGGATTGCACTTAATAAAAATAAAAAATAAAGTGCAATCACAACCCAGGGCCCACCATGCAGAGATGAAAAACTGCTGATAGTGAACAATGGAGGAAAGACAGCGAGTGATCACCTTAAACACACTGTGTTCAACATCACACATTGTGAACAGTACTCAGAATACCAGCTCAGTTACTGCACAAAGTGGTACTGCTAAAAGTAAGCAAGGCACTAACCCCTGTTAAACATCACAGGGGAAGTAGCACGTGGTTGGACTTGCTCTGTTACTCAACTGTTCTAACCGCACACAAGAAGGAGATAGATGCTAAGCCAAGGAAAAGAACTCATGTGACGCTAGGTGCAGGACCCTGTTGCTTTCCCAGAGAAGTATAGCCTGAGGGTTGGACTTGCTCTGTAACTAAACTGTGCTTACCGCACACATGAAGGAAACAGATGCTAAGCCATGGGGAAGTTACCCAGTCTTAACCCTACCTGCCTGCATAAGTGCTCTTAGGATATGGTGCGACATGTGCAAACAGAGTAGTAGGGTATCCATTCACATACACTACACATAAATGACACTAGTGTGCACACATGCACCACTGGGGGCCTTTTATACACTAGGCTTCACCCCAAACACTCATGCCCAGTCGCTGGTGGGCCAATCCGGAGCTGTCACCTGACCAGAGCAGCAAACGTCCGACCACCAATGAGCAGATGCCACATCACAGACATGCTCATTTGGGTGAACCCTGGACTTAGGCTCCCAAGTGTCAGGCTGCACCTGCATATCACTGGTTACTATAGACTTGCCTAAAGAGCCAGCAGTAACCAAACAAATACCACGAGCCTGAGCAAGATGCTGGGACAGATATCTGTCCTGAGCAGCACTAGCAGCAGCCAGACCAGAATGGGAGACCACAGCACCAGGCAATGCTTGGCATCTATCCCATGCAGTGGGAGAATCTCGACGCCTAACAGCATGTGACTTAAATATGAGTGTTAGAACACTTATCATCATGTGATATTTTGATTTTTCTTTTTTAATAAATTTGCAAAAAATTCTACATTTCTGTTTTTTCCATCAAGATGGGGTGCAGAGTGTACATTAATGAGAAAAAGTGAACTTTTTTGAATTTACCAAATGGCTGCAGTGATACAAAGAGTGAAGAATTTAAAGGGGTCTAAATATTTTCTGTACCCACTGTATCTTATATTTTTTATTATTAGTTTTTAGGGTTTTTACTTATTTATTTTTACAATTATTTAAAACTTTTTAAACTTCACTTTGTCCCACTCTGGAACTTTCATTTTTTGCAGGCTGATCTCTTGTATAGCATGGGGATGCAGCAGTATCCCTATGCTGCACAAACTGTCAGTTGTGCACTGACAGAGAAAGTAGCAACTTTCCAAGCTCAGGTGACCTGGATGTCATCATGATGACAACGGGTCACCATGGCAATGATCAAGCCCCCTCGTCACGCTGCGAAGTATCCGATCCAATGGCAGAGGGGCTGTCACCCCTCTGCCTGCTCATCGAATATTGTGATCGCTTTCAATCGCAGAATATAGGGGGGTTAAACTGCTAGGAGCAGTGCGGGACCACTCCTGGCACTTATGGCTGGGTGTCAGCTGTCAGAATCAGTTAACACCCGGTGGCGATTGCACGTGCACTGCCTGTGTGCTCACTCGGTCACGAGAATGTTATAATTCATCCCTCGTCAATAAGTACCAGGATGCATAAACGTGTTATTACTGAGTCTGTCAGAAAGGGATTAATGCTCCTATTATGCTGCTTCATAGTTACATAAAAAAAAATTAAAAACAAGTACCATGGAGTAGCTGCAGTTTGAACAACTTTACGAATGAAACTTAATGTGTTAAAAGTAAAACCTCCTCAACTTTATTTCACTATAATTATAGAGCACTAGATGGTGGCTTGATTCTAATGCATCGGGTACTCTAGAATATGGCCAGCGGGAGACCGACGTTCAAAAGATGGTCCAGGACGATCCACCACGATCGGCGATCTCACAGCGGGGGCCTGGTCGTTGCTGCGTGTCACACTGAGGCTCAGTACCCACGTTGCAACTCCCACCACAGGAAAAACAATTCGAATTCGCATGTGTTTTCTTGCAGAAAACATGCGTTTTTCATGCGATTTTCGCATGCAGAATTCAAGCGCATTCCAAGCTATTTGAAGCATCGCTTGGAATGGGATTGACAGGTTGGTCACACTTGTCAAGCATAGTGTTTGACAATTGTGATCAACTTTTTAATGCTGCCTATGCAGCATCAATAGTAAAAGATAGAATGTAAAAAATTATTAAAAAAAGAAAAAAAGGTTATTCTCACCTTCCGACTGCCCCCGATCTCCTCTCCACGCTCCCGGCATCTTCCGGTCCCAGTAATGCTTAGCGCGAAGGACCGGAGATGATGTCACTCTCGCAAGAGCGTGACATCATCAGCGGTCTTTCACGCAAAGCATTACTGGGACCGGAAGATGCCAGGCGCGTGGTGAGAGGAGGGAAAGAGTCCCGTGCCGTCGGAAGGTGAGTATATCACTATTTTTTATTTTAATTCTATTTTTTACAGGTTTATGGTACCCAGGGCCTGGAGGAGAGTCTCCTCTCCTCCGGACCCTGGGTACCATCCGCACATTCAGCGCTGCGCCGGTCATCTCCCGGCTGCGTCGCCGCTGACCTCCATGCGGCAGGAGATGACCCGTGGCACCCGTTGGGAAATCAGTGGCTGGCACCGCAGATCTCCCGACGGTAGCAGTGGCTGCGTCGTTCGAATTCTGCACCAATTCGTGGCCAGACTGCGCCTGTAGTTGATTGGTCGCGGCCGGCCGGGTGCGACCAATCAGCGACGCGGGATTTCCGTTACAAAACGACAGACAGAATTAGACGATTATATAGTAGATGGGAAATTTAACTTATTCTTAGAAAAGAGCAAATATGGCAAAATTCAAATTTGGCAAATGCAATAAAATTTGGCAGAGAAATTCGATTAGCACTATAAGTCAGCTTGAATTGAATCTGCCAAAGGTTAAAAATGACCCTTTTACACTCACAACTTAGCAGCCCTCCCCATACTACTCCTTCCACAGCTGGTCCTCCTATTCTTTCTTCTTTCTCTTCGCTAATTTATCTACTACTGCTTATGTGTGCAGTGTTGCTGTTTTTCACTAGACCGTAACACTTTGGTATGATGTACATCAATAAAGTCAGAACAGCAAATCTGAGGACAGTCATCAAAATTTGGAGGCATAAGGAGATGTAGGCAGAAGAAATTTTAACCCTTTCTAGGCTTCAGAATTTATCAAAATGATATTCAACTTAATGGCATTTTGCTTTAATTCATTCATATCAAATCAACAAAACTTCTAACTCTGCAAATCTGATTTTTTGGGGAAAATTGTTGCAGATTTAAGTAGTTATTAGTGATGAGCGAGTAGGCTCATTGCTCAGGTTTCCCCAAGCATGCTCGGGTGGTCTCTGAGTATTTTGAAGTGCTCGGAGATTTAGTTTCTGTCGCTGCATCTGCATAATTTGCAGCTACTTGACAGCCTGAGTACATGTGGGGACTTACATATTAAATTAGAAAATGGTAGCACACCAAATATGAAATATGTGAAATACGAATAGCAAAATGGCTTTAGTAATACATTTCATAATGGCTTTTGTAAGGCATATCAAATATGAAATAAGTGAAATATGAATAGCATAATGGCTTTTGTAATCTTGAAAAGCATGTGAGATACTTAGCACAAAATTTGGCCAAAAGATGTGAGCCCATTCACCAACGACAAGGTGATCTTAGATTGAATGGGTCCCTATACTGACTGCCTGGTGTGAACTGACCTCTGGCTAGTAACATGATAAAGACTGTATATATAGGACGATAGGAACCAAACATGTGATTGAATGCGATTAAAATCACCACTTGATGAAGGGCGGAGTGCTCAGTCAGAAAACTAGTATACAAGTAATAGAACAAACTGACGGCACATCTAGAACTAGTCTGAATAGGTGCATACCAAAAGACTGTCAAGTAGCTGCAAATCATGCAGCTGCAGCGACAGAAACTAAATCTCTGAGCACTTCCTAACACTCGGAGATCACCCGAGTATGCTCGGGGAAACCCGAGCAACGAGCATACTCGCTCTTCACTAGTAGTTATCTATTGATCTATTGTGATTAGCAAACCAGCGGGTGTTCAGGTTCTTCGAGTTCGGCCGAACTATAGTTCAAAGTTTGGTACAGGCATCAGAACATGACTTGAATTTGACCCCAAACCGAAACCCAATAGAACTCATTGGTGATCTGAACTTGGCTGTAAAATGGTCATAGCAAGGGCAAGGAGTATAAAATATAAAGGGCTAAAGAGTATATAATATATACATCAATCTGTGCAAATAAAGTGCTATGTGCCAAAGATAGAGAGTGTGATCAACCCAAATCATATATCTAACCATGCATGGCAATGACCATTGCTTATGATACATGTTAAATATGGGTGTCACATAACTAACCTATAACCAATGTCACAGATCACAGAACTGTCCAAAAAAAGATCCAGAGAATTGACTCTGGTCACACGCCCCCTGAAAACGTGTGGATGAAACGCGCATCAGGGAGGAGGGACACGGCACGGACTCCACACACATAGTGAGTATATTCTTGAGTAAATTCTCTGGATCTCTTTTTGGACAGTTCTGTGATCTGTGACATTGGCCATAGGTTAGTTATATGTGACACCCATATAGATTGTTTATTTTTAATCTTGTGATATTTAATACATTTTGTCTATTTTTTTCAGTATTTTTTTCTGATTTGTGCTTTTTTCTGTTCACTCCCTTGCTTATGAGAAATGGTGTAACAGACGGGTTTCTTCAATGCATTATAAGCACACATTATTGTTGGATCATTGGCTGATATAATTGTTTTAGGCGCACACTGCACCAAGCTGTATTACGATCAGGCTACACCAGGCTGTATTACGGGCATGCTACACCAGACTGTATTACAGACATGCAACACCAGGCTGTATTAAGAGCATTCTTTACCAGGCTGTATTACTATTCTACTACACCAGGCTGTATTACGGTTATGCTACACCAGGTTGAATTACTTGCACGGTACACTAGGCTCTATTATGGTCACGTGACACCAGGCTATATTATGGGCACACCCTTACTGTGCTGTATTATGGGCATACTACACCAAGCTGTAATATGGGCGCACTGCACCAGTGTGTGTTACAGGCACTCTACACCAGCCTGTATTTCGGTCATGCAACACCAGGCTGCTTTATGAGCATTCTACACCAGGCTGTATTACGGATCTACTATACCAGGTTGTATTACGGGTACGCTACACCAGCGTGTATTCTGGGAACGCAACACCAAGCTGTATTATGGGCATGCTACACCAGGTTGTATTGCAGGCATGTTACACCAGACTACATTATGGTCACACTAGACAACTTATATTACGGGCACACTGCACCATGCTGTACTTTGGGCATGTTGCACCAGGCTGTTATGGCAGTCTACACAAGGCTGATATGGTACTTTACACAAGGCTGTTATGGCACTTTATACAATGATGCTATGGCACCCCACAAAAGGTTGTTAGAGCACTCTACACAAGGCTGTGAGGCCATGCTGCACCAGTCTGTTATGAGACTGTTTTCCAGATGGTTAGTGTTAGGCGTCAGGTTTCTGCGTCTGCTCTGCAGGAATCCAGAGCTTCACATTCTGCGGTCTCCTGCTGTCTTTCTACTGCAGAAGAGATTACTTTGCAGCAGACCGCTCCAGAGACTAAGCTCCTCTGTGCTCCTACTGGGCATGCTCATGAGACGAGCTCCCATTGGAGATCAGGAGTCATGTGCCCAGGTCCTGTTCCAGATCTCATTGGTCCATCTCGGAGATCTGGAAGGTCCCGCACGGCTATAAAAAGCACGCATGGGCGTTCCGCCATGCGCTAGTATAGACTATACTTGCTATGTGTGAATGGTGACGGATGTATGTTTCTAGTGACTGACTCATTATGAAACCCCTTCCCTCTGATATTATGCATGTGGATAGGGAATTAGTTTAGCAGTCAGCGCCAGTCAGTGGCAAGCCTTAAGCCACTTTGCACACCGCACCGCTACGCTAGCGTCCGACATTGCGCTTACTTTCTGGCTTTGTGTCCTATGCCTCACTGCAGTTGCAGCCCTTCCTCGTGCTCGCAGAAGCGACGCCGCACACACGGTAGGTCTAGAGGGACGCAGCTCCTTTGTCTTGGGTCCTGCTCCTGTGACCAGATACAGTGTGTGCATTTACCTGAGGCCTGTGTCACTAACAGGTTCAGCATTTTGTATGTTTTTGTTTCGGCACCTCTGTATGTGAACAGAGCCCGCTCTGTGCACTCCGGGTGAAGTTGAACCCATGCGCATCATACCGCCATATTGCTCCTCTGTCATTACCTAGCAGCGGTGTAACACCTACTGCACGGTGGACCCCAAGCGGCGAATGCACTTCATTATTCATTTTTATTTAGTGCGTTCCGCCGTTCCTAACATTATACTATCGCCAGGGTCTGGCTAGTAATGGCAGATCAGCAGCAACTTCTTCAGTGCATTTGCCAGCTAGAGAGATGGTTTGCTACTCTTGAGAGTGTTATCGCAGTGGCGAAGTCTTTGGAGGCTGCTGTACAGGTGATCGCAGAGGCGGTTTCACGTATGTCCACGTCCTTCAACGCGCCGATAGTTACCTGCCTCCCGTTGCTTTCTGGCGATGGTGCCTCCTGTAGGGGTTTCGTCAGCCAGTGCTCTATACAGCTGGAGTTACTGGCTGCGCGATTCCCTATGGAACGGGCCAAGGTGGGGTTTATTGTTTCCCTTCTGTCGGGCAAGGCGTTGGAGTGGGCTGCGCCACTTTGGGAGAGTGGTGACCCAGAGGTTCGGACCGCTGCTCAGTTTTTAACAGCTATTAAGCAGGTCTTCCTGGGACCACGGGTCACGCATGACACCTCTCTACAGCTACTTGCTTTGACTCAGGGATCCCTCTCAGTTAGTCAGTATGCCGTTCGTTTTCGGACACTGGCTTCCGAGCTGGAGTGGTCTGACAAAGCCCTCATCCCTGTGTTTTGGAGAGGTTTAGCTGAGCATGTTAAGGATGCTCTTTCTACCAGAGAGTTTCCTGCAATTCTGGAAGAGCTGATTGCCATTGCCACCCGTATTGATCTCCATTTTTCGGAGCACGGGCTGGAGCGTGCTCAATCCAGATGCAGGGTTACTCCGGCTCCCAACCTCTTTGAACCTCTGGAATCACCCGAGCCAGAATGTTCACTCCCAGAGCCCATGGAGGTGTCTCGTGCCAGTCTCAAGGCGCATCCGGCACTAAGCTCCACTTGCGACTGCCACTGTCAGCACTCTGTTCACCAGGATAATGGGGCCCCGCAATGGTCAAACTCTGTGCCGCCGGGCAAGACCTTTTTCACCCTCGCCTTTGGCCAAAGGTTCTCGCATGGGCACATGCATCCAGGGCGGGTGGTCACTGTGGCTACATGCAGACCACAAAACTCCTGGCAGGGTCATATTGATGGCCGCACAGGGCTCGGGACATTAAAAAATATATTCAGGCATGTGCCTCGTGTGCTCGGGTAAGCTTCCTTAAACAGAGAGTGGAGACGTCCGCCGACACATCACGGCATCCCACTTCAACTTATGCTCCGGGCAGTTTTGCCGCTCCCGTTGTCTCCCACGTGTCCCTTCTTAAACCTGGCGATCTTGCCACCTCTGATACCTTCCATGTGTCCCAGTTTTCTGTGTCACCTACCGGGACATCAGATTTGCCTTCGGACGAGTCTGAGGCCTATGCCTCTGATGGGCACAGGGTGGTGGATTGGAAGGCTCAGAGAGGAGGGGGCCCTATGAGGGGGGGCAATATTAGGCGACAGGTTTCTGCGTCTGCTCTGCAGGAATCCAGAGCCTCACATTCTGCGGTCTCCTGCTGTCTTTCTATTGCAGAGGAGATTACTTTGCAGCAGACCGCTCCAGAGACTAAGTTCCTCTGTGCTCCTACTGGGCATGCTCATGAGACGAGCTCCCATTGGAGATCTGGAGTCATGTGCCCAGGTCCTGTTCCAGATCTCATTGGTCCATCTCGGAGATCTGGAAGGTCTTGCACGGCTATAAAAAGCGCGCATGGCCGTTCCACCATGCGCTAGTATAGGCTATGTTTGCTATGTGTGAATGTTGACGGATGTACAGTATGTTTCTGGTGACTGACTCATTATAAAACCCCTTCCCTCTGATATTACGCATGTGGATAGGGAATTAGTTTAGCAGTCAGCGCCAGTCAGTGGCCACTGTGCACACCGCACCGCTACACTAGCGTCCGACATTGAGCTTGCTTTCTGGCTTTGTCGTCGAGCGGCAGTGTCCTACGCCACACTGCAGTTGCAGCCCTTCTTGGCGCTCGCAGAAGCAACTCCACACACATGATAGGTCTAGAGGGACGCAGCTCCTCTGTCTTGGGTCCTGCTCCTGTGACCAGATACAGTGTGTGCATTTACCTGAGGCCTGTGTCACTAACAGGTTCAGCATTTTGTATGTTTTTGTTGCGGCACCTCTGTGTGTGAACAGAGCCCGCTCTGCGCACTCCGGGTGAAGTTGAACCCGTGCGCATCATACCGCCATATTGCTCCTCTGTCATTACCTAGCAGCAGTGTAACACCAACTGCACGGTGGACCCCGAGCGGCGAACGCACTTTATTATTTATTTTTATTTAGTGCATTCTGCCATTCCTAACAGTGCAATAAGCGCCAGAATGGTTTCACAACATGTGATCCTGCTTTTATACAGACCGGGTCATGTGTTGCACTTGCCAATCACAGCTGTGACAATACTTGGCATGGCTGTAATTGAACCGAAAGTGGCCATAGCCTTAGAGTTTGTTGATTGGCTGCACTGCAACCTTTCAATAAGTTTTATTAGGCTGGCGATACTGAACAGTAAGACGGACTTCCGTTTGGAAGATCGTGTTCGGGTTTTGAACCGGACGCTAGGGGCTGTCAATACTTCAGGTCGCCACTGAGACTGAAGCACCAGCTCTGGACAAAGAGATTCCAGCTTCCAATGATGATCCGGCTCTTGCAGCCACTGGCATCGCTCCTCCACAGGTACGAGGAAGCAGTTGGTCCAGACTTCATTTGCGACTCCTCTCAGTCATCCAGGTCAGGTCTTTTCCTCCTCCATCTATCGTCTTCTCCATTCAATGCGACCTAGGTCACCGCAGCTGCACACGGAATATTCTTCGGGGCCCCACAGTTCCAGGGTGGGGTCGCTTCTAGCCGCTTCACCCATTTGCTGAAATTCTGTAAGGGATGGCGAGGCCTTCTTCTCTTCATCCACGCCCACCATGGGCAGACCGTGGAATATCGACAGGTAGATTTTGGTGCCATCTGTGTACTGATACACCCACGAAGGATGAGGTCCATGTTGCTTTCTTCTTCTTTGACGCCATTTCCCGTCATCTTCATGGCTGCCATCTTTGAGATCACTCTGGCAGTATATTTCAGGGAATTTGCCAAGTCCGGTTTATCAGTCACATCCAACATTACAATAGCATCCACTATTTCTTCAATTCCTATCTTTATGGTCACAGCAATTACTTGTACACTATCCACATTTTCTTTCTTCGTGGTTTCTCCGCATTGCATGGTGTCAGTCCAAATCATTTTTCCAGGGTTTCAATAATATCTGATACACATGTCACTTTCCTTAAATCTTCAGTCTCATCTTTTCTTGTTACATCAATCTCATCTCTCACAGCATTCCCACGCTGCACGGTTTTGGTATCCTGATGACTACGCCAAGTGTAAGGTTCGGCCAGGGTGGTAGTCATGGCTGAGGACTTCTGCTCCATCACACCCTGGCCTCCCCTCACATAAACATGGTAATAAGGTGCGTTCGCAGCCCGGGGTCCACCGTGCAGAGATGTTAACTGCTGCTCGGTAATGGCGGACACTAAATGGCGGTATCACACTGGATACATGTGGGTTAAATGCCACCCAGTATGTAATAGTGATGGGCTCTGTTGCTTCACAGAGCCAAGGTACCACATAACACAGATGCTGCACCCTGTTAACTGTCAAAGGGCACATCTGAATCAGTGCTTGTGTACAAGACTCTGACCCACTAGGCGCACGGCATCGCACCTGCGAATGCCACTATTAGACAATGGTTACTGTGTAGTGCAGACCAAGTGCTCAATGGCGTACAGGCAAAGCCTCTACTTGGCGCTGAAGCTAGGCCTACCTCCTACCTTTCAGCCTTGGCACTACCTGGTAAGGCTGAATCAACACATGCGCACCAAGGGTAGGGGTTTCATAATGAGTCAGTCACCAGAGATATTCATATGTGCATAAAACACACACTCCATATTGTCTGTACTAGCACACGGCCATGCAAACCTTTTATAACTGCAGCCTTTTAGGACCTTCCTGATGGCCCAATCGAAGCTGCTTGAGGACCTGAGCATGTGACCAAAGACCAACAATGAGCGGTCTTCTCACGGGCATGCTCAGATGGAGAAAAGCAGGACTTAGTTCCAGGAGTGTCTACTTGCCGCTGACTAATGCAGAATGCTATAGCTGAGCCTGGGGTGGCAGCAACAACCAGACACGTAGCATTATCCTGCACAAGACGCTTTTGACCGACGTCTCTGCTGAGCAGGAATGTCTGTGGCTGCAAAAGAATGGGAGACCGCAGAGGACATGGCTTGAGATTTGGCCTGTGCAGCAGCAAGAACTTGATGCCTAACATTACCCACCCTTCTAGGGCCCCCCTCCTTGTTCCTCCCTAAGCTGAGGAGCATTCATGTTCTCATCAGGGTCCTGGACTCTGGGCCATGACCCTTCCAGTCCATCAGATAGTATTTTTTGCCACTTACCACCTTGCACCCAACAATGGCGTTCACCTCACAGTCATCCATAGATGAGCCCGATGTCCTGGTAGATGACTTGGAAACCCGGGACATGTGAATGGACTTTAGGAGGGACACATGAAAGGTGTCAGTGACACCTAGGCGTGGAGGAAGGGCCAGACGATAGACCATGGGGTTAACTTGTTCCAGGACCTTGAAGGGACTTATACAGCGATGCTCAAACTTAGTGGACTCAACTCACAGCCTGATATTATGAGCGGACAGCCACACTAATTCACTAGGAGCAAAGGTTGGAGCGGGGTGCCGGTGAGCAACGGCGGAAACCCTCATTCTCTCCTTGGAGGCCCAGATGGCATCCTGTATACGGTCCCAAATGTCACGTGCCTCCTCCACCCAGTCTGATACCCTAGAGTGGGTGGAAGACATGGACATAGGAACAGAAACCCACAAATGCTAGCCATAGTTGAGGAGGAAAGGGGTTTTGTCCAGTGGAATCGGCTACAGCGATGTTCAGCGCAAAATCCACCCACGGTAACAAGGATCTCCAGTCATCCTACCTGGCCGAAGCAAAATGTCGCAGATACATGATCAGGGTCTGGTTGGCCCACTCTACCAACCCATTCATCTTGGGATGGTAAGCTGAAGAGAGATTCAGCTCAATGCTGAGTAGGTGACAAAGCTCTCCAGAACCTAGACGCAAACTGGGGACCCCGGTCACTGACGATTTTGTTAGGCATACCGTGTAGGCAAAAGACATGTTTAATCAGCAACGCCGCCAAAACCCGTGCAGAAGGCACCCACAGAAGACGCACCAAGAGCACCATTTTGGAAAATTGGTCGGTGACTACCCAGATAACGGTGCAGCTACAAGACTTGGGTAAGCCCACCACAAAGTCCATATGGACCATCTCTCAGGGCCTGTCTGCCACTGGCAGGGGGTAAAGTAGCCCAGCTGGCTGTTGTCGAGAAGACCTCTTTTTGGCGCAGGAGACACATGCTTGAACATAGTCTCCGACGTCACGGGCCATATGCGGCCACCAGTACGTCCTCGCCAGCATCTCAGATGTCCTCTTGGTCCCAAAATGTCCACCTACCCTGGACTAATGAGCCCAAGAGAGAACCTCTGGTCACAGATTACGTGGCACCAAAGTCTTGCCAGGAGGGACAGACTCAAGCGAAATCGGGGCCACGGTCCTCAGGCTCTCAGAATGGACAATTAGCCGAGGCTCCTACTCCTATGACACTACGGAGCGGGAGAGAGTGTCAGCACGAATATTCCTCTCCCCAGAAAGAAATTGGAGGGTGAAGTAGAACTGGGAGAAGAACAAGGACCATTTAGCCTGGCGAGAGTTTAACCGCTGGTTGGTTTGCAAGTAGACTAAATTTATGTGGTTGGTGTATACTTGGAAGGGATAGCGAGCCCCCTCCAGGAGGTGTCTCCATTCTGAAAATGCCAACTTCATGGCTTGCAACTCCCTGTTCCTGATGGAATACATCCTCTCTGCCGGTGAGAAGGTATTAAAGAAGAAGAAGCAAGGATGCTTCCGACCTTGAGCATCCTTTGGGAACAGGACTGTTCCAGCACCAACGGATGAGGCGTTCACCTCCATAATAAATGGCTTATCTACATCGGGGCAATGTAAAATGGGAGCGGTAGTGAAGTAGGACTTGATAGAGAGGAAGGCCTTGCAGACCTCCTCCGACCACAATTTGGGATTTACTTCCTTCTTGGTGAGGGCTACCAAGGGAGCTATAAAAATTGAGAAGTGGGGAATGAGCTGGCGATAATAGTTAATGAACCCCATAAAGCGACGCACCGCTTTGAGAGAATGGGTTCCTGCCAGTCCATTACAGCCTGTAGCTTGGCAGGATCCATAGCCAATCCCTGGGTGGAGATGATATAGCCCAGAAAAGGCAAGAACTCCTGCTCAAACACAAACTACACACACTTCTCCAACTTGGCATAGAGGGAGTTTGCCCATAGGAGGTCAAAGACTTTGCAAACATCTCTCCGGTGGGAGTCTATATATCTGGAGAGTAGATGAGAATATCATCCCGATAGACTACAACCGAGGTGGTGAGCATGTCCAAGAAGATATTATTTGCAAAGTCCTGGAAAATAGCAGGGGCATTACAGAGCCCGAAGGGCATCACCAGATACTCATAGTGGCTGTCCCTTGTGTGAAATGCCGTCTTCCATTCTTCCCCCTCACGGATGCGAATCAGGTTGTAAGCAACTCGCAGATCAAGTTTAGTAAAAATGCTCGCTCCCCGCAACCTATCTAATAGCTTTGATATCAGGGGCAGAGGGTACTTGTTCTTAATGGTGATGGCGTTAAGATGCCTGCAATCTATGCAAGGATGTAGCTCTCCGTTCTTCTTCTGCACAAAGAAGAACCCCGCCCCTGCAGGTGACACTGACTTCCTAATGAATTCTCTTGCCAGATTCTCTTGGATGTACTCAGACATCGCATCTGTCTCTGGGAGAGACAGTGGATAAACTCGACCCCTGGGAGGCTCAGTGCCAGGCAAGAGGTCAATAGGGCAGTCATAAGGGCGGTGAGGTGGAAGGATCTCCGCAGCCTTCTTGGAGAACACTTCCGCATAGGGCCAATAGTGTTTGGGGAGAGAGGAAAGATCTGCGGGTACCACTGTAGTAGCAACCTGAATGCACTCCCTCTGACATCTACCCTCACAGGATTCCCTCCATCCCAGAATTCTCCCTAAGGACCACTCTATATGAGGGAAGTGGTAGCATAGCCATGGTATCCCTAAGAGGACCTCATCAATTCCTTCGGGAATGACTAGCAGGGAGATGATCTCCTGATGGGACGGAGACATGGAAAGAGTAAATGGGATGGTCTTGTGAGTTATCTGTGAGGGCAATGTTGACCCATTTACCACTCGTACGGTCACTGGTTTGGCGAGCATCACCAGAGGAATTGAGTGCCGTTGGGCGAAAGCAGAAGACATAAAGTTGCCCTCCACCCCAGAATCCACACAGAGCTCTATCGTATGAGTGGATGCGCCAATGGTAATTGTCCCCTTGCAGGACAGTTTGAAGGAAAGCGCTGCTGTGTCTAGTGAACCACCTCCTACGGTTACTAAACAGGGACGTTCTCCCAACCGCTGAGGACATCCGGAGGCAAGATGTCCTGACTGCCGGCAGATATGATAGACCTTAAGTGCATGAGCATTCCGGGACTTAGATCCTGCTCGTGATTCCTCCATGGTATCAGGTAGCTTGGATGCCTGGACCAGAGATTCCAAAGGTTTGGCGAAGGTGGAAGCCAGCTGAAACCTCTGCCTACATTGGGCTTGCTCCAACCTTTGCTCGTTAAAACAAAAGTCGATGCAAGTTGACACCTCTATTAGCTCCTCCAGTGTGGCAGGAATCTCCCTAGTGGCCAAAGCGTCCTTCAAATGGTCAGCCAGTCCCCTCCAAAATACAGGGAAAAGGACTTTGTCCGGCCACTTCACCTCAGATGCTAAAGTCCAGAAGTGGACAGCAAAATGGCTGACCATGGACGAGCCCTGTGTCAGTGCCAGCAATTGGAGCGCTGAATCATGGGTGACTCAAGGTCCCAAAACACCTGTTTCAGAGTGCTCAGGAACAGCGGAGCACTCTGCACCATAGGATCATAATGCTCCCACAGCAGCATGGCCCACTCCAACACCATGTCCGACAGGAGGGATGTTAAGAATCCCACCTTGGCCTGATGGGCAATGTGCAGCCAGGAGCTCAAGGTGTATAGCACACTGGATCACAAATCCCCTACATCAGGGTTCCCCAACTCCGGTCCTCAAGGCCCACCAACAGGTCAGGTTTTCAGGATTTCCTTAGTATTGCCCAGGTGATAATTGCATGGAGTTGGGGAACCTTGCCCTACATGACTTGCTATCACCAGAAAACTTATCTGGCAGCGGGAGGCGGGATAAGGTCGGAACCCGGGTGGCAGTGGACAAACTAGCTGCAGCCACGCTAGCAGCCTGAACAGCTACTGTGGTAACATCCACGGTTGAGGTTGTACGCTCGAGAGCTGACAACTTGCCCTCCAGCAGCTGGATGTATCGCTGGTAGTCGCGCTGTTCATCCGCCATTACTAGCCAGACCCTGGAGCTAGTATAATATTAGGGCTAGCGGAACGCACCAAATAATATGAAGATGGTAATATGGTGAGTTTGCAGCCCGGGTTCCACCGTGCAGAGATGTTAGCTGCTGCTCGGTAATGGTGGACACTAAATGGCGGTATCACACTGGACACACGTAGGTTAAACGCCACCCAGTGTGTAGTAGTGACGGGCTCTGTTGCTTGACAGAGCCACAGAACCACATAAAACAGATGCCGTACCATTGACTGTCACAGGGCACAGATTAGTCAGCACTAGTGTACGGTCACAAGACTCTGCCCAAAGGATGTGGGGTAAGAGCCTCTCTAGAC
This sequence comes from Dendrobates tinctorius, assembly GCF_039654945.1. Taxonomy (NCBI): domain Eukaryota; kingdom Metazoa; phylum Chordata; class Amphibia; order Anura; family Dendrobatidae; genus Dendrobates; species Dendrobates tinctorius. The sequence continues at coordinate 19,738,338 of NW_027361672.1, forward strand.
CCACTAAGCACACGGCATCACACTTGCGAACGCCACTAATAGACCCTGGCTACTGTGGAATGCAGACAAAGTGCACAGTGCACAGTGCACTGTGCAATGCACTACTAGGTGCTGAAGCTAGGCCCTGACTCTGCCTCCTACCTTCACTATCAGCTTAGGCACTAACTGGCAAGGCTGATCAACACATGTGTACCAAGGGTAGGGGTTTCATAATGAGTCATTCACCAGAGACATTCACACGTGCATACAACACTCACTCCATATGGTCTATACTAGCACACGGCTGTTGTGAGTTCATTTTCCCCTTCATCACTGAGGTCTGGTGAACTCCCTATTCTGGTAAAGGAAGGTAATGAGCCTGATTATCAGGCACCTGAGCCTAATGATGATGACTGGCTGAGTGGAGTCACGGACTGGATATAAGGCTGCCGACGCCCTTCTGCCCTGCGGGTGATTTCTCTGTGGACTTCTAGGAGACCAGTCTGATTCCTGCTCCTCTAAAGCTAAGTTTTCTGCTTTGCCTTTTAGCATTCGTGTTTTGTTTTTTGTTTGCCTTGCTTTTCTGGATTCTGCCATTCCCTGCTGGGGTGAGCTGAATCTCCTTTTGCCGGTTGCTCTGTCTTCAGAATATTCCTGAGTACTGACATAGTCTTTTTGAAGCCTAGCGTCTTCAGGGCCTTTTTCACTGTCAGTCTGTTGGCTCTTATTTTCATAGGTTTTTTTATGGATTGCAGACAGCAGCCTTCCTGTCCTTTCCTATCTAGTTAGCTTGGGCCCCGTCTTTGCTCAGTCTATCTTTCTGTCTGTGTTGTGTTCTTTCTTCTTTCTTCACCATCATTATATGTGGGGGGCTGCCTTTTGCTTTGGGGTCTGTTCTGGGGCAGTTTAGATTTCCCTTTCTGTCTTTAGGCTATTTAGTCCTCCGGCTGTGATCGAGGGGTCTAGGGCAACGTAGGAACCCCCCACGGCTACTGCTAGTTGTGTTGATAGGTTCAGGGGTCTGCAATCCGATAGCTGCCAACCTCTCTGGTTTTCTGGACTTAGCTAGCATTTCTGTTTTTGCCTCCTACGGTGACTCAATCCTAACACACGGCCGTGCGATCCTTTTATAACCACAGCCTTCCAGGACCTTGCTGAAGGCCCAATCAAAGCTGCTTGAGGACCTGAGCATGTGACCTCTGACCACCAATGAGCGGTCGTCTCACGGCCATGCTCAGATGCAGAAAAGCAGGACTTAGTCCCAGGAGCGTCTGCTCGATGCTGACTAATGCTGGATGCTATAATTGAACCTGGGGCTGCAGCAACAACCAGACATATAGCATTACCCTGAGCAAGATGCTGGGACTGTTGTCTCTGCTGAGCAGGAACCTCTGTGGCTGAAGAAGAATGGGAGACAGCAGTGGACATGGCTTGAGGTTTCCCCTGTGTAGTGGAGGGAACTTGACGCCCACATCTCTAAATTTTCCCACAAAATATAATAAATTTATGTCAATCTCAAAACAAGAAGGCTTGCAATTGCTCAGAAAATACACTTGGGGAAAGGAGCGAGAGAACAAGAACCCTGCTCACCATATGAGCTTACACTCTACAGAAGATAAAGAGAGAACCCTGCTGACAATAAGAGCTTACACTCTGCAGAAAAGAGAGAGAGGACTTCACTGATCATAAGAGCTTTCACTCTACAGGAGAGAGCGCAAGAGGACAATGCTAACCGCAAGAGGTTAAGCTCTACACGTAAGAGAGAGAGGACCCCACTTATCAAAGGAGCTTACACCCTATGGGAGGGACAATTACCAGTGACTCTGCAGATGAAAAACAACTCTGCTGTGCAAACTGTTCTCTGCCAAGAACCACTGATTGTGATGGCCCACATCCTGATCCCCACTGTACATGGTATCATAATCCAAAAGATGTCATAGCTGCAGGGCGTATGAGGCAGCCCAAGTAGCAACACAAAATTACACTAGCCTAATATCTGATGCCTCAGCAGTGTGGGAAATGGTGCTGGCAAGTTTTTTATGTAAACAGTGAATCAAATCTCAAAATGTTATAATTAACAAGAAACACTAAATTTCAAGAAATTTCACTCGTGCTCGATCCTCCACAGATCTTTCAGCTAATCTCTATTGAACACATAATTTATAAAATAGACTTTAAAGAGGAGCATAATAACCCCTTTCTGACATCGAATATAATAATCCGTCCATGTGACTTGGGCCTATTTAACCAGGGACAGTTTATTATGCCTGCATGATTACCCACGCACATGACAGCTGACACACCATTCCTGGCACTTTAAAACCCAAAATGAGTGCATGATCTGTAACTTTGACTGTCAATGCAGAGCTGACAGTTTCTTCAGCATGAGATGCTGCTGCATCCCCATGCTGTAGAAGAGATCAGCCTACAAAAAATGAAAGTCCCATAGTGGGACAAAGTAAAAAAGATAAAAAAAGTAAATGTTTCTTTTTAAATAATTGTGAAAATATTTTAAAAAAAAAGTAAAAATATGCTGTATCTATAAATACATGTTTAAATGGAAAAAAAACAATAAAAGAACACATTTTTGGTTTTGCCACATGCACAATGACCCGACCTACAAAACTGTCCCACTAACCCTTTAGTGAACACCATAAAAAACAAGGAAAAAAACAATGCTTTATGATCCTAATGCCAAACAAATAGTGGAATAAAATGTAATAAAAAAGACGGCTATAAATAAACAAGGTACCGCTGAAAACGTCATCTTGTCCCGCAAAAAACAAGCTGCATTACTATTAGGTGTTGGGTTCCAGGCGCTGCACAGCAGGAATCCCGAGCCTTGCCACCTTCGGTCTCCCATTCCTCTGCGGCCAAAGTGGAGTCTGCTCAGCAGATTTCATGATCCCGGTATTCAGCCCACACCAGCATTGTGCGTTCAGCTGCTACTGCCACCTCTGCTTCAGTTATGGCCGGCCAGCAGCAAAAGACTCCAGAAGCTAAATCCTTTCTTCGGCCCACTTTGCATGCTCATGAGATGATCTCCCATTGGGAATTGGGAGTCACATGCTATGGTTCTTCTCCTGTTCTGATTGGTCCATCTGGAGCATCAGGAAGGTCCCGGAAGCGCATGGCTATAAAAGGTCCACATGGCCGCTCAGCAATGCGCTAGTATAGACTCTAGTTGCTATATGTGTGGATGATGACTGATGCATGTACCTGGTGAATGACTCATTAAAATTCCCCTCCCTTTGATATTACGTATGTGGTTAGGGAATTAGTTGCAGAGTCAGTGTCAGCCAGTGGCTAGCCATAGGCCACAAGTGCTCGTCACTTCCCAGCATTATCGCCCGATGGTGTCGCCTGCCATAGGGCACCATCATACCACGGCAGGTACTGTCGCTTCGCGGCAGTCGGTTTCTGTTAGCAACGTTCACAGCTGTGACGTCACATGCTCTGTAGGTCTAGAGGGATGCTGGTCCTTTGTCCTGGGTGTTAGGGCCGGTGGAACGCACTAAATATTAAATAATAGAAAGTACGTTCGCCGCCCTGGGTCCACCATGCAGAGGTGTTAAACTGCTGCTCTATAATGCCAGATGCACAATATGGCGGTAATGCACACGCGGGTTGAACGGCACCCGGCGAGTGCTGGCGAGCTCTGTTATAATCACAGAGGCGCCTAAGGTATAAATATAAAGACCGAGCCTGTTGACCTCACAGGTCTCAGTGGTGTGCATGCATGGTATATGGTCACAGGACTAGACCCTAGACTCTGGGTCAAAGTCCGTCTAGACCTACCATGCATGCGGCTTCGCTACCGCAGACGCCAACAGGTGCTGCTGACTGCAGCGCGGCGACTAATCCAGCCGCAATACGACAATGCCCAGACAGGCACACTGTCGGACGCTAGCCCTGTGGAGGATGCGTACTGTGGCCTGTAGCTTGCCACTGACTGGCACTGACTCTATTACAAGTTCCCTATACACACTCGTAATATCAGAGGGAGGGGAATCTTAATGAGTCATTTGCAGTCCATACATCCATCAACATTCACACAGTAGCAATTAGAGTCTATACTAGCGCATGGCCGAGCGGCCATGCAATCCTTTTATAACTGGGACCTTCCAGAAGCTTCCAGATCTCTGAGATGGACCAATGAGATCTGGAGAAGGACCTGAGCACGTGACTCCCGATCTCCAATGGGAGATCATCTCGTGAGCATGCCCAGTAGCGTGACGGGAGGACTTAGCCTCTGGAGTGGCTTGCTGCAGAGCAGGCTGCGCTACTATTCCTTGCCCAGAGGTGGCAGCAACAACCTGACCCACAGAGCTGGTCTGAGCAGAGCATCTGGAACACAGTGATTGCTGTGCAGGCTCCTGAGTGGTTGGTGGGGAATGGGAGACTGTTGGATGCAAGCCTCTGGATTCCTGTTGTGCAGTTGCAGGAACCCAATGCCTAACATTACCCCCCTTCCTAGGGCCTCCTCCCCTCTGAGCCTTGCCATGATCAGGAGCAGGGTGTGGATGCTCTCTACTGGCTCCTAGGTCCAGGCCACCAAATAAAGTATTTTGCCACGCACAATCCTGCATCCCACAATGGCATCAACCTTAAACTCATCCGAAGACAAGTCTGATGTCCCGGCAGATGTCTCTGAGAAGCGGGCTATGTGAACAGGCTTGAGAAGGGACACGTGGAAGAAGTCAGAGATGGCCAAGTGTGGTGGAAGAGCCAGGCGGTAGACCACCGAGCTGATCCACTCGAGGACTTTGAAGGGACCAATGTAATGCGGCGCGAACTTAGTGGATTCAGGGCGCAGCTTGATATTTCGGGCAGAAAGCCACATCAAGTCACCGGGGGAAAAGGTTGGAGCGGGGCGCCAATGTGTGTCAGCGGACGCCCTCATTCTTTCCTTAGAAGCTCGAATGGCATCCTGGGTGCGATCCCAAATGTCACGAGCCTCCTCTGCCCAGTCTGCCACCCTGGAGTCAGTGGAAGACACTGGCATCGGGACGGGGACGCGTGAATGCTGGCCGTAATTAAGCAGAAACGGCGTCTGACCAGTGGAATCAGCCACTGCATTATTCAGGGCAAAATCAGCCCATGGTAGTAAGGATGCCCAGTCATCCTGCCTGGCCGAAACAAAATGTCGCAGGTAGGTGACCAGAGTTTGGTTGGCTCTCTCAACCAACCCGTTCGTCTCAGGAAGATAGGTGGAGGACAGATTTAGCTTGATACTGAGTAGACTGCAGAGCTCCCTCCAAAAACGGGATGGGAATTGGGGACCTCGGTCACAAACAATTTTGTCCGCCATGCCTTGCAAACTAAACACATGTTTTATGAACAGTGTGGCGAGACCACGAGCCGAAGGCAGCCGCGCGAGTGGCACCAGATGCACCATTTTAGAAAAATGATCGGTGACCACCCAGATGACCGTACTGCCACCAGACTTGGGCAGCCTGACCACAAAATCCATGCCAACCATCTCCCAAGGTCTGTCTGCCACCAGCAGGGGATACAGTAACCCAGCCGGCCTCTGCCTAGTGGACCTGTTCCGAGAGCACGAGACGCATGCCTGAATGTATTCTTTGGTGTCCCGGGCCATATGCGGCCACCAATAAGACCTTGCCAGGAGTTCTGTGGTCCGCGTATTGCCGAAGTGACTACCCACCTTGGACGCGTGTGCCCACGCGAGAACCTCTGGCCATAGGAGAGGAGGGACAAAGGTCTTGCCTGGCGGCACTGACTCGAGAGAAACTGGGGCAATGGTCCTGAGATGCTCAGTGGGGACAATTAGCTGAGGCTCAGCCTCCTCTTCCTCCGCTGAAACCACCAAGCGTGAGAGAGCATCCGCACGGACGTTCATCTCTCCAGACAGATAATGCAAGGTGAAGCGGAAGCCGGAGAAGAAGAGCGAACACCTAGTTTGACGAGAGTTCAAGCGCTGGGCCGTTTGTAAATAGACCAGGTTTTTATGGTCAGTGTACACCTGGAAGGGAAACCGGGCTCCCTCCAGGAGATGTCTCCATTCGGAAAAGGCCAACATCATTGCCAGCAGCTCCCTGTCCCCGATGGAGTAGTTTTTCTCTGCCGGTGAGAAGGTCTTAGAGAAGAAGAAGCAGGGATGCTTCCAACATTGAGTATCCTTCTTGAAAAGGACTGCTCCTGCACCTACGGATGAGGCATCCACCTCTAGGATAAAAGGTTTATCCACATTGGGCCGGTGTAGGATAGGAGCGCCGGCAAAATGGGTTTTCAAGGACGAGAAGGCCTTGGAGACCTGTTCAGACGAAGCCTTGGGATTAGCTCCTTTTTTAGTGAGGGCAACCAGAGGAGCTACCAGTGTGGAGAAGTGAGGACTGAACTTGCGGTAGTAATTAATGAACCCCAAAAAGCGCTGCACCGCTTTGAGAGAATGGAGCTCCTGCCAGTCCATTACTGCTTGCAATTTGGCAGGATCCATAGCCAACCCCTGGGCCGAGATGATGTAGCCCAGGAACGGCAAGAACTCCTGCTCAAACTGGCACTTCTCCAGCTTGGCGAAGAGAGAATTCGCACGCAAATGGTCGAAGACCTTGCAGACGTCTCTCTGGTGCAAGGTTAAATCTGGAGAAAAGATGAGGATGTCATCCAGAAAGACCACCCCCGAGGTAGAGAGCATGTCATCATTTACAAATTCCTGGAAGACAGCAGGCGCATTACAGAGGCCGAAGGGCATGACCAAATATTCATAGTGGCCATACTTGGTATTAAAGGCTGTCTTCCACTCGTCTCCTTCGCGAATGCGGATCAAGTTGTACGCCCCCTGTAGATCCAATTTCGTAAAGATCCGGGCCCTTTACAACTTGTCAAACAACTCAGAGATCAACGGAAGAGGGTATTTGATTTTTACTGTAATGGTGTTGAGACCTCTGTAGTCAATACAGGGACGTAACTCTCCACTCTTCTTCTGCACGAAGAAGAACCCTGCATCAGCCGGCGACACCGACTTTGTGATAAAACCTCTTACCAGGTTCACCCGGATATATTGAGACATAGCCTCCGTCTCGGGGAGAGATAGAGGATACTGGTATTGTCTGGGAAGCGCGGAGAGATCCGTGGCCACCTCCGTGGAGGCTACTTGAACACTGCCCCTCAGGCACCTTTCCTCAAAGTCCTTGCTCCAACCCAGTATACTCCATGAAGACCAATCTATATGAGGAGAATGGCAACGGAGCCAGGGAACTCCAAGAAGCACCTGGTCGATGCCATCTGGCAAAATGAACAGGGACAAGATCTCACGGAGGGATGGTGAGATTGAGAGGCCTAGGGGTGCTGTCTGGTGGGTAACCTGGGATGGTAAAGGTGCACCATTAACCACCCTGATGGTCAAGGGTTGGGACAATAACACCAGCGGAATAGCGTGCTTTTGGGCAAAGGCCGAGGACATAAAGTTCCATTCTGCCCCGGAATCCACCATGACCTCTACCTCCCAGGTTGAAGCCCCGCTATCTAATGTCCCTCAGAATACCAGTTTGGGGGAGAAAGGTTTCATATTGGATAGACCCCCACCTACGACCACTGGACGTGATAGTTTTTCCAACCACAAAGGACACGTGTTAGCCGAGTGACCAAACTGCCGGCACTGGTAACAGCGTGCGGAGCTTCGCATCGGGCGCGGCTTGGGACCAGTGCGAGACACCTCCATGGGTTCTGAAGGTATTATCTCCTGAGCGGGAAGCACTAGCGGCTCGGAGAAAGTGGGAGCCAACTTAACCCGTTGTCTGGATTGCGCACGCTCCAGCCTGCACTCCGTAAACCAGAGATCAATGCGGGTGGAAATGGCAATCAACTCCTCCTGACTTGTGGGGATCTCTCTGGTTGCTAGAGCATCCTTGACATGCTCCGCTAACCCTCTCCGGAACACAGGGACGAGTGTTTTATCAGGCCACTCCAGCTCGGAAGCCAGTGTCCGGAATTGGACAGCATAATGGCTGACTGAGAGGGACCCCTGTGTTAGGGCTAATAGCTGGAGAGAGATGTCATGAGTGACCCGTGGTCCCAAAAAGACCTGCATTAAGGACATGAGAAACTGAGCAGCGCTCAGAACCACTGGTTCATCACGCTTCCACAATGGCATAGCCCACTCTAACGCTCTGCCCGACAGGAGGGAGACAATAAACCCCACCTTAGCCCGCTCTGTAGGGAACCGTGCGGCCAGTAGCTCAAGCTGAATAGAGCACTGGCTCACAAAACCCCTACAGATGGCGCTGTCACCTGAGAACTTGTCGGGCAACGGGAGACAGGACAATGTCGGTGCAGGCGTGGATGTGGGTATACGAGAGACAGTCTCAGCGACTGCCTGGACAGCAGCCGCAGTAGCATTCGCAGCTGAGGTGGGACTCTCAAGAGCCGCTAACCTGCCCTCCAGCTGCTGAATGTACTGCTGTAACTGCTGCTTGTCCGCCATTACTAGCCAAACACCTGGCGCTAGTATACTTTTAATGTTAGGGACAGCGGAGCGCACTAAATATTAAATAATAGAAAGTGCATTCGCCGCCCGGGATCCACCGTGCAGAGGTGTTAAACTGCTGCTATATAATGCCAGATGCACAATATGGCTGTATGGCACACGCGGGTTGAACGTCACCCGGCGAGTGCTGGCGAGCTCTGTTATAATCACAGAGGTTTCTAAGGTATAAACATAAAGAACGAGCCTGTTGACCTCACAGGTCTCAGCAGTGTGCACGCACGGTATACGGTCACAGGACTAGGCCCTAGACTCTGGATCAAAGTCCGTCTAGACTTACTGAGCGTGCGGCGTCGCTACCGCAGACGCTAACAGGTGCTGCTGACTGCAGCGCGGCGACTAATCCAGCCGCAATACGACAAGGCCCAGACAGGCGCACTGTCGGATGCTAGCCCTATGGAGGATGCGTACTGTGGCCTGTAGCTTGCCACTGACTGGCGCTGACTCTATTACTAGATCCCTATACACACTCGTAATATCAGAGGGAGGGGAATCTTAATGAGCCATTTGCAGTCCATACACCTATCAACATTCACACAGTAGCAATTAGAGTCTATACTAGTGCATGGCCGAGCGGCCATGCAACCCTTTTATAGCCGGGACCTTCCGGAAGTGTCCAGATCTCTGGGATGGACCAATGAGATCTGGAGAAGGCCCTGAGCACGTGACTCCCGATCTCCAATGAGAGATCGTCTCGTGAGCATGCTCAGTAGCGTGATGGGAGGAATTAGCCTCTGGTGTGGCTTGCTGCAGAGCAGGCTGCACTACTATTGCTGGCCCAGAGGTGGCAGCAACAACCAGACCCACATAGCTGGTCTGAGCAGAGTGTCTGGAATGCCAAGATTGCTGTGCAGGCTCCTGAGCAGTCGGTGAGGACTGGGAGACCACTGGATGCAAGGCTCTGGATTCCTGTTGTGCAGTTGCAGGAACCCGATGCCTAGCATTGGGGCTAGAGTCCTGTGACCATATACCGAGCGATCTTCTCTCTGAGCGCTGTGAGTGTGAACAGGTTCAGCATTTGTGCATTAGCGTTAGTGCGGCTCTGTGACGTAACAGAGTTTGCCCAGCGCACACCGGTTGACGTTTAACCCGCATGTGTTATACCGCCGTATTGAGCGTCCACCATTACTTAGCAGCAGCATACCAACTCTGCACGGTGGACCCCGGGCGGTGAACGCACCCACTATTATTTTATAATTTGGTGTGTTCCGCCAGCCCTAACATTGTACTAGCGCCAGGGTCTGGCTAGTAATGGCGGATAAGCAGCAGCTACTACAGCACATTCGGCAGCTGGGGGGCAGGTTGGCGGCTCTCGAGCATTCAACCTCAGCTGCGAATGTTACTGTGGTTCCTACCCAGGCAGCCGCTGAGGCTGTCTCCCGTGATCCTACGTCTATTCCTGCACCAATGTTATCCCACCTCCCACTGCCCAAGATGTTCTTGGGCGATAGTGCTTCCTGCAGGGGATTTGTGAGCCAGTGTACTACTCAGCTTGAGCTGCTGGCTGCGCGATTTCCCTCTGAGTGGGCTCTGGATTCATTGTGTCCCTTCTGGCTGGCAGGGCTCTGGAGTGGGCCACCCCACTGTGGGAGCGTGGTGACCCCGTGGTTCAGGGAGCCTCGCTGTTCCTAGCCTCTCTGAAGCAGGTCTTTCTGGGACCACAGGTCACGCACGATATCGCGCTCCAGCTGTTGGCCTTGACAAAGGGTTCATTCCCAGTCAATCAGTATGCCTTTCGGTTTCGGTCTCTAGCTTCTGAGCTGGAATGGTCAGACAATACTCTAATGCCAATTTTTTGGAGGGATCTGGCTGACCACGTTAAGGATGCTCTGGTCACTCGGGAGGTTCCCGACACTCTGGAGGAGTTCATTACCATCTCCAACCGTATTAATCTCCGCTTCTTATAGAGAGGGTTGGAGCGCTCCCAGTCCAGACAGAGGTTTAGGTTGGCTCCAACTTTCTCCAAACCTCTGGAGTCTCCCGATCGAGCGTACGAGTCATCGGCAGTTAGGGAGGTGCCTCACAGGGCTCTAAGTTGTGCCCAGATTGAGCCTCCATAGCCCACGCTCACTGCCGACAGTCTGGTCACCTTGACAATAGGTGCCCACAGCGTTCAGAGAAACATCTGCGTCCAGTGGCAACAGCAGGAGGGTTAGGAGATACCACACCTTTTTCCTCCAAGCTAACCAATAAAGGGGTGTTAGAGTTCGGCTCCTCTCCTCTGGCGGTAGAGGTTTGCGTAGATTCTAGAGCGGAGGGTAATTTTATATCCTCAGCCTTTGAGCTCCAGCACGCAGTCCCCTTGGTTATGCTACCTCAGCCGGTCACCATCAGGGTGGTGAGCAGTTCGACATTACCCTCACAAATTACCCATCAGACTGCTCCATTAAAACTCTCACTGCCTCCGTCCCATCACGAGTGTCGCTCCTTATTATGCCCGAGGGCATCGACCAGGTCCTCCTAGGAGTTCGCTGGTTGCGTTGCCACTCTCCCCATATAGAGTGGCCCTTGCGGAGAATACTGGGTTGGAGCAAGTCCTGTGAGGATAGGTGTGTGAAGGACTGTGTTCAGATAGCCTCCACCGAGGTCCTGGCTGATCTCTCCGCACTCCCAAATCACTACCAGCAATACTCGGACGTGTTCTCGAAAAAGTCTGCTGAGACCCTTCTGCCCCATCGCCCCTACGACTGTCCTATAGACCTCTTGCCAGGTGAGGAACCTCATCGAGGTCACGTATATCCTCTGTCCCTTCCGGAGACGGAGGCCATGTCCCAGTACATCCATGAGAACCTGGTAAGGGGGTTTATTAGGAAGTCGGTGTCACCAGCGGGGGCGGGATTCTTCTTCGTGCAGAAGAAGAGTGGAGAGCTGCGCCCATGCATTGATTACAGAGGTCTCAATGCCATAACTGTCAAAAGCAAATATGCTCTTCCCCCGATCTCTTAGTTGTTCGACAGGTTGCGTGGGGCCCCGGTCTTCACTAAGCTAGACCTAGGAGGGGCTTACAACCTGATCCGCATACGCAAAGGGGACGAGTGGAAGACTGCCTTTAATACTAGGGATGGCCATTATGAGTATCTGGTTATGCACTTCGGCCTCTGTAACGCCCCAGCTGTCTTCCAGGACTTTGTAAATGATGTCTTTCGCGATATGCTCTCCACCTCGGTGGTGGTCTATCTGGATGACATCCTCATCTTCTCTCCAGATTTGGCCTCTCACCGGAGAGACATCTGTAAGGTCTTCGACCGCTTGTGGGCGAATTCTCTCTTCGCCAAGTTTTAGAAATGTCAGTTTGAGCAGGAATCTTTACCTTTCCTGGGCTATACCATTTCGGCCCAGGGGTTGGCTATGGATCCTGCCAAATTGCAGGCGGTAATGGACTGGCAGGAACCCCATTCTCTTAAAGCGGTGCAGCACTTTTCTGGGGTTCGTTAATTGCTACCATCAGTTCATTCCCCACTTCTCCACACTGGTAGCTCCTTTGGTTGCCCTCGCCAAAAAGGGAGCCAATCCCAAGGTTTGGTCAGAACAGGTCTCCGCGGCCTTCTCGTCTCTTAAGACCCATTTTGCTGGCGCTCACATCCTCCACCGTCCCGATGTGGATAAACCCTTTATCCTAGAGGTGGATGCCTCGTCCGTCGGTGCAGGAGCAGTCCTTTTCAAGAAGGATGCTCAAGGTTGGACGCATCCCTGCTTCTTCTTCTCAAAGACCTTCTCACCGGCGGAGAGAAACTACGCCATCGGGGACAGGGAGCTGCTGGCAATGAAGTTGGCCTTTTACGAGTGGAGACATCTCCTGGAGGGAGCCCAGTTCCTCTTTCAGGTGTACACTGACCATAAGAACCTGGTCTATTTACAAACGGTCCAGCGCTTGAACTCTCGCCAAGCTAGGTGGTCGCTCTTCTTCTCCCGCTTCCGCTTCACCTTGCACTATCTGTCCAGTGAGAAGAACGTCCGGGCTGATGCTCTCTCTCGCTCGGTAGTGTCAGCGGAGAACGAGAAGGCTGAGCCTCGGCTCATCGTCCCCTCTGAGAGCCTGAGGACCATGGCTCCGGTCGCCCTCGAGTCAGTGACACCGGGCAAGAACTTTGCTCCTCCCCGCCTGCGGCCAGAGGTTCTCACGTGGGCGCACACGTCCAGGGTGGGTGGTCACTTTGGTAATTAGAGGACCATGGAACTCCTGGCAAGGACTTATTGGTGGCTGCACATGGCTCGGGACATGAGAGAAAACATTCAGGCATGCGTCTCTTGTGCTCGGAACAGGTCCTCTTGGCAGAGGCCGGCTGGGTTACTGTACCCTTTGCCGGTGGCAGACAGACCCTGGGAGATGGTTGGCATGGATTTTGTGGTCGGCATCCCCAAATCCAGTGGCAGCACAGTCATCTGGGTGGTCACCGATCATTTTTCTAAAATGGTGCATCTGGTGCCACTCGCACGGCTGCCTTCTGCCCGTGGTCTTGCCGCGCTGTTCATAACGCACGTATTTCGTTTGCACGGTGTGCCGGATAAGATAGTTAGTGACCGAGGTCCCCAATTTGCATCTTGGTTTTGGAGGGAGCTCTGCAGTCTACTCAGTATTGAGCTAAATATGTCTTCTGCTTATCACCCCGAGACGAACGGGTTAGTTGAGAGAGCTAATCAAACTCTGGTCACATACATGCGACATTTTGTCTCGGCCAGGCAGGATGACTGGGCATCCTTACTACCATGGGCGGAATTTGCCCTGAATAATGCAGTGGCTGATTCCACTGGTCAGACTCCGTTCCTCCTTAATTATAGCCAGCATCCGAGCGTTCCCGTCCCGATGCCAGTGTCTTCCACTGATTCCAGGGTGGCAGACTGTGCAGTGGAGGCTCACAACATTTGGGATCGCACTCAGGATGCAATTCGAGCCTCTAAGGAGAGGATAAGGGCGTCTGCCGACATGCATCGGCGTACCGCTCCGACTTTTTCCCCTGGCGACTTGGTGTGGCTCTCTGCCCGAAATATCAGGCTGCGGGCCGAGTCCACCAATTTTGCACCACGATAAATCAGTCCCTTCAAGGTCTTGGAGCAGGTCAACCCTGTGGTCTATCGCTTGGCTCTTCCTTCTCGCTTGGCCATTTCTGACACCTTTCACGTGTCCCTCCTTAAGCCTGTCCACTTGTCCCGGTTTTCCGAGTCATCTGCCGGGACATCTGACCTGTCTTTGGATGAGTTCGAGGTCAATGCCATCGTGGGTTGGAGGGTGGTGCATGGCAAAAAATTTTATTTGGTGGACTGGAAGGGTCATGGCCCTGAGGCTCGAACCTGGGAGCTAGTGGAGAATATCCATGTTCTGCTCCTTTTTGAGCGCAGCGAGGAGGGGGGGTAATGTTAGGCATCGGGTTCCGGGCACTGCACAGTGGGAATCCTGAGCCTTGCCACCTTCGGTCTCCCATTCCTCTCCAGCCACAGTGGAGCCTGCTCAGCAGACTTAACGATCCCGGCATTCAGTCTACACCAGCATTGTGGATTCAGTTGCTAATGGCACCTCTGGTTCAGTTATGCCAATCCCGCCTGGCCAGCAGCAAAAGACTCCAGAGGCTAAGTCCTTCCTTCGGCCCACTTAGCATGCTCATGAGATTATCTCCCATTGGGGATTGGGAGTCACAAGCTCAGGTCCTTCTCCTGTTCCGATTGGTCCATCTGGAGCATCAGGAAGGTCCCGAAAGCGCACGGCTATAAAAGGTCCGCATGGCCACTCGGCCATGCGCTAGTATAGACTCTAGTTGCTATATGTGTGAATGATGATGGATGCATGTACCTGGTGAATGACTCATTAAAATTCCCCTCCCTTTGATATTACGCATGTGGTTAGGGAATTAGTTGCAGAGTCAGCGTCAGCCAGTGGCTAGCCATAGGCCACAAGTGCTCGTCACTTCCCAGCACTAGCGTCGATGGTGTCACCTGCCATAGGGCACCATCGTACCATGGCAGGCACTGTCACTTCACGACAGTCGGTTTCTGTTAGCGGCGTTCGCAGCTGCGACGCCACATGCTCGGTAGGTCTAGAGGGACGCTGGTCCTAAGTCCTGGGGCCAGAGTCCTGTGACCATATACCGAGCGGTCTTCTCCCCGAGCGCTGTGAGTGTGAACAGGTTCGGCATTTGTGTATTAGCGTTAGTGTGGCTCTGCGACGTAAAAGAGTTCGCCCAGCACACACCGCGTGTGTTATACCGCTATAATGAGCATCCGCCATTACTTAGCAGCAGCATACCAACTCTGCATGGTGGACCCCGGGCAGCGAACACACCCACTATTATTTTATAATTTGTTGGGTTCCGCCAGCCCTAGCATTTACTGCTCCATCAGTAGAAAAATAAAAAAGCTATAGCTCTCAGAATAAAGTGATGCAAAAATAATTATTTTGTCTATAAAATATTTTTTATTGTGTGAAAGCGCTAAAACATAAACAAGATATAAATGAGGTATCGCTGTAATCGTACTGACCCGAAGAATAAAATTGCATTATCAATTTCACCACACACAGAATGGCATAAACCCTTTCCTCAAAAAAATTCCTGAATTGCTGGTTTTTGTTCATTCTGCCTCCCAAAAATCTGATTAGAAAGCAATCAAAAAATGTCACGTACCCAAAAATAGTACCAGTAAAAACAGCAACTTGTCCCGCAATAAATAAGCCCTCACATGACTCTGTGGACCAAAATATGGAAACAATATAACTCTCAAAATATGGTGATGCAAAAACAATTTATTTCATTAAAAAGCGTCTTTCAGCCAAACATGAAAATCTGTTATATATCTGGTATCGCCGTAATCGCACTGACCCGAAGAATAATGTTGCCTAATCACTTACACTGCACGAAGAATGGCATAAAAAATAAATAAAACCAATTCTTCAATGCTGTTGAATTTTTCATTCTGCCTCCCAAAGGTCGCAGTAAGGTTTGCACATTTATCCTGCCCTCTGCGCTGAGTGCTTGTACCGTGGTTTCCATGTAAATATCTGAAATATGTGCTTCAGATGGAACCTCTTGTGGAAGATTCCCTGTATTGAGGCAGATGGAGGCACTGTGGATGCTGTCTGGCCTGTGATCCAGTGGTGTCCGTCTTTTTATAATTGCATGAAAATGCCGTTGACCACAGTTTTGCACACTTCTGTAAAGAGTGACACTGCTGAAGAGAGGCCAGAGTCCAGAGTAACTCGGCTGCTACATTATAGTGAATGCATCCCTTGGGGGTTTCATCTGAATCACATCACTCAGAGATTTAGATGGAAACCCCAAATAAAGTGGTCAGCATAGAGAACTGGATAACTGTGATCCAAAGCTTTATGTAAAATGTTCCTAATAAAAGCTTAAATTCAATCCACAAAGAAAAACAAGTCCCCACTCAGGTCTGTCATCTATTAATGGAAATATAGGGGGCTTCCACATTACTAGTAGTACAAAGGCTATGGAAAAGTGAACTGGCTCCTCATCTGTCAAAAGAAATTCAGCAAATTCTACACTCTCAAATCCAAATGCCCTCCTTCCTTATGAGCCCCACAGTGTACCAAACCAATGGTATATGGTGCGTTCGCAGCCCGGGGTCCAGCGTGCAGAGGTGATAAACTGCAGCTAGACAATGACAAATGATATATAACAAGAGGTAGCCGGACACCGGCGGGTAACCACTGACCCAGTGCGTGCAAGGACAGACTCAATTACTTCACAGAGTCTGCACTAGCCGGCGTATAAGCGTGAGCTGTTAAACGTCACAGATCACGACTAAGTAAACTACCGCTCAGAGCGGGTACAATGTCTACCATGGTGGACACCACTAACCAGCATAAGAACAGTGCTGGTAAGCGCACATAGCTGCCCACAGTGCCGCTCTGGTAGACACTGCAGTATCAGCGGTATGTGAGGCCTGTACAGACCGGCGCCCCAAGGTGCTACAGGACGGAGAGCTGACAACACCTCGGCGCTAAGAAGTGCTACTGCTAGATGCTAACTCAGACTCTAGGACCCTAACTCTTGCATATCAAAGGGAGGGAGTATTAATGAGTCAGTCACCAGTCTCATACATCCATCATCACTCACAACACTAAACAGTATAGCATCAAAGTCTATCATAGCACATGGTGGGGCGTCTATGCAAACCTTTTATAGCAGCATCCTTCTGGGGCCTTCCTGATGGTCCAATCGGAGCTGGAGAAGGACCTGAAAACATGACTCCGATCTCCAATGGGAGATCGTCCCACAGGCATGCTCAGTGGACCGAAAGGAGGACTTAGTCCCTGGAATCATTCGCTGCTGACCAGCATGCGATGCTATAGCTGGACCAGAGGTGGCAGCAGCAACCAAGCCCACAATGCTGGTGTGGGGACAGAGCACCGGGATCGACGAGTCTGCTGAGCAGGCTCCACTGCGGCTGGAGAGGAGTGAGAGACCCCTGAAGGCAACGCTCGGGATTCCTGCTGTGCAGCGCAAGGAACCCAATACTTAACAATACCCATGGAGTCAAAATCATCACTGCACCGGTAGATAAATTCCCCATGTGGTATAGTTTCTAAAATTGGGTCCCATGAGGGGGTAAAAATGTAGTTATTTTTTCTTCACTGACCAATGGTATAAAATTCTGTGGCATACCCGTGGTGCCAATATGATCACTGTACCCCTCAATGAATTCTTTGAGGGGTGTAATTTGCAAAATTTGGTCACTTATGGGAAGTTCTGCTGTTCTGGCACCTCATGGACTCTCACAGTACCTACAAACCATAACTGTAAAAGCTGGCGCTCCTTGCCTTCTGAGCTTTGCACTGTGCCTGAAAAATATTTCCTGATTACAAGTAGGGAATTGGCGCACTCGGGAAAAAATGGACCTTAGTTTGTAATAAAAGTAAATTATATTAGCCCTTTGAAAAATTAAAAACTTGGGGATAAAACAAAATTTTAGTGGTAAAAGTTTAATTTATTCTTTCTTCGCCAATCTGTGGCATAAAATTCTGTGAGGCACATGTGGTGTCAATATGATCACTGCACCACTAGATTAATTCATTGGGGAGTGTAGTTTGTAAAAACAGTTCATATATGGGTTTTTTTTTGTTGTTCTGGCACTTCAGGGGCTCTGCCAATGTGACACGGTACCCTCAAACCATTCCAGCAAAATCTGAACTCCAATATGGTGCCTCTTCTGATCTTTGTACTGTGCCTAAAAAATAGTACTCACCCACATATGGGGTATTGGTGTACTCAGGATAAATTGCACAACATAATGTATGGTGCAATTTATCCTGTTACCCTTATGAAAATGCAAAATGTGCGGCCAAAATAACATTTTTGTGTGGAAAATGTGATTTTTTTTTTCACGGCCCAATGTTATAAACTTCTGTGAAGCACCTGAGGTTTGAAGGTGCTCACCACACATCTAAGTACATTCCCTGAAGGGTTTAGTTTCCAAAATGTGGTCACTTGTGGTGGTTTCCACTGTTTAGACACATCACGGGCTTTCCAAATGGGATATGATGTCCACCAATTGTTCCAGCAAATTTTGCATTCAAAAAGTCAAAAGGCGCTTCTTCCCTTCCGATCTCTGCCGTGTGCCCAAACAGTGGTTTTCTCCCTCATATGGTGTATCGGTGTACTCAGGAGAAATTGCACAACAAATTGCGCCTGCGTGTTGCGGAGATCCCAGCCCTGCAGTGTGAATACATCATAACACACTGCGGGGCGGGATCTCGGGCCTCCGCAACATGCAGGAGCAATAGCCTGATGTCAGTTCTTGGGCAGCACGCACTGCGAACTCTTGTCACAGCGGAGGCGCCGGCATTCAAAACAGGAGGAGGCAGCAACGCACAGGAGCATCATGATGGACGGATGTAGGCGGTGCCCAGACACAGGACAGAGGCATGATGGTAGGCGGCTGATACAGGGGGACACACCATACCTATGGGTCATATTACAGGTATGAGGAGCTATTTATAAAAATCGATATTTCAGCATTACTAGGGGTCAGAAACAGAAGAGCCACCTTCACAGAATGCAGCCTTTAACTTAAAAGCGCCCTGAGTGACAGGTTCCCTTTAAAAGTTCCTTTTTTCTCCAGATTCTCAAAACTCCTGTGAAGCACCATAAGAGTTAATGAACTTCTTGTATGTGGTTTGAGCACCTTGAGGGGTGCAGTTTTTATAATGGTGTCACTTTTGGGTACCTCTTTTCATATATATCCCTCAAAGGGACTTCAAATGTGAAGTGGTCCCTAATTAAAATGGTTTTGTAAATTTTGTTGGAAAAATGAGAAATCGCTGGTCAACTTTTAACCCTTATAACTACCTCACAAAAAATGTTGGTTCCAAAATTGTGCTGATGTAAAGAAAGCATGTGGGAAATGTTACTTATTAAGTATTTTGTGTGGCATATCTCTATGATTTAAGGTCGTGAAAGTACAAAGCTGGAAAATTGCAAAATTATTGCCACATTTGTTTTTTTTTTCAAATAAATGCGAGTCATATCAAAGAAATTTTACCAATTTCATGAAGTACAATGAAATGAATGAATCACCAGGATTCATGAACTCGTTCCAGAGTTATTACCTCATACAGTCCCAGTGGTCAGGTTTGTAAAAATTGGCCTGGTCATTAACGTGCAAGTCACCTTCGGGTGTAAAAGGATTAAAGAAAGAATAAAACATATTTTTTTTCAAGTAGTTCCTCCTGTGGAGTAAGTGATTGTGTCATTTGTCAAGGAAAATATAGGTGGCTTCCATGTTACTGGTTGCACAAAGGCTCTGGAAAAGCTCTATGCCTCATTGCCCTCCAAACCACATTGAGTGTCCACATATTTCGCATTTCTGTAGTGAAAAGAGCCCGCTTTATTTACAGATGCAAGTCTCCAGAAGCATGAGCTGGGCCTAATGTCCTGAGCACTACAATGTACTGGGCACTGCAATGTATGGGGCCCTAATAGGCAGATTTGCAATTTTCACCTAGTAT
This sequence comes from Dendrobates tinctorius, assembly GCF_039654945.1. Taxonomy (NCBI): domain Eukaryota; kingdom Metazoa; phylum Chordata; class Amphibia; order Anura; family Dendrobatidae; genus Dendrobates; species Dendrobates tinctorius. The sequence goes on from NW_027361672.1 coordinate 19,757,780, forward strand.
GTCTGATGAAGATACAATAGTAGTCTCGAAAGCCTGCTATTTAATACCATATCATCAGTTAAGCATTAAAAGGTATCAGCCACTGAGGAGTCTCAGCATATAATATTTTTAATACATTAACACAGCAAAAGCAATTCAATTTATGTGGTTAGGTTTTGGTTCTCACTTTTCTGCTCCCTGATATCTTTCTCAATGTTTTATCTTTTATTTTAGTAATGGCTACATGTTGACCACATTTATTCTCTGCCAGTCCTCTGCAACATATCCTTTCAGTGTAAAATCCGTAATCCCTTTACAACACTTGACGCTTATGTCATGGTTGAGAAGGGGTTCCCACAAAATTATGCAAACTTATATTATAGTGATCATGTGGCACAGGGGCAGTGCCCGCATGATCGCCCCCAGGAGCTCAGCTGAAGTAAAAGCCGAGTCCCAGCTGTCATGGCGAGGAGGGGAGTCCACATCAACATGGGCCATTTAATCCCCTAAATGCTGGAATCCCAGCATTTACAAGGTTACCATCAGATCAGCATTAAAAAAGGTAAAAATATTGTAAAAAAATAGCACTAAATAAATAAATGAAAAATTATACCAAAAAATAGCTATATTTATGTAAAAATAAATCCAAAAAATGTACACATATTTAGTATCACCACTTCTGGAACTTCCCAATCTGTAATACTGTCACACTATTTAACCACTTAAATGAACCCCATAAAAACGTTGCCATAAAAATATGCTCTTTCTTCATACTGCCAAATATCTATATATATAAAACTGAATGTATGTATGTGTGTATCACCAACCAATCACAAAGTATCTCTCATTTCACCAGAGCTGTTCAAAAGAAGCTGAGCTGTGATTGGTTGCTATGAGCAACAGTTTTCCTTGCAACCAATCACTAAGCATCTCTCATTTCACCAGTGCTGGATAAAAGAAGGTGAGCTGTGATTGATTGCTATGAGCAAGTTTTCCCGCTTGACAACACCTCAGCAGACACTGACATGGTGGGAGACATCTAGCATCCCCAGGAACATAAGCTCCCAGCCATTGTCTGCCTCCCAAAAAAGGAGCAGAGAGTACATGACAGAAATGAATCTCCCCTCCCATGCCCATATACACATCACACATCCTCCATCCTATAGGCACATCTTTCCTCTTAAAGGGATCATTGGTATGGGAGTCAGAGCAAATCCATCCAGCGCTTTGGTTTTGACCACAGGCCTCTCTTAAAGGGTTCCCCAGTATGGAAGTTAGGACCGTTCCACTCAGCTCTGTGGTTCTGACCCTAGGGTCTCTTAAAGGAATCATTGGTATGGAAGTTAGGGCAAATCCACTCTGCACTTTGGTACTGACCCCAGTTTCTCTTAAAGGGATTTCCTGCATGGAAGTTAGGGCAAATCCCTCAGTGCTTTGATTCTGACCCCAGGGTTCTATTAAAGGCATCATTGGTATGCAAGTCAGGGCAAATCCACTCAGCGCTCTGGTTCTGACGCAAGACCACTCTTAAAGGGATCATTAGTATGGAAGTGAGGGCAAATCCACTCTGTGCTTTGGCACTGACCCCAGGACTCTCTTAAAGGGATCTCCAATATGGAAGTTAGGACAAATCCACTCTGCGCTTTGGTACTGACCCCAGTTTCTCTTAAAGGGATCTCCTGCATGGAAGTTGGGCAAATCGCTCAGTGCTTTGACTCTGACCCCAGGGTTCTATTAAAGGGATCATTGGGATGCAAGTCAGGGAAAATCCACTCAGCGCTCTGGTTCTGACGCCAGGCCCCTCTTAAAGGGATCATTAGTATGGAAGTGAGGGCAAATCCACTCTGTGCTTTGGCACTGACCCCAGGACTCTCTTAAAGGGATCTCCGGTATGAAAGTTAAGGCAAATCCACTCTGCGCTTTGGTACTGACCCCAGGCCTCTCTTAAAGGGATCTCTGTTATGGAAGTTAGGGTAAATCCCTCAGTGCTCTGAATCTCACCTCAGGCTTCTATTAAAGGGATCATTGGTATGGAAGTCAGGGCAAATCCACTCAGGCATCTGGTTCTGACACCAGGCCTCTCTTAAAGGGATCCCTGGTATGGAAGTTAGGACCGTTCCACTCAGAGCTCTGGTTCTGACCCCAGGCTGATGGGATGATGTGGGATATTAGAGGTAGTAGTCTGGTGGCTCTGGCTGACGGGATCATGTGGGATATTAGGGGTAGTAGTTCGGTGGCTCTGGCTTATGGGATGATGTGAGATATTAGTGGTAGGTTGTCCGGTGGCTCTTGCTGATGGGACGATGTGGGATATTAGGGGGTAGTAGTTCGTTAGCTCTGGCTGATGGGATGATGTGGCATATTATAGTGAATGTGGCTATGCGGGGGTGGACGGGGCTCTACACTCAGCTTTATATATAGATATTCTCATGATCCAGGACGGGGTTTTGTCTTTGGCCTGTCCTGGTCAGACAGGGGTTAATTGTTTCTGCCTCTCTCTGGCAGAGGGCGGCTATTTAGTGGCCACTCGACATAGGTCCGGTGTCAGTTATACTCCTGCCCTCGGCTGAGTTAGTTGACCCCTTGCGTACGTGTGCCTTGTGCCTGATAACTTGTTGCTTGTTTGGTTTTGATCCGGTTCCGTCCCTGTTACGAGTTCTGCCTGTCCCCCTTGTACTGCGCTACCCTCTCTGTGTATGACTCTTTGCCTGTGACTAGACTATTCTCTGCTCGTTCCTCTGTTACAGCGCCGCCCTCTTTGTGTATGACCTCTGCTTGTCTGACCTGCGTTTACCTCTCCTCTACTACAGTATCCCTGAAGTAAGTATATTACATCATCTGCAGCAGTAGGATGCTAAGCCCCGCCCCCTGCAGCCACATGATCGTAGGTCCTTGTACTCCTTACTACTTTCAGTGTCGAAGGTCCTGTCTTCTTGAACTTTCACTGCAGTATCGGACCCCGGGCCCTCCTGTAGTGTGAGTAAGTCACCCTGCTCAGCCATGGCAATTTGCAGACGCTGACAGGATCCTGACATTATAACTGACCGTTACCTTTTTTTTTTCCTTCTCCTGTGTGTGAGATGGATCCTATGCACACTCTTTCTGAGCAGGTAAAGCGCCTGACTCAGATGTCTCAGAAACTCATAGGGGAGCAACGAGTCCTGGCTCAGTCTCAGCAGCTGATCGCTGACACTGTGCAGGGAGTTTTATCATCAGGGGCTCAAAATGTTACAGTAGTTTCCCCTGAGTCCCCGGTTAAATTACTGGATACCTTTTCTGGAAATAAAAAGCAATTTAAAGTTTTCAAGGAGGGCTGTAAGCTTTTTTTCTCATTAAGACCGCACTCTTCTGGGGATGAAAGGCAGAGAGTGGGGGTCATTATGACTCTGTTAAGGGGAGTCCCCCAGACTTGGGCTTTCTCCCTTCCAACCACTGCCCCTGAGCATATGACTGTGGATGCATTTTTTGATGTCCTGGGGCATATTTATGATGAGCCTGATCGGGTGCGTATGGCTGAGGACATGGACATGGTGTTGAGTGTATGTCAGGGGAAGCACTCAGCCAAGTGGTTTTGCTCAGAGTTCAGATGCTGGGCTGCTGAGGTCTTCTGGGATGATGCCGCCCTCTGGGGCTTGTTCCATAGAGGCCTGTCTGAACATCTGAAAGATGCTTTGGCACTCCACCCTCCGCCTGATTCTCTGGAAGATGCTATGACACAGGCCGTCCGAATGGATCACAGGCTACGGGTGAGAGGAGTGATACAGATTGAGACCCCATTATTCTCCCAAGGAAGGGGAGCCAGTCCTACATTGGAGACCATGGAGATGGGAACCATCGACCTCAAAGAGAAAGAAAGGCGACGATGGCGCTTTGGGAAACTGTGCTTTTACTGCGGTGATTCTGGACATTGGAAAAAGGACTGCCCCTCCTGCCCACCGACTAACAAGCGGCTGAGTCTGGGTAATCATCTTGGAGGTCACTCAGACTCTCAGGTACCCCTTTCTTCATTTTCTAAGATACTGTTAAAGGTGGAACTTGGTGTTAAGAACTGCTTTTTCCCTACTTCAGCTTTTGTGGACTGTGGGTCATCCTTGAACCCGATTGACTCCAATCTGGTGGCCAGCTGTAGATTATTGACAGTTAGGTTGGAGACTCCTATAAAAATAATGGCCATTGATTCTTCACCTCTCACCAAGGACGGTCTCCATTTTGTTTCTGAAGAATTCACCCTCAGGGTGGAGGCCCTTCACCAGGAGTGTATGTCATGTTTTGTTTTGGATAACCTCTCTGCTGGCCTGTTGTTAGGGTTTCCCTGGTTGCAACGGCATAACCAGATTATTGACTGGGGTTCCTGGGATATTGTTAAATGGGGACCTAATTGTTCTGAAAGATGTCTTGCTACTGTGTCTGTGTCGTCCATTGGTCTGGAAGGTATTCCGGAGTACCTGAAGGACTATACGGACGTTTTCTCCAAAAAAGAGGCTGAAGTTTTACCACCACACCGCCCATTTGATTGTGCCATTGACCTGGTTCCATGTGCTAAATTGCCCAAGGCCCGCTTGTATAACCTTTGGGGTCCCGAGCGGGCTGCTATGAAAGAATACATTTCCGAGAGTCTTCGTAAAGAACACATTCGTCCTTCTGTCTCTCCCGTGGCGGCAGGGTTCTTTTTCGTAAAGAAAATAGACGGTGGTTTGCGCCCCTGCCTCGATTTTCAAGAGTTAAATAAGACAACTGTGAGAAATACTTATCCCCTCCCACTTATTCCTGATTTGTACAACCAGTTGTCTGGGGCTAAGTGGTTTTCAAAATTAGATCTACGGGGAACATATAACCTTATCCGGGTCTGGGAAGGAGATGAGTGGAAAGCTGCTTTTCTCACTACTGAAGGGTTGTTTGAGAATTTGGTCATGCCTTTCGGTCTGACCAATGCTCCAGCAGTCTTCCAAAATTTCATCAATCATGTGTTCTCTGATTTTATTGGACGTTTTATGGTTGTGTATTTGGATGACATACTTGTCTACTCACCTGATAAACAGGCTCACATTGGTCATATTCAGGGAGTTCTCCAAAGGCTCTGGGAGAACTGTCTCTTTGCTAAGCTAGAGAAATGTTTATTTTTTGTTCAGGAACTGTCTTTTCTAGGATTCATTGTGTCTGCTGAGGGGTATCGCATGGATCCTAATAAGGTGCAGGCGATTGTTGATTGGGTTCAACCTTGTGATTTGAAGGCTCTGCAGCGTTTCCTAGGATTCGCTAATTATTATCGCAAGTTTATAAGGGGTTTCTCACAGGTAGTTAAACCTCTCACAGATATGACTCAAAAGGGGGCCGATATCAACAATTGGTCAGCCGCAGCGATGGCGGCGTTTCAGTTTTTAAAAAAATGTTTCATGTCTGCTCCGGTTCTTATTCAAGCGGACCCGTCTGAACCATTTATTGTTGAGGTGGATGCCTCAGAGGTGGGGGTGGGGGCGGTGTTGTCCCTAGGACCTGCCACTTTGACTAATTTAAGACCCTGTGGCTTTTTCTCTAAGAAATTCTCCCCTGCAGAGAGAAACTATGACGTTGGGAATCGAGAACTTCTGGCCTTGAAGTTGGCCTTTGAAGAATGGAGGCATTTTTTGGAGGGGGCTGTCCATTCTATAACTGTGACTACGGACCACAAGAACCTAGCTTACATTGAGTCAGCTAAAAGGTTGACTCCTAGGCAGGCTAGATGGTCACTTTTTTTCCCTATTCCAGTTCTCCATCACTTTTCAGCCAGGATCCAAAAATGGCAGAGCGGATGCCTTGTCACGCAGTCTGGATCCGGTGTCCCCCCCCGAACCCCCATCCTCCATTCTTCAGTCTGGGGTGGTGGTGGCAGGTATTTCTAATGTGTTGGAGCGGGAGATTTGGGAAGCTCAGTCTCTTGCCCCTCCGGCTCAGCCGGTGGATAAACTTTTTGTACCAGCTTAATCTCTTCTCAAGGTCCTTCGGGAGTTCCACGACTCAGTTCTGAGTGGACATCCAGGGATCTCGGCTACCTGGAAGGCCATCGCTAGAATATTCTGGTGGTCTTCTTTAGCCTCTGATGTTGGGGAATTTGTGTCTGCTTGTGGTGTATGTGCCCATGCCCATAACCAACCGGCCAGGGAATTGGTGCCACTGCCAATTCCTGATAGAATTGCCGTTTGCCGTATGTGGAGTCGGGAAGGAATTTTTTTCCCCAATGTGAAGCTTACTGTTGCCACATGGTTTTTTTTTGCCTTCCTCTGGATCAACATGTTAGGGCAAGTTAGGATAGGATATGGGTTGAACTAGATGGACTTAAAGTCTCCCTTCAACCTTAATAACTATGTTACTATGTTACTATGTTACCATGGACCCATTTGTCCATGGATTTCATCACCAATCTTCCCCCTTCCAAGGGTAATACCGTCATTTGGGCAATGGTGGACAGGTTTAGTAAGCAGGTACATTTTGTACCCTTGGCGGCTCTACCTAATGCGGAAACGTTGTCCAGATTGTTTGTTGAGCATGTGGTGCGGTTGCATGGGGTACCCTTGAATGTGGTGTCTGATAGGGGGGTACAATTTGTTTCCAGATTTTGGAGGGCATTTTGTAAGAGGTTGGGTATTGGTCTGTCTTTTTCATCCATTTATCATCCAGAGACTAATGGGCAAACTGAGCAGACCAATCAGTATCTGGAGCAAATTCTGTGTTGCCTGACCTCAGCCCGACAGGATGATTGGTGTACTGTGTTACCTTTGGCCAAGTTTGCGTTTAACAGCCGCATTAACCAGTCTACGGGTACATCTCCCTTTTTCTGCAACTATGGGTTTCATCCACATTTTGGAGAGTTCTCCCGTTTGGACTCTGGGTGTCCTGGAGGATGAGACTATCCAGCGGTTGGGGGAGGTATGTTGGGAGGTCCAATGTAACATTACGAAGGCTCAGACTAAATATAAGTTTTTTGCAGACAAAAAACGGTCCGTGGGGCCGGTGTTCCAGGTTGGGGATAAGGTATGGTTGTCTACCAAAAATATAAGGCTCAAGGTCCCCTCTGCGAAGCTTGGACGTAAATTTATTGGTCCCTATGAAATTACTGAAGCGATCAACCCGGTGGCTTTTCGGTTGCGTCTCCCGCCGTCTCTATGGATCCCCAATGTTTTCCATAGGGCCCTTTTGAAACCTGTGGGGTCCTGTGGGGAGGGATCATTGTCTTCCCTGCCACCGGTTTTGGTAGATGGGCAGTCTGAGTACGAGGTGGAACGAATTGTTGACTCTAGGTTGGACCATCGTGCTCTTCAATATCTTGTGCATTGGAAAGGCTACGGTCCTGAGGACAGGTTGTGAGTTCCTGCCCGATCGGTTCATGCTGATCGGTTGGTCCGGGCCTTTCATGCCAAGTATCCTGAGAGACCCGGGGGTCCAGTGGCCCCCTGTTGAGAGGGGGGTACTGTCATGATCCAGGACAGGGTTTTGTCTTTGGCCCGTCCTGGTCAGACAGGGGTTAATTGTTTCTGCCTCTCTCTGGCAGAGGGCGGCTATTTAGTGGCCACTCGACCTAGGTCCAGTGTCAGTTATACTCCTGCCCTCGGCTGAGTTAGGTGACCCCTTGTGTACGTGTGCCTTGTGCCTGATAACTTGTTGCTTGTTTGGTTTTGATCTGGTTCCGTCCCTGTTACGAGTTCTGCCTGTCCCCCTTGTACTGCGCTACCCTCTCTATGTATGACTCTTTGCCTGTGATTTGACTATCCTCTGCTCGTTCCTCTGTTACCGCGCCGCCCTCTCTGTGTATGACCTCTGCTTGTCTGACCTGCGTTTCCCTCTCCTCTACTACAGTATCCCTGCAGTAAGTATATTACATAATCTACAGCTGTAGGACGCTAAGCCCCACCCCCTGCAGTCACATGATCGTAGGTCCTTGTACTCCTTACTACTTTCAGTGTCGAAGGTCCTATCTGCTTGAACTTTCACTGCAGTATCGGACCCCGGGCCCTCCCGTAGTGTGGGTAAGTCACCCTGCCCAGCCATGGCAGTTTGCCGAAGCTGACAGGATCCTGACAGATATAATCGTTATAATTAGAGTTGAGCGACTTTTGGATTTTTAGGGTCGAGTTTCGTTTCGTGAAACCCGACTTTTCCAAAAGTCGGGTCGAGCAAGATCGTCCGATTATAGGGAAAAGTCGGGGTCGTCCCGAAACACGAAACCCAATGTAAGTCAATGGGGAATAAAAGTCGGCAGTGAGAGGAGGACAGGAAACACACCTTCAGTGCCCATTTGAATGCCAAAAGCATCAATTCTTCTTACTTAAGCTTGTCAACCTTAATTAACTTCATAATACAAGTTACGCACTGAAAAATGGGGGTTATTTGGCTAAAGTTGTGGGGGGGAGGGCTGGCTGCAGGTTTTCATGTGCCCTGGGCGAAAGAGCGCCCCTTTAACACATACCACAACTCATCATGCTCCGATAATGTAAAATACTTCACTTTTTACATCTCATGACGAGGCCCATCTATTTCTCCATACAGAATCATTGGTCCCATATAATGTTTGAAACAGTATATGATGAGCTCCACATAATGCTACAGTATATGTTGGTCCCCATGGATGAAGCTCCACTGTCTTATGGGCCCAAATAATGCTCCAAACATAATGGGCCCCATTTCTAATGCTCTAGTGTATAATGGGCCCTGTAAATGCTGCTCCAGTGTCTGATGTCCACCTTTGGAATGTTCCAGTGTATGGTGGGCCCCATCTATCATTCTCCAGAGTATAGTGCTCCCCAAAAATTGCTGTCCCAACATTGAAAACAATCAAATAAGTTTCCTCGCTAGGGAATCCCTGTACTTGTCTGGACTCCTCGTCGTCCCCATATTCCATCTCACTGCACAGTATTTCAACTTTGCAAGTGCTGTGATCCTGAGCAAGCAGGGGGGGCCCACTCATTGGCGACGGCACTGGCACAGGGCCCCTGATAGTACGGTGGTGTGTCTGATGGCGGGTGGGCCGAACCTGCACTTTCATCTGCAGCTTCCTCTTTGTCACCGTGTAAGATGGAACTGTATTTGGGAAGGGTAACCTGAGTTTCATCAGGGTCAGATTCAGGTCATGTAGCGTGCGAGGGGAATGTAGTGGTCTGGGTCAATGTACCAGCAGATTCATCGAGCAGTGGCTGGGCATCAGTGCACTTGTGTCGCCCCCAGGAGTACGGTCGCCACAGTGGCATTACCTTCTTCCTAGGGAGTGTGATGTCATGCTTGGGAGCAACAAACGATCTTTCTAGCAGGTTAACTGATTGGGCGGCGTTATTCCCACGAGTCATGACCCTCCAAACAGCGTTCATGAAGGCAAAGTGTTTGTTTTACGTGGGCAGTATGGTTGCAAAGCTGAACCTTAAAGGAATGTCCAGAAGGGCACCACCAGGAGTGGAGCCTACGGTTAAATTCGACTCCACCTGGGAAACCTCAACCATGCCAGCTACAGAACAGATGCACACATTGCAAGCTTAATTCCGTTAACGAACGAGACTCCGTCATGCCCCGCGGTCCGAGTCCGGCTTACTAGAGGGACACGTGAGGCTCTGGCACATGAGATTGGCCAATAACTGGTGTGTCATGCCCTTACATGTCCGTGGCTGCATGTGCGCTACACTGAAAAGGCCAGCGTTTGTCGCTTACAGGTGCTGATAACCCGCTGAACAACGTTAGTGATGGGGATCACTGATTACAATTATTACCCGCGAACAATGATTTCCCAGTAAGTGCAGGTCAACCGCAGTTCCGGAATTAGGCCTAACCGTCATTCCTGAAAAAATGAAAAACTTACGTGTGCAAACCACAGGTGCTGTAGCTTGCTTAACAGCTCGCCAGCCGTTCTCACGCCCAGTATGGATTACACGTGATTGCACAAAGGTGAGAAAGGGTACCGCATCCCCAGAAAACATGTATGGATAGCGTACACATTCAAAATATATGTCTATACATCAGGAGGCAGGCTCAGACGGTGTTAGGCCCAGTATGGATTGCACGTGATTGCACAAAGGTTAGAAAGGGTACCGTATCCTCAGATAACATGTATGGATAGCGTACACATTCAAAATATATGTCTATACATCAGGAGGCAGGCTCAGACGGTGTTAGGCCCAGTATGGATTGCACGTGATTGCACAAAGGTTAGAAAGGGTACCGTATCCCCGGATAACATGTATGGATAGCGTACACATTCAAAATATATGTCTATACATCAGGAGGCAGGCTCAGACGGTGTCAGACACAGTATGGATTTGACGGCCCAGACTACACAGCGGAGGAGCAGGGAGAGGTAAAGATTGCAAATGCTGGGGCCCTGCCCAAGCAAGGGGGGCCCACTCGTGGGCGTCGGTACTGGCACTGGGCCCCTCATAGTACGGCGGTGTGTCTGACGGCGGGTGTGCACCACCACCGTCAGAGACACTTGATTGCACTATGAAGGACCCTGTGCCAGTGCCCGCTCCCAAGAGTCGGCCTACCCACCTGTCCAGGGCAACGGCACTCGCACGGTGTCGTGCGCTAGGTGGTGACCCCGGCAATGGTGGGGGGAGGCAGCACAGTTAGGGAGTTTTAGAAAGTGGCATATGTTGATGTTGGACATTCAGCTGATGCAAAAGGTGAAATAGGTCAAGTCCCAGGAAGAGGTGGACCAAAGCAAGCCATTTTTCTGTCACCCTATGTGTCATCAGGGGAAGGTGGGACAAAATCCTTGGAAACCCATGCGTGGTTCATTTTAATGAAGGTTAGATCATCCACATTTTGGGTTGACAGACGGGTCCTTTTTTCTGTCAGGATTGATCCAGCTGCACTGAAGACTCTTTCCGATAGCACACTTGCAGCTGGGCAAGCGAGCTCCTGTAAGGCATATTGTGCCAATTCAGGCCAGGTGTCCAGTTTAGCGGCCCAATAGTCAAAGGGGAATGACCTGTGTGGGAGAACATCGATATGGGAGGAAAAGTAGTTTGTTACCATAGTTGACTACAGCTGTCTCCTGTCACTTTCAATCGATGCAGTATTACCAGTCGTGTGAGCGGTACTTGAAAAATCAGTCCACAACATTGTCATGAAACCCCTGTCTCCAACGCCACTTCTGCTGTGTGCACCACGAACACCTCTGCCAAGCTGCCCCCGGCCCGTACGGCTCGTGTGAGAACCATCACCGCCGCTGTGTGCTGGGAATGCCTCAAGCAACCGATTTACCAGAGTTGCTTGTTTATTAGCCAATATTAGGTCAAGGTTCTCCTGTGGCATGATGTTTTGTAATTTGCCTTTATAGCGTGGATCCAGGATGCTGGCCAACCAGTAGTCGTCATCGTTCATCATTTTGGCAATGCGGGGGTCCCTTTTTAGGATCTGCAAGGCATAATCTGACATGTGGGCCAATGTTCCCAGTGTCAATGATGCACTGCGAGTGCTGGTTGGAGGAGCACTTTCTGGCAAATCCACATCCCTCCAGTCACGCACAAACCCTGTACCAGACCTTGCCACGCCAACATTTTCACTTGCCCCACGAGATGCATCCTCCTCCCCTAAGTAATCATCCCCATCATCCTCCTCCTCCTCCTCTTCTTCCTCCACCTCGTCCAGGAGAGGTCCCTGAGCAGATAATGGCTGAATGTCATCAAGGATTCCCTCCTCCTCTTCCTCCTCATCAACATTGGCTGCAGAAGCCTGCTCCTTAAGGTGCGTCAAAGTTTGCATGAGCAGACGCATAAGTGGGATGCTCATGCTTAGGATGGCGTCGTCTGCACTTACCAGCCGTGTGCATTCCTCAAAACACTGAAGGACTTTACAGAGGTCTTTCAGCTTCGACCACTGCACATCGGTCAACTCCATGTCTGCTCTCAAAGTGCCTGGCCGTGTATCCTCCCACAAATGCATTATGGCCTGCCTCAGCTCGCACAGCCGCTCCACCATGTGCAGGGTGGAGTTCCACCTTGTTGCAATGTCGATAATGAGGTGGTGGTTGGGAAGGTGGAGCAATCGCTGCAGCTTCTGCATACGAACGGAGTGTACAGGCGACCGGCGGATGTGCGCGCACAGTCTTCGCACCTTCTGGAGCAGGGCTGTTAACTCCGGATAATTTTTGAGGAAGCACTGCACCACCAGGTTCAAGGTGTGAGCCAAGCAAGGTATGTGGCTGAGTTTTGAAAGGGCTATGGCTGCCACAAAATTACGCCCGTTATCACTAACTACCTTGCCTGCCTCAAGATGTACACTGCCCAGCCATGACTCAGTTTGTCGCTGAAAGTACTCGGCCAGCACCTCGGCGGTGTGTCTGTCGCCCAAACACATCATCTGCAACACTGCCTGCTGACGCTTTCCACTAGCTGCTCGATAGGGGGACACCTCGTGTGCAACAGTGGCAGCTGCAGATGGAGTGCTCGTACGACTGCGCTCTGTAGACGAGCTTTCGCTTCTGGAGGAGGAGGAGGAGGGTCGAATGCCTACCATGGGCTAGGCAGCACTGTCCCATCACCGCTGTCCCCTGTGGACCCTGCATCCACCACATTAACCCAGTGCGCAGTGATGGACACGTAACGGCCCTGGCCATGCCGACTGGACCATGCATCAGTTGTGAGGTGCACCTTTCCGCTCACTGACTGCTTGAGTGCATGGACAATGTGGTCTTTCACATGATGGTGGAGGGCTGGGATGGCTTTGCGAGAGAAGAAGTGGCGACTGGGTAGGTCATAGCGTGGTACTGCATAGGCCATGAGTTCGCGGAAAGCTGCGCTTTCCACCAACCGAAAGGGCATCATCTCAAACGAGATTAGTTTGGCAATGTGGGCGTTCAAACCCAGTGTACGCGGATGAGAGACTGAGTACTTTCTTGACCTACTCATAGTGTCTGGGAGGGTGAGCTGGACTTGAGAGCTGCATATGGTGGAAGTAGCGGTGGACAGGGCGGACTGAGAGAGGGTTGATGATGGTGATGGAGTTGGTGTTCTTTCTGATGGCCTAGAATCCGTCTTTTGTTGATATAACAGTGGGATTCCCTGACTGCTGTGGCCTTGCAACGACACCTCAACATTTGCTGCTGTGCTAACCGGTGGGCTTACAGTGGGGGAAACAATGTAGCGTTGCTGACTACCTTCGTTGTGATCAGTTGCACATGTGGCACTTGAGGTTTGGTGTTGTGTCCACGCTTGCAAGTGCATGCTGGTTAAATGTCTAAGCATGCAACTGGTATTCAAATTTTTCAGATTTTTCCCTCGGCTAAAGGTCTTTGCGCACTTCTTACAGATAACCTTGGCCTGACCATGAGGATTTTGTTCAAAAAAGTGCCACACTGCACTCTTCCTACTTTGGCAGACATTTTGCGGCCTAGCACACTGTGATCTTTTGACCCTCTGGATAAGCTGTCCAGCAACTCTTTTGATGTTTGGAACCTGTCTTTGGAGTGCTCCGGGCCTGCCAGATAACAGCTGTTGCGATGTCGATGTCTGCTGTGGATGCTCCTCATCTGAGCTATTGGAAGCAGCACCCTCTTCCCCCAATGGATGCCAATCTGGGTCAACAACTGGGTCATCCATCACCTCCTCTTCTATGTCATGTGCACCTTCCTCTGTGTCACCGTGTATGGTGGTATAGTGTGCGGGTAGGGGCACCTGAGTCTCATCAGGGTCAGAATCTGGCTCTGTACACTGCGAGGACAATGTAGTTCTCTGAGTGAATGTACCAGCAGAATCATCCATCAGCGGCTGTGCATCAGTGCACTCCATGTCAGATTCATCTTGGCCAGGGTAAGTCACCATTTCACTTGATAATCCAGGCATGGTATGTGAAAACAGCTCCATGGAGTAATCAGTAGTATGGCCTGCGTCATCCTTCAATCTTGGTTGGGGTGAAGGACACAAGGAAAGGTGTGGTTCATGAACATGAGCCTCCAATGACGACTCAGTGCTTTTACTTTTTACAACTGAAGAAGAGGAGGCGATAGAGCTGGAGGCTGAGTCAGCAATGTAAGACAAAACTTTTTCCTGATGCTCTGGCTTTAAAAGCGGTTTGCCAACTCCTAGAAAACTAAGCGTTCGAGGCCTTATGTAGCCAGACGATGACGCAGGCTCAACACCTCCTGCATTCGGTCCTATTTTGCTCTTGCCACTACCATCAGTTCCACCACCAACACCATCATTACCAGCTGCCAACCCCCGCCCAATTCCACGGCCTCTTCCACCAGCCTTCCTCATTTTTGGTAGAAATGTAGACAAAATCCAACAAACTATATAGTAATGTAAAACAAGGTACAAGGTGTCTATAAGGACAGGGGAGATTTTGAATTTCTGCAGACACTTGTGGACACTGGACACTTTTGGATTGTGTGAGGCCCACTGAATATCTGAGCGCTCTGTCACAGACTCGATGGCACAGCTGTGACCAAAGTGACTAGAGGATAAGGGAGATTTTTAATTTCTGCACACACTTGTGGACACTGGACACTTTTGGATTGTGTGAGGCCCACTGAATATCTGAGCGCTCTGTCACAGGCTCGATGGCACAGCTGTGACCAAAGTGACTAGAGGATAAGGGAGATTTTTAATTTCTGCACACACTTGTGGACACTGGACACTTTTGGATTGTGTGAGGCCCACTGATATCTGAGCGCTATGTGACAGGCTCGATGGCACAGCTGTGACAAAAGTGACGAGAGGATAAGGGAGATTTTGAATTTCTGCAGACACTTGTGGACACTGGACACTTTTGGATTGTGTGAGGCCCACTGATATCTGAGCGCTATGTCACAGGCTCAATGGCACAGCTGTGACAAAAGTGACTAGAGGATAAGGGAGATTTTGAATTTCAGCAGTCACTTGTGGACACTGGACACTTTTGGATTGTGTGAGGCCCAATGAATATCTGAGCGCTATGTGACAGGCTCGATGGCACAGCTGTGACAAAAGTGACGAGAGGATAAGGGAGATTTTGAATTTCTGCAGACACTTGTGGACACTGGACACTTTTGGATTGTGTGAGGCCCACTGATATCTGAGCGCTATGTCACAGGCTCGATGGCACAGCTGTGACAAAAGTGACTAGAGGATAAGGGAGATTTTTAATTTCAGCAGTCACTTGTGGACACTGGACACTTTTGGATTGTGTGAGGCCCAATGAATATCTGAGCGCTATGTCACAGGCTCGATGGCACAGCTGTGACCAAAGTGACTAGAGGATAAGGGAGATTTTTAATTTCTGCACACACTTGTGGACACTGGACACTTTTGGATTGTGTGAGGCCCAATGAATATCTGAGCGCTATGTCACAGGCTCGATGGCACAGCTGTGACCAAAGTGACGAGAGGATAAGGGAGATTTTGAATTTCTGCAGACACTTGTGGACACTGGACACTTTTGGATTGTGTGAGGCCCACTGATATCTGAGCGCTATGTGACAGGCTCGATGGCACAGCTGTGACCAAAGTGACTAGAGGATAAGGGAGATTTTGAATTTCTGCAGACACTTGTGGACACTGGACACTTATGGATTGTGTGAGGCCCACTGAATATCACAGCGCTATGTCACAGGCAGAAATTGGCTAGTGTATCACAAACTACAAGGTGTATGTAGGGCAGAATAGGAATCTCCCTAGAGTGCAGGTCTGTAAGAACGGAACATGTCCTCGTTTTATTCTAACAGAGTGACACACTGATAGCTTCACTGTGGCTGTGATAACAGCTGTTACACGGTACTGTGTGAGGAGCGTACACCGCTGTATGGTGTGAAAAAATGCACGCTCAGTACCTCAGCAGGACAAAAAAAAAAAATTGGGATTGCTTTTAAAAAAGCAGTTTGCGGAGCAGTGGGTAAACAGCAATGCAGGAATGTCAGGAAGCCTTAGAAGGCAGCCCAACAACCAACACCACTGATACACCACTATATAGCCTCCCCTTGCACTGCACACACAGTGACTGATGTGTTGTACAGGCAAAATCGCTAGCAGCAGAAGCAGTTTTTTTTTCTTCTCAGCAGGACAAAAAAAAAAATTGGGATTGCTTTTAAAAAAGCAGTTTGCGGAGCAGTGGGTAAACAGCAATGCAGGAATGTCAGGAAGCCTTAGAAGGCAGCCCAACAACCAACACCACTGATACACCACTATATAGCCTCCCCTTGCACTGCACACACAGTGACTGATGTGTTGTACAGGCAAAATCGCTAGCAGCAGAAGCAGTTTTTTTTTCTTCTCAGCAGGACAAAAAAAAAAATTGGGATTGCTTTTAAAAAAGCAGTTTGCGGAGCAGTGGGTAAACAGCAATGCAGGAATGTCAGGAAGCCTTAGAAGGCAGCCCAACAACCAACACCACTGATACACCACTATATAAACTCCCCTTGCACTGCACACACAGTGACTGGTGTGTTGTACAGGCACAATCGCTAGCAGCAGAAGCAGTTTTTGGTGTCTTCTTCCCTGCCTAATGCTCTCCCTACAGAATCAGCAGCAACCTCTCCCTATGCTAAGATCGGCAGAAGTAAGATGGCGGTCGGCGTGCACGCCCTTTTATACCCCCTGTGACGCCCTCCAAAGCAAGCCAATCACTTGCATGCCCTTCTGAAAGATGGTGGTGACCCGTGCCTATGTCATCACGTTGCCCACAGTGTCCGTGGATCCTGATTGGTTGAAAAAGAGCGCAAAACAAACTTTTGAAAAGCGACTTTGGCACGTAAGTCGCCGACCTCGTGGCCGACCTCATCCTAGGGTCGGGTTTCGTTTCATGAAACCCGACTTTGCCAAAAGTCGGCGACTTTTGAAATTTTTCGACCCGTTTCGCTCAACTCTAGTTATAATTTGTTATAACTAACTGTAGTTAGTTACTATGCCCGGGCAGAGCCGGGCTCTTCAGCTAGTATTTGAATAAAATACTATGAAATAGATTTTATTGTGTAAATGCGCCAAATCATAAAAAATTATATAAATGTGGTATCGTTATAATCATAATGACCTGAGGAATAAAGCTGCTTAATCACTTTATCACATACCACATAGTGAAAGGCATAAAAAAACCATTTCCTGAAATGCTGGTTTCTACTCATTCTGCCTTGCAAAAATCAGAAAGGAAAGCAATCAAAAAATGTTATATGCCCGGAAATGGTACAAATAAAAACGTCAACTGGTCCCACAAAAAACAAGCCCTCACATGACTCTGTCTGCATAAATATGAAAAAAATTATAGGTCAAATTATATGGTGATGCAAAACGTTATTTTGCAAAAAAACGGATCTATCTTTGAGGCCTACTTTACACTTTCTGGTGATTCCCATACAGGAAAAGCCAGTACTAGTGTTAGGCGCCAGGATCATCCCACTGCACAGGGTGGATATCAAGCCTTGTCTGCCTCATCGGTCTCCCATTTAGACTCAGCGGGTCCTGCTCAGCATAGACGTCGGTCCCAGCGTCTAGCTCAGGCTCGTGCTGTGCACTTGGTAACTGCTGGTTTCCCTGCCAAGTCTTTAGTAACCAATCATATTCGAGGACACTCTAGTAGTGTTGAGCGATACCATCCGATACCCTAAAATATCGGATTGGATGGTATCGGCCGATACGAAAAAAGTATCGGGTATCGCCGATTCCGATACCGGAAGTCCCATTCAAGTCTATGGGACTTCCGATATCGGAATAAGAAAAACCCTTTTCTGTCCTTGTACAGCCTCTCGGGGGTGTGTACGGACTTTCCGGGGGTCTGTGCCGACTGCCCGGGGGTCTGTGCGGACTGCCGGGGGTCTGTACCGGACTGCCGGGGGCTGTGCTGGCCTGCCGGTGGTCTGTACCGACTGTCTGGGGGTCTGTGCAGGCTGCGGGGGTCTGTGCAGGCATCGTCTGATAGGACTACAAGTCCCATCTGGTGATGCCTGCTACCATGATGGTGATTGACACATTAGCCAATGATGGGATAGTAGTAGTCCCATCATCCGGCTAATGTGTTGAATGTAAAAAAATATATATATATACATACTACATACATGCTACATACATGCAACATACATACTACATACATGCTACATGCATACAACATGTATACCACATGCATGCAACATACATACATACAACATATATACTACATACATGCATACCACATATATACTACATGCATACTACATATATACCACATGCATGCAACATACATATATACAACATATATACTACATGCATGCAGCATACATATATACAACATATATACTACATGCAACATACATACTACATATATACTACATGCATGCAGCATACATACATACTACATACATACTACATATATACTACATATATACCACATGCATGCAACATACATATATACAACATATATACTACATGCATGCAACATGCATACTACATATATACTACATGCATGCAACATGCATACTACATATATACTACATGCATGCAACATACATACTACATATATACTACATGCATGCAACATACATACTACATATATACCACATATATACTACATGCATACTACATATATACCACATGCATGCAACATACATATATACAACATATATACTACATGCAACATACATGCTACATATATACCACATAAATACTACATGCATGCAACATACATATATACTACATATATACTACATGCATGCAACATGCATACTACATATATACCACATATATACTACATGCATGCAACATACATATATACTACATATATACTACATGCAACATACATACTACATACATACTACATATATACCACATGCATGCAACATGCATACTAAATATATACTACATATATACTACATGCATGCAACATACATACATACATACTACATATATATCACATGCATGCAACATGCATACTACATATATACTACATATATGCTACATGCATGCAACATACATATATACTACATAGAATACATTCATACTATACATACATATAGACATACAGTACATATAACATAGAGTACATACTCACCATCACTTGTCACTTTGTTCCCCGAAGCCATTGTCATCTGTGGAATAAATATTAAAATAACAAACCACCAATATACTTACCCCTGATCCGCAGAAGTCCACGAGTGTCCCACGACGATCTTGCGTGGAGAACAGCAGCATCAGCTGATGCTACCGTTCTCTACGGGCTCCAGGAATCCAATGATGGGAGGTAGGTATCCTTCCGCACTGTATTCCTCTGCCACTGTAAAAAAAAGTCCCTAGTCTCACTTTATGGCATTGCTGTGTGAGAAATTTCCCACGCAGCTTTTGGCATAAAGTGGCATAAAGTGTATGTATGTTGCATAAAGTGGCATAAAGTGTATGTATGTTGCATGCATGTAGTATATACAGTATGTAGTATGTATGTTGCATGTGGTAGATATGTATGTTGCATGCATGTAGTATATATGTAGTATGTATGTTGCATGTAGTATATATGTTGTATATATGTATGTTGCATGCATGTAGTATATATGTTGTATATATGCATATTGCATGCATGTGGTATATATGTAGTATGCATGTAGTATATATGTGGTATATATGTAGTATGCATGTTGCATGCATGTAGTATATATGTTGTATGTATGTATGTTGCATGCATGTAGTATATATGTAGTATGTATGTTGCATGTAGTATATAAGTAGTATATATGTAGTATGTATGTTGCATGTAGTATATATGTTGTATATATGCATGTTGCATGCATGTAGTATATATGTTGTATATATGTATGTTGCATGCATGTGGTATATATGTAGTATGCATGTAGTATATATGTAGTATGTATGTAGTATGTATGTATGTTGCATGCATGTAGTATATATGTAGTATGCATGTTGCATGCATGTGGTATATATGTAGTATGCATGTAGTATATATGTGGTATATATGTAGTATGCATGTGGTATATATGTAGTATGTATGTTGCATGCATGCAGTATATATGTAGTAAGCATGTTGCATGTAGTATATATGTAGTATATATGTATGTTGCATGCATGTAGTATATATGTGGTATATATGTAGTATGCATGTTGCATGCATGTAGTATATATGTTGTATGTATGTATGTTGCATGCATGTAGTATATATGTGGTATATATGTTGTATGCATGTTGCATGCTTGTGGTATATATGTAGTATGTATGTTGCATGCATGTAGTATATATGTAGTATGCATGTTGCATGTAGTATATGTAGTATATATGTATGTTGCATGCATGTAGTATATATGTGGTATATATGTAGTATGCATGTTGCATGCATGTGGTATATATGTAGCATGTATGTATGTTGCATGCATGTAGTATATATGTAGCATGCATGTTGCATGCATGTAGTATATGTGTAGTATGTATGTAGCATGTAGCATGTATGTAGTATGTATGTTGCATGTATGTAGCATGTATGTAGTATGTATGTAGCATGTAGTATGTATGTAGTATGTATTTTTTTTTTTTTTTACATTCAACACATTAGCCGGATGATGGGACTACTACTGTCCCATTTTTGGCTAATGTGTCAATCATCGTCATGGTAGCAGGCATCGCCCGATGGGACTTGTAGTCCCATCGGACGATGCCTGCACAGACCCCCGCAGCCTGCACAGACCCCCGGACAGTCGGCACAGACCACCCGCAGGCTGGCACAGCCCCCCGACTGGCCAGTATAGACCCCCGGCAGTCGGCACAGACCCCCGGGCAGTCGGCACAGACCCCCGGGCAGTCGGCACAGACCCCCGGCAGGCCAGTACAGACCCCCGGGCAGGCCAGTGCAGACCCCCGGGCAGGCCGGTACAGACCCCCCAGAAGGCCCGAACTGACGGCGCATCATGATGCGCACAGACCGCGCATCATGATGACGTCATTTTGGCAGTCAATCAGAGCCATAACAGTGGCTCATTGCATTATGGGAACGTCCAATTCCGATATCCGATATTGAAAAAATATCGGTACTTGGCATCGGAATTCCGATACAGCGAATATCGGCCGATACCCGACATTTGCAGTATCGGAATGCTCAACACTACACTCTAGTGCTCCAGAGTCTAAGTCCAGAGATTACCATACTGAGCATATCTATGAGGTGGCACCTTCTCATTGGTGGTCGGTCGTCAGCTGCTATAGTGATGTGGCAGCTCCGAATTGGTCCACGGGCAAGGTCCTGTCTGACTGGACTTGAGCCTACTGTATAAAAGGCTCTCAGAGGAGCACACCGGTGCGCTAGTGTCATTTCAGATTGCGTGAGTGAGTGGATGTGCTACCACTCTGTTTGCACATGTGCCACTCTTATAGCGGTGACTGTGTGTCTAGGCAAGCAGTGTAGGGTAGGAACTCTCGCTTGGCTTAGCATCTGTCTCTGGTCGTGTGTGTAGGTAGCACATCTTGGTTTCAGAGCAAGCACAACCACCAGCCTAGACTACGATAGGGACCCCACTTAGCATCATATTGCTTTATCCCTGTGACGTTTATCAGAGTATAGCACTCAGAGCTCTTTTGTTCAGTACTTTTGTGAAGTAACTGTGCTGGGTACAGTTTTACATCACTGCACGGTGGACCCCGGGTTGCGATTGCACTCTATTACACATCTACAGTGGTACATCGAGCATCTGGAGGGTAGGTTGTCCTCTCTTGAGCGGACAACTTAAGCAGTGGATTTTACCACAGTAGAAGTACAAGCTGCCAGTGAGGACACTACCAGGGACATTGCCGCAACGCCTGTCTCGCCTTTCCCAATTGTCCCGCTCCCCGATAAGTTCTTGAGGGATAGCAAGGCTTGCAGGGGATTCGTGAACCAGTGAACTATTCAGTTGCAGCTGCTGGCCTCACATTTCCCATCTGAATGGACCAAATAGGGATATGTGGTATCTATTGACGGGCAGGGTATTGGAGTTGGCTACACCACTGTGGGATCGTAATGACCAGCTGATTCAGAGTGTCTCTCATTTTCTGGATGGTATAAAACAGGTCTTTCTGGGTCCTCAAGTGAATCATGACACCGTGCTACAACTCCTGGCGTTAACTCAGGGCTCTTCCTTGGTCAGCCAATTTGCCGTCCAGTTTCGGACTTTAGCGTCTGAGCTGGATTGGCCAGAAAAAGTCTTGATTCCTGTGTTCTGGCAGGGTCTTGCTGACCATGTGACAGATACCCTGTCCACTAGGGAGATTCCCACTACACTCGAGGACTTGATAACAGTGTCCACTCGCATCGATCTTCGGCATGTTAAATGAAGATTGGTGTGAGCTCAGTGTAGACAAAGGATTCAGTTGGCTCCAAGTTTTACCAATCCTTTGGAGTCTCCAGCTCAGACCATCAAGCCAGTGGAGGCCATAGATGTATCTCGAGCAGATCATAGGTCACATTCCGTTCATCTGTGGTCAATCTGCTTTGTTTGTCGGCAGGCAAGTCATTACTCCAACAAGTGTCCCAGGCGGCAGGAAAACTACCGCATCTAGTGCGTACTGGAGGAGGCTCACTAGACACGGCAGATGTGTCCTCCAAATTAACCGTTAATGTGTCTCTGTCTTATTGATTGACCACTCACATTACTGAGGCTTGCGTGGATTTCGAGGCCAAGGGCAATTTTCTGTCTTCCACCTTCGCCCGACGGCATGTAATACCCCTAGTAATGCTCCCGAAACCAATCACCATTCGGTGTCTTAGGCTCCACGTTCAGGTTGGGTAGCCTGAGATCACTTCAGATCTAATCTCTCTTCCTGGGCACTATTGGCAACATAATAAAGAAGAATGGTAAGTTGGGGAAGAAGTAATAATTGGGGAAGAAGTAATAATAAATGTAATGAAGAAATCATAAATAAATATCCCCAAGCGTATACTCTGGACATAAAAAGGACCAGTTATCAAACATATACACAGGAGTGGGAGGGAAAAAGACTCAAAAAAGACTACCATATTGTCCCAAGTAGAAAATCTAAAATTGCTTTATTGATGAACAGGCAAGGATTAGTATGTACATGCAGATAAAACCCATAATCAGACCTCAAACAAAGGGCACATCAGACCAAGAGCGCCCAGTAATACAGTGGGGCAAAAAAGTATTTAGTCAGTCAGCAATAGTGCAAGTTCCACCACTTAAAAAGATGAGAGGCGTCTGTAATTTACATCATAGGTAGACCTCAACTATGGGAGACAAACTGAGAAAAAAAAATCCAGAAAATCACATTGTCTGTTTTTTTTTTCACGACCACACCTTGATTACGGATGACATACGGAGCACTGTTTAGGGGCCATTCATCCGTATTACGCATGTAAAATACTGACCGTATTTTGCTTCGGTTAGTGTGACCCCAGCCTTACACACATATTCTCTCCAAGACATCAGGCGATAATTTCCATGTTGGTCATCCCTAAGGGTATTGATGAGGTACTGTTGGGCATACCCTGATTGCGCCAACATTCACCTCATATAGATTGGGAAACTGGGAGCAAATTGGGTTGGAGTAGGTCATGTGAGGGACAGTGTCTTAGGCTCCTCGTTCAGGTTGGATCTCCTGAGATCACTTCAAACCTAAGCTCTCTTCTTAGGCACTATTGGAAACAAGCAGATGTGTTCTCAAAGAAGGCTGCAGAGACTCTTCCTCCCCATCGCCCCTACGATTGACTTATAGACCTCATTCCGGAGCAGAGCCTCCTCGGGGGCGTGTCTACCCATTGTCTCTCCCAGAGACCAAGGCTATGTCGGAGTATATCAAAGAGGACCTGGTGAGAGGGTTTATTAGGAAGTCAGTGTCTCCTGTGGGGGCTGGGTTCTTCTTTGTTCCGAAGAAGAGTGGAGAACTTCGTTCTTGCATAGATTATTGGGGTTTGAATGCCATCACCATCAAAAATAAATACCCTTTGCCATTCATCACCAAGCTCTTCGATAGTCTACGGAGTGCTAGGATTTTCACTAAATTGATTCTGCCTGGGGCTTAGAATTTAGTTTGAATACGAGAAGGGGACGAATGGAAGACTGCATTTAATACTCTGTAACGCTCCCGCAGTCTTTCAGGATTTCATAAATGACATCTTTCGGGAGCTGTTATCCACATCTGTAGTGGTGCATCTGGATGACATATTTATCTTCTCTCCAAATTTTGGCACTCACCAAAGAGATGTCTGTAGGGTCTTCAAGCTCTTATGCATCAAATTGGAAAAGTGCATGTTTGAGCAGGACTCTACCATTTCTAGGGTATATTATTTCTGCTCAGGGCTTGGCAATGGACCCCGCCAAGCTAGAGTCGGTGATGAACTGGCAGAAACCACATTCCCTTAAAGCGGTGCAGGGCTTCGTGGGGTTTATCGACTGCTACTGCCAGTTCATTCCCCACTTTTCTACCCTAGCAGCTCCATTGGTAGACCTCACCAAGAAGGGAGCTATCCCTAAGCAGTGGTCTGAGGAGGTTTTTAAGGCCTTTACTTCCCTAAAGTCCCACTTCGCTAGGATGCTCACGGTCAGAAACATCCCTGTTTCTTTTTTTCCGAGACCTTCTCACCGGCAGAGAGGAATAATTCTATCGGTGACAGGAAGTTACTGGCGATGAAAATGACCTTCTCGGAGTGGAGATACCTTCTTGAGGGGGTTCGGCACACCTTTAAGGTTTTCACGGACCACAAGAATCTGCTCTACTTGCAGATGGCTTAATGGCTGAATTTTCGCCAGGCCAGGTGGTCCTTATTCTATTCCAGATTTAACTTCACTATCCATTTTCTGTCTGGGGAGAAAAATTTACGTGCTGATGCCCTGTCATGTTCCGTAGTCTCATCCGAGGAGGAAGATGAGCCATGGCTAATTGTCCCTTCAGAAAGTCTCCGAACGGTGGCACCGGTGGCGCTAGAGCAGGTGCCTCTGGGCAAATCCTATGTATCACCTAATTTGCAGCTAGAGGTACTCTCTTGGGCACACACTTCCAAGCTGGGTGGGCATTTCGGCATCAAGAAGACCTCTGAGTTTTTGGCGAAGTCTTATTGGTGGCCTCGGACGGCGTGTGTGCCTGGAATCTTCCTTCCAGGCAGAGACCCGCAGGCTTGCTTCATCCCTTGCCCATTGCAGATAGGCCTTGGAAGATGGTCAGGATGGATTTTATTGTGAATCTACCAAAGTCCCGTAACAACAGGGTTATCTGGGTGGTAACTGACCATTTTTCCAAAGTGGTACATCTGATCACTCTTCCGCGCATGCCATATGTGTGGGCCTTGGCGGTATTTATCGTGAAACATATTTTCTGCCTTCATGGGATGCCTGACAAGATTGTCAATAACCGGGGTCGCCAGTTCGCCTCTCGTTTCTGGAGAGAGCTTTGTGGGCTGCTCAGTATTGAGCTCAATCTCTCCTCTGTGTACCACCCCGAAATAAATGGGTTGGTGGAGAGGACCAACCAGACTCAGATCACATATTTACGGCATTTTGTGTCTGCCAGGCATGATGAATTGTGCATCTTTTCTGACTTGGGTGGAGTTTGCTCTAAATAATGCAGTCTCCGACTCTACGGGTCAGACGCCATTTCTCTTAAACTACAGTCAGCATCCGCATGTCCCTGTGCACATGTCCGTCTTGTCTTCAGACCCTAGGGTGGTGGAATGGGCAGTGGAGGCTCTTTACATCTGGGATCACATGCAGAATGCCATTAAAGTTTCCAAAGAGAGAATGAGGGTCTCCGCCAACATGCATTGTCATCCTGCCCCTGTCTTTGCTCCCCTGTTATGAATTGGTCACCGAGGAGGAAAACTAAACAAGCTAAGTCACAGAATACCAGAGAGGTTGGTAACTATGCAGATTGCAGACGCCTGATCCTAACCACACAACTAGCAGCAGCCGTGGAGTGTTCCTACGATGAATCTAGATGCCTCGTCACAGCCGGAGGACTAAATAAGCCTAAAGCAAGAAAAGGGGAAATCTAAACTACCCCAGAGCAGACCCCAAAGGAATAGACAGCACCCACACATGTATTGACGGTGAAACAAGATGAAAACACAAACACAGGCAGGAAAATAGGCTGAGCAAACGATGGGGCCCAAACTAACTAGAAAGGACAGGAAAGGAAAGACACTGTCTGCAATCTGCCCAAAAAACCCTACAAAAATAATGTCCAACACTTCTGATAACAAAATTAACCCTGAAGTCACTAGACTTCTCCCACTATATCAGCACTCTGAAATATTCTGAGACAGAGCAAAAAAGAGGCCAATCTAATAAGGGACAAAAAGCAAATTGGCAAATACAGATAAATAAGAGTGGAAATTCAGCACAGCCCCACCCGGGGCTGGCTGACCACACAAAAAACTGAATAGACCAACAAAATCAAGTGTGAACATTAGCAGAAACACTTAGCTTGAGATGACTGGAACAGAGCTGAAAACCAAGACCTGAAAAGCCAGAAGGAATCACCAGCACCAGAATAGGGCGTCGGCTGTCTTAAATCCAGTCTGAGATTCTAGAGATCCAATCATTATCCTCATCATCAGGTGGCAGATCTCTACTAATTAAATCAACCTCACTACCTCCTGTTACCATCAGAGGGAGCCCGGAAGGAGAATTCACAACTGGTAGACCAGAAAATGAGTTCACAACAGTACCCCCCCCTTGAGGAGGGGTCACCGAACCCTCATCCACGCCACCAGGCCAATAAGGATGGGTCCGGTGAAAAGCACAAACCAATCTATTGGCATGAATATCAAAGGCAGAGACCCAAGAATTATCCTCCTGGCCATAACCCTTCCATTTGACCAAATACTGGAGTCTCCGTCTAACCAAACAAGAATCCAATATTTTCTCTACCTCATATTCCACATTGCCTTTAACCAATACAGGGTCAGGAGGTGCTGCCATAGGAACTACTGGCTCAACAAACCTCTTCAACAGTGATTTGTGAAATACGTTATGGATCTTGAACGTACCTGGAAGAGCCAATCGAAAAGAAACAGGATTAAAAATCTCCAAAATCTTATAAGGTCCAATAAATCTTGGCTTAAATTTTGAAGATGCAACCTTCATAGGAATATTCTTAGATGACAACCAAACCATATCACCCACTTTAAACCGGGGACCAATGGTCCTATGCCGGTTGGAAAATCGCTGGGCCTTTTCCTGAGAGAGTGACAACTTATCCACCACTTGGTCCCATATCTGCTGCATTCTCTCAACCACAGTGTCCACACCTGGGCAGGACGAAGATTCCACTTGCCCTGAAGAGAATCGAGGATGAAACCCAAAATTACAGAAAAAGGGTGACATCAAAGTGGCAGAACTAGCTCTATTGTTCAGCGCGAATTCGGCCAAGGGCAACAATGAGACCCAATCATCCTGATCAGCAGATATAAAACATCTTAAATAAGACTCCAAGGTCTGGTTTGTTCTCTTAGTCTGCCCATTGGTCTGGGGATGAAACGCGGAGGAGAAGGATAACTGAATTCCCAGATTGGAACAAAAGGCTTTCCAGAATCTGGAAACAAACTGGACTCCTCTGTCCGACACAATGTTCTCAGCAATCCCATGTAACCGAACCACCTGTTGTAAAAACAAGGGCACCAACTCAGCGGAAGATGGCAACTTTGGGAGTGGTACAAGATGGACTATCTACAAAAAATCTATCACAAATCACCCAGATAACAGTCATTCTCTGAGAGACAGGAAGATCAGAAATAAAATCCATTGAGATATGGGTCCATGGCCTCGTGGGCACTGGCAAGGGCATCAGCAACCCACTAGAACGATAACAGGTTTTAGACCGAGAACAAGTCCCACTGGACTGTACAAAATTCCTGACATCACGAGATAAGGCAGGCCACCAAGAAGACCGACTCACCAAATCTCTGGTACCAAAAATACCTGGATGACCAGCCAATGCAGAGCAATGAACTTCAGACATCACTCTCTTTCTCCACTGGTCAGGAACATACAATTTTCCCATAGGGCAACGCTCAGGTTTATCCTCCTGAAATTCCTCCAGGGCGCATCTCAAATCGGGCAAAATGGCAGAAAGAACTACCCCCTCACCTAGGATGGTAGTAGGCTCGGTCACATTAAGAGAATCAGCAAAGAAACTCCAAGAAAGGGCGTCTGCCTTAACATTCTTAGTGCCCGGAAGAAAAGAGACCACAAAATTAAAACGCGTGAAAAACAAGGCCCATCAAGCCTTTCTAGGATTCAAGCGTTTGGCCGACTCCAGATAAATCAAATTCTTGTGATCGGTGAGGACCACAACTTGATGTCTAGCTCCCTCCAACCAATGTCTCCACTCCTCAAATGCCCATTTCATGGCCAACAATTCCCGATTCCCCACATCATAGTTGTGTTCAGATGGGGAGAACTTTCGAGAAAAGAAGGCACAGGGATTCATCTTAGAAGTCACAGGGTCTTTTTGGGACAAAACAGCTCCTGCACCAATCTCAGAAGCATCTACCTCCACCTGAAATGGAAGTGAGACATCAGGTTGCCGTTAAACTGGAGCTGAAGTAAATCTCCTCTTAAGCTCCTGAAATGCTGAGACAGCCTCAGGAGACCAATTCAGCACATCATCGCCCTTCTTGGTCAGATCAGTCAGTGGTTTGACAATATCAGATAAATTACCTATAAATTTACGATAGAAATTAGCAAAACCCGAAAACTTCTGGAGAGCCTTCAAAGAAGTAGGCTGAACCCAATCATAAATGGCCTGTACCTTGGCCGGGTCCATTTCAATAGTCGACGGAGACAAGATAAACCCCAAAAATGAAATCCTCTGTACACCAAAGAGGCATTTTGATCCCTTAACAAACAAGGAATTCTCCCTCAAAATCCAGAACACAGTCCGGACATGTTCCACATGAGAATCCCAATCACTAGAAAAGATCAAAATATCATCCAGATAGATGATCAAAAACTTATCCACAAAATCTCGGAAAATATCATTCATAAAGGACTGGAAGACAGAAGGGGCATTAGTGAGCCCAAAAGGCATCACCAGGTACTCAAAATGTCCCTCCGGAGTATTAAACGCCGTCTTCAATTCATCCCCGTGCTTGATGCGAATTATACGCCCCCCTGAGGTCAAGCTTAGTAAACCAGCAGGCACTCTTAACTCTGGAGAATAAATCAGACATCAGAGGTAACGGGTACTGAAACTTAACCGTCATCTTGCTAAGGGAACGATAATCAATACACGGTCTTAATGAACCATCTTTCTTGGCCACAAAAAAAATAGCACCTATAGGTGACGAGGATGGTCCTTCTCCAACAACTCCTTAATATAGGATCGCATAGCATCATGTTCGGGTACTGATAAGTTGAAAAGGTGACCCTTGGGAAATTTACACCCAGGCATCAACTCAATTGCACAGTCATAACTCCTATGAGGAGGCAAAGATGCAGACTTGCTCTCACTAAATACATCAGAATAATCGACTAGATAATCAGGAAAATCATGAGACTGAGGAGAGGTGGAGAAAACAGGAGCATCCCTAAGAACACACTGACAACCCCAACTCACCACAGACCCAGATTTCCAATCCAAAACTGGATTATGAGTTTGCAACCAGGGAAAACCCAGAACAATAGTATCATGCAAATTATGCAGCACCAAAAATTTACAATTTTCTTGGTGGTCTGGGGCAACTCGCATTATCACCTGGGTCCAAAACTGAGGTTTATTCTCCACCAAAGGAGTAGCATAAATACCCCTCAAAGGAATAGGCGTCTGCAGAGGTGTCATGGAAAAACCACAACGTTTAGCAAAGTCCAAATCCATCAGATTCAAAGCTGCTCCTGAATCCACAAAAGCCTTAGAGGAAAACGTGGATAAGGAGCAGATCAGAGTAATTGCCAAAAGGAACTTAGGTTGCACACTGCCCACAGCAAATGTGTGTGCAAAACGTTTCTCTCATTTAGGGCAGACAGAAATAGCATGAGAGGCGTCTCCACAGAAAAAACACAGCTTGTTCTAAACTCCTGACGTTGCGCCCTAGACAAAACCCCATCACATTGCATAGGTTCAGACGTTTGTTCAAAAGGTGGCAGTGCCTCCTGTGTAGTTTTACGTTCACGTAAACGCCGATCAACTTGAATGGCTAATGACAGAATCATCCAGACCAGGGGGAATAGGAAATCCCACCATAACATCTTTTACGGTCTCTGATAAACCCTTCCGAAAGAGAGCTGCCAAAGCATTATCATTCCATGTAGTAAGGACCGCCCACTTTTGGAATTTTTGACAGTATAACTCTGCAGAATCCTGACCCTGGTTTAATGCCAACAGGGTACTCTCAGCTTGATCAACAGCATTAGGTTCATCATACAACAACCCCAAGGCTTGAAAAAATGCATCCACATTAGTCAGAATAGGATTTTCAGGTGTCAGAGAAAAAGCACAATCCTGGGGATCGCCGCGCAGTAAGGAGATGACAATTTTAACCTGCTGCGCAGAAACAAGATGAAGACACAAACACAGGCAGGAAAATAGGCAGAGCAAATGATGGGGCCCAAACTAACTAGAAAGGACAGGAAAGGAAAGACACTGTCTGCAATCTGCCCAAAAAACCCTACAAAAATAATGTCCAACACTTCTGATAACAAAATTAACCCTGAAGTCACTAGACTTCTCCCACTATATCAGCACTCTGACATATTCTGAGACAGAGCAAAAAAGAGGCCAATCTAATAAGGGAGAAAAAGCAAATTGGCAAATACAGATAAATAAGAGTGGAAATTCAGCACAGCCCCACCCGGGGCTGGCTGACCACACAAAAAACTGAATAGACCAACAAAATCAAGTGTGAACATTAGCAGAAACACTTAGCTTGAGATGACTGGAACAGAGCTGAAAACCAAGACCTGAAAAGCCAGAAGGAATCACCAGCACCAGAATAGGGCGTCGGCTGTCTTAAATCCAGTCTGAGATTCCAATCGTTATCCTCATCATCAGGTGGCAGATCTCTACTAATTAAATCAACCTCACTACCTCCTGTTACCACCAGTGGGAGCCCAGAAGGAGAACTCACAACTGGTAGACCATAAAATGAGTTCACAACACTCCCCTGTGCTTTAGTGTGGCTGTCAGCTCATAGCAGCAAGCTGTGAGTAGAGTCCACTAAATTTGTTACTCGCTATCTGGGTCCCTTCAAAGTCCTTGAACAGGTGATTAATGTAGTCTATCACCTCAGTTTTCCACCACATCTGAACATCACTGGCACCTTCCATGTGTCTTTGTTAAAGACTGAATATATATCCTGGTCTTCTGGAACTCCTGCTAGGAGGTCGGACACATCCTCGGATGATTTTGAGGTCAATGCCATTGTCGGATCCAAGGTGGTATGTTGCAAAAAAATTTTTTTGGGGGGCTTGAAGGGTCATAGGATAGGACCTGGGAACCTACAGAGCACTTTCGTGCCCCCTAGCATATTGCGACTTTCGAGCATGGCGAATGTCGCCAGGGGGTATGTTATGTGCCAGGATTCTCCTGCTGCACAGGGTGGATCCCAAACCTTGTCGGTCTCCCATTCAGAGTCTGCCATTGCAGGTCCTGCTCAGCGTAGACGTCGGTCCCAGCGTCTATCTCAGGCTCATGCTGTGCGCTTGGTTAGTGCTGGTTTTCCTGCCAAGTATTTAGTAACCAATGATATTTGGGGACAGTTCAGGGCTCCAGAGTCTATGTCTGGAGAGCACCGTACTGAGCATGTCCGTGAGGTGGCACCTTCTCATTGGTGGTCGGTCGTCAGCTGCTCTGGTGATGTGGCAGCTCCAGATTGGTCCACGGGAAAAGTCCTGTCTGACTGGACTTGAGCCTACTGTATAAAAGGCTCTCAGAGGAGCACACCAGTGCGCTAGTGTCATTTGAGATTGTGTGTGTGAGTGGATGTGCTACCACTCTGTTTGCAAGTGTGCCACTCTTATAGCGGTGACTGTGTGACTATGCAGGCAGTGTAGGGTGGGAACTCCTGCTTGGCTTAGCATCTGTCTCCAGCTGTGTGTGTAGTTAGCACAGCTGAGTTTCAGAGCAACCACAACCACCAACCTATACTTCCCTGGGGGGAGAGATAGGGACCCCATTTAGCACCATATTGCTTTATCCCTGTGACGTTTAACAGAGTATAGCACTCGGAGCTCTTTTGTTCAGTACCGCTCGGTGAAGTAACTGTGCTGGGTACTCTATGTATCATTCACACAATGTGCTGTCTATCACTGTGTGATCTAGCAATCGCTCATCGTCTTGGCTCCGTCATTGCTCTATAGCAGCAGTTTTACATCTCTGCACGGTGGACCCTGGGTTGCAATTGCACTCTATTATATATCTTTATTTAGTGCAATCCGCCAACCCTAACAACTGGTGAGAAGAGTACTGGTCTGCCTGTGATCAGCGTGACCAGGAGACAATGATGGGAGTTGTATTCAGCACCCACTGTGTACGTCCTGTGCAAAATTAAGAATTAAATTAAAAAAATAGCGAGGGCTCCAGCATAATTTCATAGCCAGCAGAGGAAACGCCCATGGCTGGGGGATGATGTTAATTGTCCCGGAAACAGGACAATACTCCAAAAGGTTCCCAGACAGAATGTACACAGCTGGTGCTGAATACAACTCCCATCATTGTCGTCTTGTCACACTGATCTCAGGACGAACAAGCAACAATGATGAGAGCTGCTTTTAGCAGCCAGCACCTGGAAACAGGGTGAACTGTACCACTTCTTCCCAGGTGCCAGATTGTGTCATGCTGATGACACACGGATGTCATCTATGTGTCATCAGTGAACATGTGTGCGGCACACATTTTGTCCATGCTGAGCACAAAAAAACCTGACATGTCTGTGGGTTTTTCACACATGGTGCTTAAAAAATGAATCGCACATGGATGTAAAAAGTAGACGTGTGAAGGGGGTCTTAGTGTGTGATAGCAGCCAAATATAAAAACTGCTATAAATCTTGTATCGCTGAAATTGCACCGACTCAAAGAATAAAGTAATCTAATCACTTATACCACATGAGGAAGGGTGTAAAAATAAATAGAACCAATTCTTGACCTGCTATTGATTTATTCATTCTGCCTCCCAAAGATTGCGGTAAGGCTCAGTTCATACTTGTCCTGCACTGAGTGCTTACATTCGGGTTTTCATGTAAACCTCTGAAATATGTGATTCAGATGAAACCTCCAGCACAAGATTTAATATAATGAAGCATATGGAGACACTATCTGGCTTATGATCCAATGGTGTTCTTCTTTTTCAGTGTGCATAAAAGCGTGGTCTATCACAGCTTTGTGCACTTCTATGAAGAAAGACAAAGATGAGCAGAGGCAAGACAGTGTAAAAAATAATGCTGCTGTCTATTTAGAATGAATAGATCCCTCAGGGTTTTCATCTGAGGCATACAATTCAGAGATTTAGATGGAAACCCTGATGTAACTGCTTAGCGTGGAGCGCAGGAAAAAATGTTATCCAAAATTTTACGTAAAATGTTCCCAATAAAGGCTTCAACTTATTCAACAGAAAAAGGAAGTCACCACTCAGGTCTTTAATTTGTCAATGGAAATATAGGCATCATCCAATTTACTGCAGGACAAATTTCTGGAAAAGCGCTATGCCTCCTCAGCCGTCAAAAGAAATGCAACAAACATTATGTTCTCAAATGCAAATGCCCCTCTTCCTTTCTGAGCCCCCGAGTGTGTCTAAACCACATTTACTGCCCAAATGGTTGGAATTTTTCTGTAGCTTTGAGAGCTCGCTTAATTTATGGGTGCATGTCTCTAGATACAAGAACTGGCCATAACATACCAGGCAATGCAATGTAAGCGCACTACAATGGCAGATTTGCAAATCTCTCCCAGCAACATCCACTGCTACTTGTTCGTGGAAAACACCTATAGAGTTAAATTGTCACTATTAGCGATGGGCGAACCCGTAGATGTTTGGGACCAATGGGTTTGGCCGAACATCTAAAAAAAAGTTTGGTTCGGGTACCAGAACGGTACCCCAACCCAATCCTGGGCCCAATTCAGATGAATTGAGGGCACAAACATCCATTTTTTGCCACACTGTCATTTGTGTGACAGAGTGGCAAACATAGGCTCTGATCGGCGGTAAGATCATTAATGCTGGTCATAGAGCTGTAGTTATCCCACTGTCAGATGACAGCATCTGTGACAGTAAAAAGGTTTCCTCTTGTCACAGGCATTGGCTGATGAGAGAGTACTACTCTCATCAGCATACGCCTGCTGCTGCTGATTACAGAGAGCAGGTGCTACTGATGAAAAAGAAGAAAAATAATTAACAACTATATCTCTCACCTGTCCAATGTGAAGACATGAAAATAATCCATATCTGTCCCACAAACATCCAGATAATTTGGATAATGGTCACATCAGTAATGTGACCACTATCCACGCCAGCCAGCTCACTCTGAGACAGGAGCGTAATCATACTCCTGCAGTGTGTAGCTTTGATCACCCATGAGAAAGGTCACCGTTGTTCATAGCTGATGAACCCCAGTGACCTCACTTATGGCACCGCTCGCTGAGTGACAAGTTTCTTGCTGTGTAAGGCTAAGCAGTACTGTGTACAGTCACATATGGAGTATTTACACATTCCGCAGAAATTGTGTGTCAAATCCTTGAGCCATTCTAACAAATTTTCTGATGTGAAAATGTAATATGTGAGGCTAAAAAATTTTTTGTGCTAAAAATGTAACTTCTTTTTCTTCACTGCCCAATGGCAAAAAATTATTTGACACACCCGTGGTGTCAATATGATTACAGCACCCTTACATTAATTCAATGAGAGGTGTAGTTTGTAAAACTGGGTCTCTTATGGCAGGGTTCTGCTGTTCTGGCACCTCAGGGTCTCTTCCACTGGATCATGGCACCCGTAAATAATAAGAGCAAAATCTTCACTATAATATGGTGCTCCTTCCCTTCCAAGCTTTCCATTGTGCCTAAAAAGTATTTCCCGGTTACATGTAGTATATTGCCGCACTCAGGAGAATTTGCACAACAAACTGCATAGTAGATTTTCTCCTAATATGATTTTCAGTTACTCAGCCAAATGCTATACAATTCTGTGAATCGCTTGAGGTTTAGAAATTCATATTACACCCCTAGATGAATTCCTCAAGAGGTGTAGTTTCCAAAATGGAGTTACCTGTGGGGTTTCTGCTGTTTTTGCATGTCAGATGCTCTTTATATGTGACATGGCATTCGCAATCTATTCCAGATGAAATTATACTACATAATACAATTGGAGTTCCTTCCTTTCCGAATCCTGCTGCATGGCCCAAGCAGTAGTTTTATACACCACATATGGAGTATCGGTGTACTCAGGAAGATTTGCACAACCAATTGAATGGTCTATTTTCTTCTGTTACCCTTTTGAAAAATGAAAAATTTTGACATGAACCACATTGTTTTTTATTTTTTCGCCTCAACATCTTAAAATTCTGAGAAGCACCTGTGGATTCAAGGTACTCACCACACCTTTAGATAAGTTTTTTGAGGGAGGTGGTTTCCAAATTGGATTAGTTGTGGGGGGTGTCCACTGTTAAGACAGATCAGGAGCTTCTGCAAATGTGACACGGAGTCCATTATCTATTCCAGCTAATTTTGTACTCCAATAGTCAAATGGTGCGCCTTCCCTTCAGAGTCTTGCCATGCGTGCAATCATTAGTGTTATACCAGATATGTGATATTGGCATACTCAGGAGTTATTGCATAACACATTGTATCATCCATTTTCTCCCTTTACCATTGCGAATATGCAAAATGTGAGGCTAAAGCAACACTGTTGTGGAAGAAGTTACATTTTATTTATTTCTTCCACATTGATTTAATTCCTGTCAAGAATCTGGAATAGAAAATAAACGTCTTAAATGTGGTTATGAGCATTTTGGGGGGTGCAGTTTTCTAATGAGCAAATGTATACCAGTGCTACCATTATAGTACTGGTGTGAAATGTTCCATATACTAATGCAGTCATCCCATTTGCATAAAATATTAGTCTGTCTACCCCTTTATGACCTTGGATGTATAGGTTCGTACTATCTTGTCTGCCCTCGTTAGATGCAGGCTCCGGCACTGAGCCCGCATCATTCCTGGCATATGACAGCTAATTTGATCAGCTGTGAAGTCCTGCTAACAGCTGAGGGTGGAATCGTGATCCACCTGCAGTTCTTAACATATTAAATGGAGCTGTCAATCACTGACAGTGGCATTTAACTTGATTGCATCAGAAGCACGTCATAAGACCAGCACATCAGCACCCCTGTCACATGATCTCGGGGCGCTCATGGGTTGGCATGACAGTCGGGGGGTCTGCAGAAGATCCCCCTGCTTGTCATTGCAGATCTTTGAATGCCAGCTCACTGCACACATGCTACACATGGCTGCTATTGCAAACAGTAACAGACTAGTGCACAGGTAGTGTTCAGTGTCAGAAAGCTGAGTTTGCATCCTAGCTTATATGGGTATTCCAGCAGGATAAGGACCTGCAAACATACTACAAGAAGCACCCTGAAATGAATAGAAACAAAGCACTGAAGAGTTCTGAAGATGTTAGGACTGGCGAAACGCACCAAATTATAAAATAATAGTAGGTGCGTTCGCAGCACGGGGTGCACCGTGCAGAGGTGGTACACTGCTGCTAGGTAATAGCGGACGCTCTATATGGCGGTACAATGGCGGAACACAGGTGGGTTAAATGTCACCTGGTGTGCACAGGGTGAACTCTGTTGCTCCACAGAGCCACACTACCGCTAAATGCAAATACCGAGCCTTTTAAAGCTCACAGAGCTTGAGGAGATAAGTGCTCAGTATATGGTCACAGGACTCAGGCCCAAGGACACAAGGCCAGCATCCCTCTAGACCTACTGAGCGTGTGGTGTCACAACCGTGAACGCCGCTAACTGAGGCTGATTGCAGCGGATCTACAGTGACTGCCGCGGTATGATAGTGCCCTATAGTAGGCGACACCATCGGACGCTAGTGCTGTGGACTGATGTGCATTGTGGCCTATAGCTTAGCCACTGACTGGCGCTGACTCTCATACTATTACCCTAACCACATGCATAATATCCCAGGGAGTGGAATCTTAATAAGTCATTCTACAGGTACATGCATCCGTCATCATCCACACATATAGCAACTAGAGTCTATACTAGCGCATGGCCAAGCAGCCATACGAGTCTTTTATAGCCAAGACCTTCCAGAACCTTCCAGATCCCCCTGATGGACCAATCAGACCTGGAGAAGGACCTGAGCATGTGACTCCCGATCCCCAATGGGGAATCGTCCCATGAGCATGCTCAGTGGAACGACGGAAGGACTTAGATTCTGGAGTCTTTTGGTGCTGGCCAGGCTGCATTGTCAGTCCTGAACCAGAGGTGGCAGCAGCAACCGATCCCACACTGCTGGTCTGGGCAGAGCGCCGTGACCGAAGAGTCTGCTGATCAGGCTCCACTGAGGCCAAAGGAAAATGGGAGACCGCTGAGTGAAAGGCTCTGGATTCCTGCTGTGCAGTGGCAGGAACCCAACAACTAACAGAAGAGTTCTTAAGTGGCCAGCAATGAGTCTAAGTCCCATTGAACACCTGTAGAGAGATCTTAAAATTGCTGTTTGGAGAAGGCACCTTTCAAATATGAAAGGACTGGAGCAGTTTTCAAAAGATCAGTGTTCCAAAGTTTCAATTGACAGGTGTAAGAAACTTGTTGATGGTTATAGGAAGCGATTGATTTCAGTTATTTATTCCAAAGGGTGTGGAATCAAATATTAAGTTGAGGGTGCCAACAATTTTGTCCAGCCCAGTTCGGTATTATATGAAGTGTCGAATTTGCCTTTTTTTCTCAGTTTTTTTGGGTTGTTCCAGTACACGCAAAAGAAAGCATGTATAACAAAGCATGTAATTGCAATAATTTTCTGGGAGAAATACTTAATTGTCTGAAACAATTTCAATGGTACCAACACTTTTAGCCTTGACTGTATAGCAGTATTATTGGAAAATTAGCCTTGTAGCAAATCTTGATTACATCCAGACAGTGATATTTGAGTTATAGATAACCCCATCTGAGGTTCGGGGGTGGGGATAGCATGGTCCTATGTTCTTTGAAATGCCAGGGCTGTAATTCAGTCCAAGTCCATCCTTGGTTGTGCGTTACATTAATTTAAACAAAAAGCACAGTAAATGCAAATTATTCTTCTCTAAATA
This sequence comes from Dendrobates tinctorius, assembly GCF_039654945.1. Classification (NCBI taxonomy): domain Eukaryota; kingdom Metazoa; phylum Chordata; class Amphibia; order Anura; family Dendrobatidae; genus Dendrobates; species Dendrobates tinctorius. The sequence goes on from NW_027361672.1 coordinate 19,795,883, forward strand.
AAATATACTTGCAAGATCCTTCGCTCGCTCACTTTAAATATTTCTGTTTACACATAGCTGCAATGCAGCCCACAACATGCTGCTCTGAATGCCTACAGAGGTGTGCATTCACTAATTCATATCACCAAAATGGTTTCAGGTACAATGTAGAATGGTGTAAGAAGATGAGCCGAGACAGAGCCAGCAGTTTCCAGTGCCCTTTGGGGCCGGAACTATCTGGACTGTCACCACTGTTGCCAGGGAAAGTTCTTCTGGGAGGAGATGACCTTTACGCTGGACAGCAGAGGGCGCGGGGTAGATAAAAAGGACTGAGCATGGGAATGGGAGAGACTTGGTGGGAAAGCGACAGGAGAACAAGGAGAAAGTTGTCTCCATCCCTACTGCTCCGACTGCTAACTCCACGTCATTTACACACCAGCATTCAAACTCTACCATTGACTTGTCACGACCGAGCTGTCTTCTGATTCTTCCTTTCTGGATGGCTCCTTCCTGCCCGCTGTTGCAGATAAGCTGACTTGCTCTGTTCTTAAAGACTACTCCAGAGGACCGCCTGCTGCCATGGTCTGCGAGCATGCCCATGGTTCGTGTTCGGTGCCATTCCAGAGGAATCCACACAAAGGACTGTTTCTATGTTCCAGCGCACTCAAGCCAAGATAGACCGGATACATCGGTACTAGAGTTGAGCGAAACGGGTTGAAAAATTTCAAAAGTCGCCGACTTTTGGCAAAGTCGGGTTTCATGAAACGAAACCCGACCCTAGGATGAGGTCGGCCACGAGGTCGGCGACTTACGCACCAAAGTCGCATTTCAAAAGTTTGTTTTGCGCTCTTTTTCAGCCAATCAGGATCCACGGATACTGTGGGCAACGTGATGACATAGGCAGGGGTCACCACCATCTTTCAGAAGGGCATGCAAGTGATTGGCTTGCTTTGGTGGGCGTCACATGGGTTATAAAAGGGCGTGCACGCCGACCGCCATCTTACTTCTGCCGATCTTAGCATAGGGAGAGGTTGCTGCTGCTGATTCTGTAGGGAGAGCGTTAGGCAGGGAAGAAGAAAAAAAAACTGCTTCTGCTGCTAGCGATTTTGCCTGTACAACACACCAGTCACTGTGTGTGCAGTGCAAGGGGAGGCTATATTGTGGTGGATCAGCGGTGTTGGTTGTTAGGCTGCCTTCCAAAGCTTCCTGACAGCTGCATTGCTGTTTACCCACTGCTCTGCAAACTGCTTTTTTAAAAGCAATCCCAATTTTTTTTTTTGTCCTGCTGAGGTACTGAGCGTGCATTTTTTCAGACCATACAGCGGTGTACGCTCCTCACACAGTACCGTGTAACGGCTGTTATCACAGCCACAGTGAAGCTATCTGTGTGTCACTCTGTGAGAATAAGTCGAGGACATGTTCCGTTCTTACAGACCTGCACCTACTACTTTTGTCTAGCTTTCAAACAGTTAAATATATTTGCTGTTTGATCACATTCAAAACTATAGAGAGACAGCGTGTGTCAGTCCGTATACTTAAAAATCACAGAGCTTGACAATTTTACGTACACCGGACAGCCGTGTACGTGCACGCTCCTCTCAGTACCGTGTAACGGCTGTTATCACGGCCACAGTGAAGCTATCTGTGTGTCACTCTGTGAGAATAAGTCGAGGACATGTTCCGTTCTTACAGACCTGCACCTACTAGTTTTGTCTAGCTTTCAAACAGTTAAATATATTTGCTGTTTGATCACATTCAAAACTATAGAGAGACAGCGTGTGTCAGTCCGTATACTTAAAAAACACGGAGCTTGACAATTTTACGTACACCGGACAGCCGTATACGTGCATGCTCCTCTCAGTACCGTGTAACGGCTGTTATCACGGCCACAGTGAAGCTATCTGTGTGTCACTGTGGAAGGATAAGTGGAGGACTTGTTCCGTTCTTACAGACCTACACTCTAGGGAAATTCCTATTCTGCCCAATTCTACATACACCTTGTAGTTTGTGATACACTAGCCAATTTCTGCCTGTGACATAGCGCTCTGATATTCAGTGGGCCTCACACAATCCAAAAGTGTCCAGTGTCCACAAGTGTGTGCAGAAATTCAAAATCTCTGTGATCCTGTAGTCACTTTTTTCACACCTGTGCCATCGAGCCTGTGACATAGCGCTGTGATATTCAGTGGGCCTCACACAATCCATAAGTGTCCAGTGTCCACAAGTGTGTGCAGAAATTCAAAATCTCTGTGATCCTGTAGTCACTTTTTTCACACCTGTGCCATCGAGCCTGTGACATAGCGCTGTGATATTCAGTGGGCCTCACACAATCCAAAAGTGTCCAGTGTCCACTAGTGTGTGCAGAAATTCAAAATCTCCCTTTTCCTGTAGTCACTTTTTTCACACCTGTGCCGTTGAGCCTGTGACATAGCGCTCTGATATTCAGTGGGCCTCACACAATCCATAAGTGTCCAGTGTCCACAAGTGTGTGCAGAAATTCAAAATCTCCCCTGTCCTATAGACACCTTGTACCTTGTTTTACATTACTATATAGTTTGTTGGATTTTGTCTACATTTCTACAAAAAATGAGGAAGGCTGGTGGAAGAGGCCGTGGAATTGGGAGGGGGTTGGCAGCTGGTAATGATGGTGTTGGTGGTGGATCTGATGGTAGTGGCAAGAGCAAAATAGGACCGAATGCAGGAGGTGTTGAGCCTGCATCATCGTCTGGCTCCATAAGGCTTTGAAGGCTTAGTTTTCTAGGAGTTGGCAAACCGCTTTTAAAGCCAGAGCATCAGGAAAAAGTTTTATCTTACATTGCTGACTCAGCCTCCAGCTCTATCGCCTCCTCTTCTGAAGTTGTAAAAAGTAAAAGCACTGAGTCGTCATTGGAGGCTCATGTTCATGAACCACACCTTTCCTTGTGTCCTTCACCCCAACCAAGATTGAAGGATGACGCAGGCCATACTACTGATTACTCCATGGAGCTGTTTTCACATACCATGCCTGGATTATCAAGTGAAATGGTGAATTACCCAGGCCAAGATGAATCTGACATGGAGTGCACTGATGCACAGCCGCTGATAGATGATTCTGCTGGTACATTCACTCAGAGCACTACATTGTCCTCGCAGTGCACAGAGCCAGATTCTGACCCTGATGAGACTCAGGTGCCCCTTCCCGCACACTATACCACCATACACGGTGACACAGAGGAAGGTGCACATGACATTCAAGAGGAGGTGATGGATGACCCAGTTGTTGACCCAGATTGGCATCCATTGGGGTAAGAGGGTGCTGCTTCCAATAGCTCAAATGAGGAGCATCCACAGCAGACATCGACATCGCAACAGCTGTTATCTGGCAGGCCCGGAGCACTGCAAAGACAGGTTCCAAAAATCAAAAGAGTTGCTGGACAGCTTGTCCAGAGGGTCAAAAGATCACAGCGTGCTAGGCCGCAAAATGTCTGCCAAAGTAGGAAGAGTGCAGTGTGGCACTTTTTTGAACAAAATCCTCATGATCAGGCCAAGGTTATCTGTAAGAAGTGCGCAAAGACCTTTAGCCGAGGGAAAAATCTGAAAAATTTGAATACCAGTTGCATGCTTAGACATTTAACCAGCATGCACTTGCAAGCGTGGACACAACACCAAACCTCAAGTGCCACATGTGCAACTGATCACAAAGAAGGTAGTCAGCAATGCTACATTGTTTCCCCCACTGTAAGCCCACCGCTTAGCACAGCAGCAAATGTTGAGGTGTCGTTGCAAGGCCACAGCAGTCAGGGAATCCCACTGTTATATCAACGAAATACTGAATCTAGGCCATCAGAAAGAACACCAACTCCATCACCATCATCAACCCTCTCTCAGTCTGCCCTGTCCACCGCTACTTGCACCATATGCAGCTCTCAAGTCCAGCTCACCCTCCCAGACACTATGAGTAGGTGAAGAAAGTACTCAGTCTCTCATCCGCGTACACTGGGTTTGAACGCCCACATTGCCAAACTAATCTCGTTTGAGATGATGCCCTATCGGTTGGTGGAAAGCGCAGCTTTCCGCGAACTCATGGCCTATGCAGTACCACGCTATGACCTACCCAGTCGCCACTTCTTCTCTCGCAAAGCCATCCCTGCCCTCCACCATCATGTAAAAGACCGCATTGTCCATGCACTCAAGCAGTCAGTGAGTGGAAAGGTGCAACTCACAACTGATGCATGGTCCAGTCGGCATGGCCAGGGCCGTTACGTGTCCACCACTGCGCACTGGGTTAATGTGGTGGATGCAGGGTCCACAGGGGACAGCGGTGGTGGGACAGTGCTGCCTAGCCCACGGTATAGGAAACAGTTGGCTGTAGGCGTTCGACCCTCCTCCTCCTCCTCCAGAAGCGAAAGCTCGTCCACAGAGCGCAGTCGTACGAGCACTCCATCTGCAGCTGCAACTGTTGCACACGAGGTGTCCCCCTATCGAGCAGCTAGTGGAAAGCGTCAGCAGGCTGTGTTGCAGATGATGTGTTTGGGCGACAGACACACCGCCGAGGTGCTGGCCGAGTACTTGAAGCGACAAACTGAGTCATGGCTGGGCAGTGTACATCTTGAGGCAGGCAAGGTAGTTAGTGATAACGGCCGTAATTTTGTGGCAGCCATAGCCCTTTCACAACTCAGCCACATACCTTGCTTGGCTCACACCTTGAACCTGGTGGTGCAGTGCTTCCTCAAAAATTATCCGGAGTTAACAGCCCTGCTCCAGAAGGTGCGAAGACTGTGCGCGCACATCCGCCGGTCGCCTGTACACTCCGTTCGTATGCAGAAGCTGCAGCGATTGCTCCACCTTCCCAACCACCGCCTCATTATCGACATTGCAACAAGGTGGAACTCCACCCTGCACATGGTGGAGCGGCTGTGCGAGCAGAGGCAGGCCATAATGCATTTGTGGGAGGATACACGGCCAGGCACTTTGAGAGCAGACATGGAGTTGACAGGTGTGCAGTGGTCGAAGCTGAAAGACCTCTGTAAAGTCCTTCAGTGTTTTGAGGAATGCACACGGCTGGTAAGCGCAGACGACGCCATCCTAAGCATGAGCATCCCACTTATGCGTCTGCTCATGCAAACTTTGACGCACCTTAAGGAGCAGGCATCTGCAGCCAATGTTGACGAGGAGGGAATCCTTGATGACATTCAGCCATTGTCTGCTCAGGGACCTCTCCTGGACGAGGTGGAGGAAGAAGAGGAGGAGGAGGAGGATGATGGGGATGATTACTTAGGGGAGGAGGATGCATCTCGTGGGGCAAGTGAAAATGTTGGCGTGGCAAGGTCTGGTACAGGGCTTGTGTGTGACTGGAGGGATGTGGATTTGCCAGAAAGTGCTCCTCCAACCAGCACTCGCAGTGCATCATTGACACCGGGAACATTGGCCCACATGTCAGATTATGCCTTGCAGATCCTAAAAAGGGACCCCCGCATTGCCAAAATGATGAACGATGACGACTACTGGTTGGCCAGCATCCTGGATCCACGCTATAAAGGCAAATTACAAAATATCATACCACAGGAGAACCTTGACCTAATATTGGCTAATAAACAAGCAACTCTGGTAAATCGGTTGCTTGAGGCGTTCACCAGCACACAGCAGCGGTGATGGTTCTCACACGAGCCGTACGGGCCGGGGGCAGCCTGGCAGAGGTGTTCATGGTGCACACAGCAGAAGTGGCGTTGGAGACAGGGGTTTCATGACAATGTTTTGGACTGATTTTTCAAGTACCGCTCACACAACTGGTAATACTGCATCGATGGAAAGTGACAGGAGACAGCAGTTGTCAACTATGGTTACAAACTACTTTTCCTCCCATATCGATGTTCTCCCACACAGGTCATTCCCCTTTGACTATTGGGCCGCTAAACTGGACACCTGGCCTGAATTGGCACAATATGCCTTACAGGAGTTCACTTGCCCAGCTGCAAGTGTGCTATCGGAAAGAGTCTTCAGTGCAGCTGGATCAATCCTGACAGAAAAAAGGACCCGTCTGTCAAAACAAAATGTGGATGATCTAACCTTCATTAAAATGAACCATGCATGGGTTTCCAAGGATTTTGTCACACCTTCCCCTGATGACACATAGGTGACAGAAAAATGGCTTGCTTTGATCCACCTCTTCCTGGGACTTGACCTATTTCGCCTTTTGCATCAGCTGAATGTCCAACATCAACATATGCCACTTTCTAAAACTCCCTAACTGTGCTGCCTCCCCCCCATGGCCGGGGTCACCACCTAGCGCACGACACCGTGCGAGTGCCGTTGCCCTGGACAGGTGGGTAGGCCGAATCTTGGGCGCGGGCACTGGCACAGGGTCCCTCATAGTGCAATCAAGTGTCTCTGACGGTGGTGGTGCACACCCGCCGTCAGACACACCGCCGTACTATGAGGGGCCCAGTGCCAGTACCGACGCCCACGAGTGGGCCCCCCTTGCTTGGGCAGGGCCCCAGCATTTGCAATCTTTACCTCTCCCTGCTCCTCTGCTGTGTAGTCTGGGCCGTCAAATCCATACTGTGCCTGACACCGTCTGAGCCTGCCTCCTGATGTATAGACATATATTTTGAATGTGTACGCTATCCATACATGTTATCCGGGGATATGGTACCCTTTCTCACCTTTTTGCAATCACGTGCAAGCCATACTGGGCCTAACACCGTCTGAGCCTGCCTCCTGATGTATAGACATATATTTTGAATGTGTACGCTATCCATACATGTTATCCGGGGATACGGTACCCTTTCTAACCTTTGTGCAATCACGTGCAATCCATACTGGGCCTAACACCGTCTGAGCCTGCCTCCTGATGTATAGACATATATTTTGAATGTGTACGCTATCCATACATGTTATCCGGGGATACGGTACCCTTTCTCACCTTTGTGCAATCACGTGCAAGCCATACTGGGCCTAACACAGTCTGAGCCTGCCTCCTGATGTATAGACATATATTTTGAATGTGTACACTATGCTATCCATACATGTTATCTGGGGATACGGTACCCTTTCTCACCTTTGTGCAATCACGTGTAATCCATACTGGGCGTGAGAACGGCTGGCGAGCTGTTAAGCAAGCTACAGCACCTGTGCTTTGCACACGTAAGTTTTTCATTTTTTCAGGAATGACGGTTAGGCCTAATTCCGGAACTGCGGTTGACCTGCACTTACTGGGAAATCATCGTTCGCAGGTAATAATTGTAATCAGTGATCCCCATCACTAACGTTGTTCAGGGGGTTATCTGCACCTGTAAGCGACAAACGCTGGCCTTTTCAGTGTAGCGCACATGCAGCCACGGACATGTAAGGGCATGACACACCAGTTATTGGCCAATCTCATGTGTCAGAGCCTCACGTGTCCCTCTAGTAAGCCGGACTCGGACCGCGGGGCATGACAGAGTCGCGTTCGTTAACGGAATTAAGCTTGCAATGTGTGCATCTTTTCTGTAGCTGGCATGGTTGAGGTTTCCCAGGTGGAGTCGAATTTAACCGTAGGCTCCACTCCTGGTGGTGCCCTTCTGGACATTCCTTTAAGGTTCAGCTTTGCAACCATACTGCCCACGTAAAACAAACACTTTGCCTTCATGAACGCTGTTTGGAGGGTCATGACTCGTGGGAATAACGCCGCCCAATCAGTTAACCTGCTAGAGAGATCCTTCGTTGCTCCCAAGCATGACATCACACTCCCTAGGAGGAATGTAATGCCACTGTCGCGACCGTACTCCTGGGGGCGACACAAGTGCACTGATGCCCAGCCACTGCTCGATGAATCTGCTGGTACATTGACCCAGACCACTACATTCCCCTCGCACGCTACACGGCCTGAATCTGACCCTGATGAAACTCAGGTTACCCTTCCCATATACAGTTCCATCTTACACGGTGACAAAGAGGAAGCTGCAGATAAAAGTGCAGGTTCGGCCCACCCGCCATCAGACACACCACCGTTCTATCAGGGGCCCTGTGCCAGTGCCGTCGCCAACGAGTGGGCCCCCCCTGCTTGCTCAGGATCACAGCACTTGCAAGGTTGAAATACTGTGCAGTGAGATGGAAGATGGGGATGACGAGGAGTCCAGACTAGTACAGGGATTCCCTAGCGAGGAGACTTATTTGATTGTTTTCAATGTTGGGACAGCAATTTTTGGGGAGCACTATACTCTGGAGAATGATAGATGGGGCCCACCATACACTGGAACATTCCAAAGGTGGACATCAGACACTGGAGCAGCATTTACAGGGTCCATTATACACTAGAGCATTAGAAATGGGGCCCATTATGTTTGGAGCATTATTTGGGCCCATAAGACAGTGGAGCTTCATCCATGGGGACCAACATATACTGTAGCATTATGTGGAGCTCATCATATACTGTTTCAAACATTATATGGGACCAATGATTCTGTATGGAGAAATAGATGGGCCTCGTCATGAGATGTAAAAAGTGAAGTATTTTTCATTGTACTATACCGCTATTTCTCTGCCGTATCGGAGCATGATGAGTTGTGGTATGTGTTAAAGGGGCGCTCTTTGGCCCAGGGCACATGAAAACCTGGAGCCAGCCCTACCCCTCCACAACTTTAGCCAAATAACCCCCATTTTTCAGTGCGTAACTTGTATTATGAAGTTAATTAAGGTTGACAAACTTAAGTAAGAAGAATTGATGCTTTTGGCATTCAAATGGGCACTGTAGGTGTGTTTCCTGTCCTCCTTTCACTGCCGACTTTTATTCCCCATTGACTTACATTGGGTTTCGTGTTTCGGGACGACCCCGACTTTTCCCTATAACCGGCCGATCTTGCTCGACCCGACTTTTGGAAAAGTCGGGTTTCACGAAACGAAACTCGACCCTAAAAAAACAAAAGTCGCTCAACTCTAATCGGTACCATTGGGATACAGTGCTTTTCGTTCCTCCATAGCAGAGCCAGAGACATTGTCCAGGATTTGCGACGCCATCGGGATATATTCCAGCCTTTCCCCTACAAGAACTGCAAGCAATAAGTTACCTTTTTTTGTATACCTTTTTCTCAAGCATTGTGTTTTTGTGTGCAATTCCTGTCATTGCCGTTACTGATCTTGTCTCCCTGCGTGGAGTATTCCTTTTATAATAACCTGTTCAGTAAATCCTGTTAACCCCTTCTCTGCCTCCAGCTCTTCATTGCATCCAACGAATCTCTTCCCTTTACAATGTTACAAAAGTAAGTGTTGTGGTCAGGTGTAGGTTACCAAACTTAATTGCTCAATTTTCTGATTTTCCAGTTAGTTGAAGGCTTGTCTTGGGTCACAACACTAATTAAATCAAAAGTATATACTGTATATCTTTTTTTACAGTAAACTGTTTAATAACCCTAATTTTAACAGATTATTATTGCAATGTCATGGAAATTGCAAAAAATATTTGTTTCTTGTTGGATTTAAAAGGTAAGGTTTGAAGTAAGCAAACAAAAGACCCCAGCATTCACTTCATTTAAGATAACTTGAGTATTTTTGACAATGGTCTTGTGCACACAGGTATTCTGTAACTTGGTGTTAATTCCAATTTTTTACAACAGTAATAAATTTGAGAAATAGCACAAGTCAATTTAAATTTAAACCCTAATGTAGTAAAAAGCATTATGAACTTCTTTTGACAATTAACAGTATTAACAGTACATTCGTAACATCACTAAAACATACAGACACATCAATTATGGTTTGCCTCTAACTAATGCTAATGGCACCTCCTTTTCATGGGTCTGACAATAATCCATCTGATAGGACCATACTTTTGCTGCAAATCAATAGTACACATTATGTATGCACTACAAGATGGGTTAATATCATAAGTTCGTTTAATTAATTGTGTTTGATGAAATTAGGTGCGTTCATTAGCCCACTTATCTATGAACCATACATTAATCATCATAATCCTTTTACAAGCTCAGTCGCACTGACTCTACTCTGACTCTAGGAGTGTATTCAAATTACCAGCCGCAGTCATGCAGACCTCACTGTGTAATTAAGAGCCAAATGAGCTGCAGTCACTTAAGCCAAAAAGGAAAAAATGGTCAGTACTATCAAACTCTCAGGAAATGTCATGAGCGCATCAAAGGTGAGCACTCAAAGGAAATTAAATAATGAGAAGGATTTTTTATGATCTAACGGGCAGTAACACTGATACAAGTGGTTATATTTAAAGACTATGTACACCTTCAGAACCATTATTATTTGCATTATTTCAATGCATCTATAAAGAAATATGAAGAATTTTTGTTATAAGTCTTAATTAAATTTTTCTACTAATTTTCAGTCTTCACCATTAGGCCAAGTTATGAATCTCCATGATAAAAAAAACAACTTTCAATTTCTGCAAAATTCTTTTCTGCAGGCATTCTTTCTTTTCTTTATTTTTTGTAGAAGAAGAAAAAGCTGAATTTCTAGTGTCATATTTAAAACACTGTGTAAGACAATGTCTGACCATATAACAATCATAGTCATATTAGTTAGAATAACACTGTTGTCAAAACATACAAAATGAGACACCCATAGGCAGACACTCATTACTTCAGAGTAGTGTAATGTTTGGCTGTTTGAGAGGTTTTTAATTGGGCATTATAGGTTACTAAGACTTTTGACCTTACATATGGAGATTTAATTATTGCTAAAATATACAGTAGGGATATAAGATATCCTTGAAGAGGACAAATATTGTCATTATAGGAGTAGCTGCCCTTAATAAGTCTTGTTACATGGTATACTGTAAGTGCACATTTGTACAGGAGTTTAAACAAATTGATAGTAAATTTTTTTTTAAATCTACTGTAAGATGACTTCACTAGAGATGAGCGAATATTTCAATTTTCGGTTCTGATTGCGATCGCCGAATTTGCAATATTCGCCGATTTATTTGTCAAATATTCGCCGAACATAACCAAACGTCATTCAAGTCAATGGGTGGCAAAAACAGACACATGCGCAACACCTTCTAACAGCCCCAAAAGCTGTCAAAACACATCATATGAGGGACAGACATGAGGAAAGTAGCCTCAATTCACCCACAGTACAAACTGTAGCATGGAGATGCAGCAATCAGCCATGCATCAGTTATCGTGGTCTGGGCCAGCATTTACAACTTTCAAATAAATGTCAAAGTAAAACAAGGTGGGTGGTGGATCGGTGTAGGCCTGCTTTGCTGGGAGCTCTGATACCACATACAACAGCTGAACCTGCTTTCATGCTGAGCCACACTCAGTTGCCATAGCTATCAGTTTTGTAGACTACCATTGTCAGAAAAAGTGTTCACATTTACACAAATTAGTGGCAAACACCACTAAAGTGGCATCTATTTCACCACAGTATATATAGCATAATAAGAACCGACAGGTCTTCCACTACCCCCAACCCAGCAGATGGACACCCAACCAGGACTGTTCACATTTTCAAAAATTATTGGCAGACACCAACAAAGTGGCATAAATTTTATGAGAGTAGAAATATTATAATAGGGACTGACAGGTCTTCCACTATGCCCAAGCCTGTAAATTGATGACACTTTGGTGGTGGTGTCTGCCAATAATTTTTAATCTGTGAACACTCCTGGTTGGGTGTCCATCTGCTGGGTTGGGCATAGTGGTAGACCTGTCAGTCCCTATTATACTATTCCTACTCTCATGAAATTTATGCCACTTTGGTGGTGTCTGCCAATAAATTTTGGAAATGTGAACACTCCTGGATGGGTGTTGATCTACTGGGCTTTGGTGGAATTAGGCAAGGTCATAAGTTTGGTTTAATTAAGATTAATAAAGGAGTCTGTGTCCTTGTTTCAATTAAAGGACTTTTTTCTGGGTGTATGTGTTTTCTTACAATGTGATTATGGGGTTAGTAATGGGGGTGTCTTAGTGACGCCTCTCCATTACTATTCTCGGGGCTTGATGTCACCTGACAATACAAAAGTGGCATCAACCCCCCCAAATATATCACCCTACTTGTCATCGCTACAGGGCAAGTGGGAAGAGCCAGGCAAAGCACCAGAATTGGTGTATCTAATAGATGTGCCTTTTCTAGGCAGCTGTAGGCTCCTATTTTTATCCATGGTTCCTTACCAGCCTGAGAATACCAGCCCCAGCTGTCTGCTTTAACAAGGCTGGTTGCCAAAAATGGGGGGACCCCACTCCGTTTTTTTAAATGATTTATTAAAATCATTTAAAAAAAAGCATCTATTCTTGATAACTTTGAAGCTGACAGCTGAGGGATGCAGTCCCCAGCTGTGAGTTTTGCCTGGCTGGTTAGCAAAAATACAGGGGAACCCAGGCTTTTTTCAAAGTTATTTATTTACAGCGCAAGAGCGGCTGATGAATACTCCCATCTGCCACTCCTGCTCTAACTGTAATTAGTGGCAGCAGGTGTCGGATGATGGGATCAGTAGTCGCATCAGCTGACACCAGTGACCGGAGGTAAACTTTATACCTCCGATCACAGCTGAGCACTCACGCTGTCTTTTGACACCATGGAAACTGCGGCTCTCTGACCAATGGGGATGATTTCACCACCGATCAGAAGCGGTGTTTGCTGCACTCTCATGCACATGACAGCGAGGCAAATACTGGATGTTCGGGCCCACCATTCAAGTAAATGGGGTCCGGGTTTGGGTCCGGGTAGTGTTCTGGTACCCAAATCTGAACTTTTTGTAACTGTTCGACCTAGCCCGCCAGACCCAAACATCCAGATATCCGCCCATTTCTAATATTCAGTTCTAGATACTCCTGCAGCATCCTCTCCATTTGTTCACCACATGTAAGACTTGGAATCTGTTGTGCTGGTGCATGAGCTGGTCTAAAAAAGTGTCAAAGGGACACAAAGAAATTGCTTCTTCCACTTATACTACAGCTGTTGCTGCTAATGTTTGGTGTTAACATTTTGACGTGCCAGACATTGAAAGTCTAGACCTGTGATATGCACTGTGTGCTTCACTGCTGTCTCTTAAGGTTATGTAAAAGTGTGATTCGACACTTCAGCATTTGCGGGTCCCTTTCAAGGGCAGAAAGCATCTGGCAAAATTTGGTTTTATAAAGTGGATCTAACAGAGTGGAAACCAAGCAGTCAGTACTATTTCTAATCATAACTATGCGGGGATCATGTTGCAGATAGTGCAGCAAGCATCCACTCATATGTCGGGCTTTACCATGAGGTCCAAGCCCATGATATATTGGTGGCTGGGTAACACAGATGCTTGTTTCCTCAGTCACCTCCCGGCATCCACGAATAACAGAGATGGGATGATTATCCTCTTCATCTCCTGACAGTTGCTCGCCCATCACCTCTTCCTCCTCCATTTGTTCCTCGGATCTTGCACCGTCAATAACAGTATGTTTGTTATCACCAGACCCCCTTAATCGCAGTAATCCACCCTCCCTTGACACTCACCTGTATGATTACAGTTTGGGAATTTGAGACAATGTTATCCCTTCCGCATTCTCCTCTGCTTCCTCCTCTTCTTCCGGAACCTACTCCCACAGGCTATTCAAAGTCTACTCCAGCATATAGAAGACCGGAATAGTAATGCTGATGATATCGTTGTCAGTGCTAACCATCTTAGTAGCCATTTTGAAACTGTGCAGAAGGGTGCAGAGGTGCTTAATCTGTGCCCACTCCATAAAAATTATATGCACCACATCCGTACTGTATTGGCTCTGGATATTCGACATGACATACTAAGTCAGGGCTCATTGCTGCTGCCACAGTTGCTGCAACATGTGCAGAGTGGAATGCCACTGTATTAGCACATTGCATATAAACCTGTTAACTGGCCTATAATAGCAACACCCCACTGTATTGATGCAAGTCAATGACCTGAGGGGTGCGAACGTTGGAAGTGAGCACACAGCTTCCATGCTTTCGGCAGCAGCTCACCCAGGCCAGGATAGTGGTGGAGAAAATGCTATACCACCAGGTTGAGGACATTAGACATGCAAGGCATGTGTGTTAGCTTTTCTTGCCATATGGCTGTTGCCAGGTTCGCACCATTATCGGACACGGACTTCCATGGATGCAGGTTCAGCAAGAAAGGGGAAATATAAACTGCCCCAGAGCAGACCACAAAGGAATAGATAGCCCCCAAATATATATTGTCGGTGAGACCAGATGAAAACAAAACGCAGGCAGAAAAATAGACTGAGCAAGCGATGGGGCCCACAATGACAAGACAGGACAGGAAAGAAAAGACACTGTCTGCAATCACGCAAAAAACCCTGCAAAAAGTCCAAAATGTCTGATGCACAAAAAACACTGAAGTCGCACGACTTCGCCCCCACTATATCAGCACTCTGGTATATTCTGAAAGCAAAGCAAAAAGAGACCAATATAACAGGGGACAAAACAAACTGGCACATGCAGTAACATATGGGTGGTGATTCAGCCCAGCTCCAGCTGGAGCTGGCTGACCCGCACAAAGCACAGATAAACAAAACCAGATCAAATGCAAACAGAATACCAAATGAACCACTTAGCTGAACCATGCAGGGAAAGAGCAGGAGACATCAGACTTCAGAAGGCACAGGAAGAAAATCACTAGCAGGGATAGAGGGAGTCAGCTGTCTTAAATCCCAGTCAGAAACCCCAGATCTCCAATCGTCTTCCTCATTATCAGGTGGCAAGCCTCTGTCAATCAGATCAGCTCCACTACCTCCAGTAACCACCAGAGGGAGTCCAGAAAGAGAACTCGCAACCCCTCCGTCAATCTGACCAGCTCCACTACCTTCAGTATTCACCAGAGGGAAGCCAGAGAGAGAATTCACAACAGCGCACGCCTGCGTTCCCATAGACTGTAATGCGTTATTTTGTCGCATTCCATGCGGAAGCGTCCGCATGCGTTTTTTTACACCTTTGGACGGACCCAAAAATGCAACATGTTGCGTCTAGACACACACCTGAAAAAGCGCATACACACGAAAATGCAGACGAACGCATGCAAACGCAAGACCATTCATACACCATGTTAAACATAGGTACGTATGATGTATGCGCATGGATGTGCACGATGCGCTGCACACAAACGCTAATGTGAAACCAGCCTTAGACAAACTAAAAGAGACTGAGACTGTGTGTTCTCCAGTCACCAGAAACCCAGCACAGAGGTTCTGAGATATGCTTACCTGTCTTCTTGCGCACGTGGTTTGTGAACATCCTGTTTCTCCCCTCTCGGAACCGCCTCAAGAATCTGGGAGCACACAGAACCCACGCTCACCAGGACACACACTACCTCCCATTTTCTCTCTTACTGTTACAGATGGGATGGTTAATCCGGGAAGAGAGACAAAACTCTCAGACACACGTACAATAAGGGAATGAAAACAGCTTGGAAGTAATAGGTCAGTAAGTTTAACCTCTACTGTGCGCAAATGTGTTAAGAGTTTTCTAAAAGAATCTATCCTGGAGAATCTCAATCAAAATAACCTCATGACCCAACATTATGGGTTAATGAAGGCATTGTCCTGTTAAACTAATTTGATTATTTTCTGAGAAGTCCAGACAGGACCAGGGTAAGGACATATATGTCATCTATCTGTTTTTAAAAAGTTGTCTGATATATCTAATATATAAAGCTCAAAGTGTGTATGTATGCATGTATGTACTGTATGTATGTGTGCATGTATGTGTGTATGTGTGTATGTCCGGGATAGGCATCCGCACCATCGCAGCTACAGCCACAAAAATTGGCACAGTCACACATCTGGACCCCGAGAACGTCCTAAGCTATGTTGTGAGGCAAAATTTTAACCCCGCGCGTTCAAATTCACCAAACAATTTTTCCCCTATCTACATACTGGGGAAAAAGTGTGTGCGCGTCAAGCCCCGCCCCTCATCATGATGTCATAATGCCCCTATTTGCATAATGGGGAAACAGTGTGTGCGTATCAAGCCCCGCCCCTCATTATGATGTCATAATGGTTGACTATGGGATGGAGGATGTGTGATGGGTATATGGGCACTTGACTATGGGATGGAGGATATGTTTGACGGGTATATGGGCACGGGACTATGGGATGGCGGATATGTATATGGGAATGGGACTATGGGATGGAGGATGTGTGATGAGTATATGGGCACTGGACTATGGGATGGAGGATATGTATGATGGGTAAATGGGCACGGGACTATGAGTTGGCGTATATGTATGATGGGTATATAGGCACGGGACTTTGGGATGGAGGATATGTATGATGGGTATATGGGCATGGGACTATAAGATGAAGGATGTGTGATGGGTATATGGGCACTCGACTATGGGATGGCGAATATGTATGCTGGGTATAAGGGCACTGGACTATGGGATGGAGGATATGTATGACGGGTATATGGGCACGGGACTATGGGATGGCGGATATGTATGATGGTTTTATGGGCACGGGACTATGGGATGGAGGATATGTATGATGGGTATATGGGCACGGGACTATGGGATGAAGGATGTGTGATGGGTATATGGGCACTCGACTATGGGATGGTGAATAGGTATGATGGGTATATGGGCATAGGACTATAGGATGAAGGATGCGTGATGGGTATATGGGCACGGGACTAAGGGATGAAGGATGTGTGATGGGTATATGGGCACTCGACTATAGGATGGTGAATATGTATGATGGGTATATGGGCATGGGACTATGGGATGAAGGATGTGTGATGGGTATATGGGCACTGGACTATGGGATGGAGGATATGTATGACGGGTATATGGGCACGGGACTATGGGATGGAGGATATGTATGATGGGTATATGGGCACGGGACTATGGGATGGAGGATGTGTGATGGGTATATGGGCACTGGACTATGGGATGGAGGATATGTATGATGGGTATATGGGCACGGGACTATGGGATGGCGGATATGTATGATGGATATATGGGCACTCGACTATGGGATGGCGAATATGTATGATGGGTATATGGGCATGGGACTATGGGATGGAGGATGTGTGATGGGTATATGGGCACTTGACTATGGGATGGAGGATATGTATGATGGGTATATGGGCACTGGACTATGGGATGGAGGATATGTATGACGGGTATATGGGCACGGGACTATGGGATGGCGGATATGTATGATGGGTTTATGGGCACGGGACTATGGGATGGAGGATATGTATGATGGGTATATGGGCACGGGACTATGGGATGAAGGATGTGTGATGGGTATATGGGCACTCGACTATGGGATGGTGAATAGGTATGATGGGTATATGGGCATAGGACTATAGGATGAAGGATGCGTGATGGGTATATGGGCACGGGACTAAGGGATGAAGGATGTGTGATGGGTATATGGGCACTTTGACTATGGGATGGAGGATATGTATGATGGGTATATGGGCACGGGACTATGGGATGGAGGATGTGTGATGGATATATGGGCACTGGACTATGGGATGGAGGATATGTATGATGGGTATATGGGCACGGGACTATGGGATGGCGGATATGTATGATTGATATATGGGCACTCGACTATGGGATGGCGAATATGTATGATGGGTATATGGGCTTGGGACTATGGGATGGAGGATGTGTGATGGGTATATGGGCATGGGACTATGGGATGGAGGATGTGTGATGGGTATATGGGCACTCGACTATGGGATGGAGGATATGTATGATGGGTATATGGGCACAGGACTATGGGATGGAGGATGTGTGATGGGTATATGGGCACGGGACTATGGGATGGAGGATAATTATAATTTGCTATAACTAACCACAGTTAGTTACTATGCCCGGGCAGCGCCGGGCTCTTCAGCTAGTTGCCACATAAAAGTGTGAGCAATTGGACTAGGGGAAAAATGTGTAATTGTGTTTACAATTAACTCAGTGATAAGAAACCCATTATGGCTATTAATAAAACATACTGTGATTGGGTCAAAGTTATCAGTGGGTACTCTTCTTTTAATTATAGTTATTAATGACATTGAAGAGGCCATATAGAGAAAAATTTCTATGTTTTCAGATGATACTAAACTCTGTAAATTATAAACACAGAGTAGGGTAATTATTTTTTTTCACAGGGATTTTATGTAGGCTATAAGATTGAATGTCATGACAAACATAATTTTGCCAATAAACATGTCACTTTTCAGATCATATTTAAAATTCTATGTACAATTCTGTGCTTCAGTTTATAAAAAATACCATATTTTTCTGACCATTAAACGCACTTTTTTCCTCCAAATTTGGGAGGAAAGTCTGGGTGCGTCTTATGGTCGGAATGTAGCATGTGGGGGCGGGCAGCAGCGGAGTGAAATAGCAGGAGGCAGGAAAATATCGCCGCTGCAAGAATCCCACTCTGGGGAAACCATGTGGTCCGCTTACTTAAAGTGAAGTGAATATTCATGAGTGGCTTCCCTGCCCACCTGTCAGCATGGAGCAGTGGGCCGGGAGCAGCAAATGAATATTCCTTCACTTAAACAGCGGACCACATGGTTTCCCCAGTGATGAATTCCTGCAGCAGATGGAGAGATGTGTGTTCAGTGGAGAATGGGGTAGGAGCAGGGTGCCACAGGAGGGAGGGATGCCGCATACCTGGCAGCACAGTGCAGGCTGTGCTGATGCTGAGTGCTCCCATATAGGACCTGTTCTGAGGTCATGAAGAGGGCGGGCTGGAGCATCACATGACCGCACAAAGCCCTGCCTCTTCATGATGTCATCACAGGTCCTGCAGACACCACACTACAAACAGTGCAGCCTCCTCTTTCGTGATCTCTGGTGAGGTCATTACTATCACTATGCGGTTATGGCTGGGAGACCTGCACTGCCCATACAAGAAAGAATTAATTAAAAGGTTAGTAATTACAGCACATAAAAAAGCACTCTGCCACTTGTGTTGGTGAACTATAACTCCCAGCATGCCATAGGATCTGCAGGACATGCTGGGAGTTATAGTTCTCCCATGGGATCTTAAATCAGCACTCCAATGTCATTTTTCAGTGCTGGAGTGGTGCTTTAAATATAAGCTCTGTGCCCCCATTCTTATACTCACCCTCCATCATCTTCATATAGTACTTTACAGACACCACACTGGCCCCGCAGCACCATCTTCTACCCATAGCTTCCAACATAATAACATACTATTATATATAATAACACCACATATAATAGTATGTTATTTATGTTATTAAATATTTTTCCACATTTTTTGCTTCAAATATATTTTTCCCTATTTTCCACCTCTGAAACCTGGGTGTGTCTTATAGTCCAGTGCGTCTTATAGTCCGAAAAATACGGTACATAGCTGTACTAGAGCATGTGCAATAAAAACCACCAATGTTACCAAGGGAATGGATGAATTTCACTACTAAAACACAGGTCATCAAACTTGTGAGTTATTTAATTTGTAAAATTGAAGGCATAATGGAGATCTTATTACTCTGTATATATGCAAGAAGGGATGATGCAGAGATATTTCTAATTATCAATTTATAGCTAGGCTTGTAACAAAGACAAGAGGGCATCCTCTATATCAAGGGTGGTTTGCATGTTAATGACCAGGCCAATTTTTACAATTCTGACCCCTGTCCCTTTATGAGGTAATAACTCTGGAACGCTTCCATGGATCCCGGTGATTCTGCATTGTTTTCACATGACATATTGTACTTCATAAGAGTGGTAAAATTTGATATGGCTTGCATTTATTTGTGAAAAAAACCCAGAAATTTGGCAAAAATTTTCATACCCTTAAAACAGAGAAATATATTGTTAGGGTTGGCGGAACGCACCAAATGAAATATAATAATAATAAGGTGTATTCGCAACCCGGGGTCCACCGTGCAGAGATGGAACTTGATGCTTAGCAATGGCAGAACGAGATGGCGGTTGAACACCAAAAACACGCGGGTTAGCTGTCACCTGGTGTGAACAGCGGCGAACTCTGTTACTTCACAGAGATGCATCAACTACGAAAATAGAATGCTGTTCCCTGTTAAATGTCACAGGGCTCAGCGAATATGCCGCAAGTGAGGTCTCTATGCGCAACCCCTAGAACGCAGGTACTCGAGTCTGACCAGACCAAAAATGCACACGGCGTCGCACAAGCGATGCCACTACTTGGAACTGATGCTAGGCACTGACTCTGCCTCCTACCTGCACTATCAGCCTAGGCACTAGCTGGCAGGGCTCATCAACACATGCATGCCAAGGGTTGGGGTTTCGTTAGTCAGTCCCCAGAGACAATCATACATGCATACAACACACATACACCACATGGTCTATACTAGCGCACAGCCTTGTGGCTTTGAGATTCTTTTATAGATCCCAGTCTGCCAGGACCTTGCTGGTGGACCAATCCAGGCTTGCTTGAGGACCAGAGCAGCTGACCGCCAACCACCAATGAGAGGTTGCCACCTCACGAGCATGCTCAGTAGGGCGAAACCCGGACTTTGTCTCAGGAACGACTGCTTGCTGCCATTTGCTGTTGATTGCTATAGCTGAACCTGGAGAGGAAGCAGCAATCAATTGCACAGCACGGGTCTGAGCAAGATGCTGAGACCGACGTCTCTGCTGAGCAGGATCTGCATCTGAACGGGAGACCACAGGAGAAGACATGGCTTGGGATTCCTCCTGTGCAGAGGGAGAATCCCGGTGTCTAACATATGTCACACAAATTAGTTATTAAATAACATTTCCCGCATGTCTGATTTACATCAGCACAATTTTGGAACCAAATTTTTTTATGTTAGGAAGTAAGAAGGGTTAAAAGTTGACCAGCGATTTCTCATTTTTACACCAACATTTTTTTTAGGGACCACATCACATTTGAAGTCACTTTGAGGGGTCTATATGATAGAAAATGCCAGTGACACCATTCTAAAAACTGTACCCCTGAACATGCTCAAAACCACATTCAAGAAGTTTATTAACCCTTCAGGTGCTTCACAGGAATTTTTGGAATGTTTACAAAAATGAACATTTAACTTTTTTCACAGAAAATTTACTTCAGATCCAATTTGTTTTATTTTCCCAAAGGCAAAGGGAAAAATTGGACCCCAAATGTTGTTCAATTTGTTCTGAATGTGCTGATACCCCATATGTGGGGGTAAACGACTGTTTGGGCGCATGGCAGAGCTCGGAAGGGAAGAAGCACTGTTTGACTTTTTCAACGCAGAATTAGCTGGAATTGAGATCAGATGCATGTCGCATTTGGAGAGCCGCTGATGTGCCTAAACAGTGGAAAAATCCCAAATCTAACTCCAACCCTAACCCCAACACACCCTTAACCCTAATCCCAACCCTAACCATAACCCTAACCACAAACCTATCCCTAACACACCCCTAATCCTAATCCCAACCCTAACCCTAATCCCAACCCTAACATAACCCCAAGCCTAGCCCTAACTTTAGACCCCTACCCTAACCCTAACTTTAGCCCCATCCCTAACCTTAATTTTAGCCCCAACCCTAACCCTAACTTTAGCCCTAACCTCAACCTCAACCCTAACCTTAGCTTTAATGGGAAAATGGTAATAAATACAAGTTTTTATTTTATTATTTTTCCCTAACTAATGGGATGATAAAGGGGGTTTATATAGGGTTTTTATAGCGGGTTTTTATGTTTCGCAGCTGTCACACACTAAAAGACGCTTTTTATTGCAAAAAAATAGTTTTTGCATCACCACGTTTTGAGAGCTATACTTTTTCCATATTTTGGCCTACAGACTCATGTGAGGTCTTGTTTTCGGCGGGATGAATTGACATTTTTATTGGTACCGTTTTCGGGCACATAAGATTTTTTAATAGCTTTTTATTGCAATTTTTGGGAGGCAGAATGAACATAAGCCAGCAATTCATGAATTTCTGTTGGAAGGGGGGCGTTTATACCGCTCCGCCTATGGTAAAATTGATAAAGCAGTTTTATTCTTCGGGTCAGTGCGATGACGATACCTCATTTATATCTTTTTTATGTTTTGCTGCTTTTATACAATAAAAACTATTTTGAAGAAAAAATAATTATTTTTGCATCGCTTTATTCTGAGAGCTATAACATTTTTATTTTCTGGTGATGGAGCTATATGGCGGCTTGTTTTTTGCAGGACAAGATGACTTTTCAGTGGTACCATGATTATTTATATCCGTCTTTTTGATTGTGTGTTATTCCACTTTTTGTTCCATGTTATGATGATAAAGCATTTTTTTGCCTTTTGTTAATGGTGTCCACTAAAGGGCTTAGCTAGTGGGACAGTTTTATAGGTCAGGTCAATATGGATGCGACGATACTAAATATGTGAACTTTTATAGTTTAGATTTTTTAATTAAAAAACTGATTTAATGGTGGAATAAATAGGGACTTTTTTCTATCATTTTTTATCATTTTTTTCAATATTTTTACAATTATTTAAATTTTTTTTTATTTCATTCTTACTTTTACACTGTGTCCCACTGTGGGACACTCATTTTGTGCAGGTTGATTGCTTATATGCAGATCTGCATGTCATATAAGCTCATCGGAGAACAAAAGAGTATAAAGTGCCAATAGTAAAAGATATATTGTTTTTATTAAAAAATCAAAAATAGAGAATGGTAACAGTATTAACAATATTACAATGAATGAGGACATAAGGAAAGTACACCAATATGTAAAGGTCACCTCCCCATAATGATAAAGATAAAGTGCTAGTGCATCTTAAGAAACTCAGCAGCCATATCAAATAAACTACTAACCATTTAAAGTACTAACCATGTAGGTCAATTTCAGAGTATAATATATAATAACATATAGGAAATGGCTTACCAGGGCAGAGACAATCATATGGTGGTGATCCACAACTGGTTCACATCCAAAAATAACAAAATATATATTCTGGATGATTATATTACCAGGTCATTTTTATTGTACATTGACCTGGTAAACAATTGTAGAATTGAAGGCTGCTGGGTTTTTTTTTGCAATTTTATCACCCTTGTAATTTTTCCCGCTTTCTAGTATACTACAAGTATATGATATAAATGGATGGTGATATTCAAAAGGACAATTTATCCCTCGAAAAAAAGCAAACCCTTTTAAGACTATTGTAACAAAAAAAATGTAAAAAAAAGTTATTACCGTTATAAAAAGGGATAGAAAAAAAAGTGCAAAAATAAAAAACACCTTGCCTTTAAGGGATTAATTATTTCTTTATATTTTTTAAAACTCACCTTTATTCCTTTATTGTTCTCTTCTTTCTTCTCTGTATTTTCTGATATTTTAATATTCATTTCCAAAAAACAAAACAATGTTTCTTCAATTATAATATTATCTCAATAAAAATAACTAAATTGCATGTTATTATTATTATTAAAAATAATAATAATGATTCAATTTACCATTCACATGTAATACAAATAGGATAAAATGTAGTTAAAATTGGCTTCAAAGATCCCAGTGTTCAGCCGGTCTTAATTTGAGAATCTTAATACTCGTTGCCTACATGTTCTGTTTAAGGCTCAGGAGCTTTGCTTGTATTTTCTGTGGGGGATCAAGTGAGCCACTAGAAAGACAAGTGAAACACAATGATATCCATTTCTATTAGGCAAATAAACCACCGAAAATCATTCAAATGATCTAAATACTCAGTACATTTTATCTAACAGGAAACAGAGATTATTACAGAGCTACATTTCCAAGAACATATTTTAATCACTGAACCTGACAGTACTTTTCCATTTAATTTGAATTCCAGGCATTGTAAAGTGCGCCAATTCAGATCCTAAGAAAACCTGAATAAATGATTACAAGACCAATGAAAGGTAGCAGAATTTACATACACATTTACTTGTACCTTGTCACATTTTCTTAACCTCTAAATCTCCAAACAACAGGTAAATGAACTTGTCTGCAAGTGTTTTTAGTTTTACTTTTTTTTTCTTTTTCAAATTGCAAGGTATATTTCTAGAGCCCTGATGCAATTATGCCACCTCAATTGGCTCTCAATGGAAAAAAACACTAGGCTAGACTTGGATATCAAGAAAAAAGGCAGAAATTGCCTTAGAAACACACCAACACAAAGACAGCTACGTTTCTGTCGAAAGTGGACAGAATAAAAGTCGACAGTTTCTATTAGCAATAACAAGACAAAATACAGAGGCCCTTTATCTCTTAAAATGTAAATTTATACAAGG